>NC_056734.1:718459127-718614127 GCF_019279795.1 Protopterus annectens
TCTGCATTACAGTACAGATGACTGCATTTCGTCCTAATATTAACTTTCAGTAATGCTTTCATGGAGAGTTCTGCAGTCACAGAGCTAAATATTTAGCACATCAGTTTGTAAAATTTCAGCAAATCATTTGTGTTGCCAGCAATCATACCTTTACAAATAATATTCTTGTGAATGACATAGTGCTGTAAATTTGGTGGGAAACAGCCAATTAGTCCTTCAGAAAACAATGAAGACAATGCAGATTACAACAGAAAACATTCGCTGTAGGAAAATCTAGCGATGTCACTCCTTTATCAGGTGTAATGCATCTAAAGACAAGATTCATTTATATTCATGCTCATAATGTTTTCTGCTTCAGACTTATAAACTATCTGAGATGACAGTATTTATTTTTTTCATTAATCACACAGACACTGCTGGCTGGCTAAGATCCAGTTTTCACATACCTCTCAACTGTCCGTATTTTCACAGAATGTCCAGATATTTGTTTCATATATTTGGTCTGTTCCTCATAAAAATGTATGTTTTCTGGCAAATCCCTGAGGATTGAAGGCACTAAATAATGACCTACATTTGAGTTTTAGACTTGATATCCTGCAGAAAATGCATAATAACAATATTTGAAATCTGTCCCAATTTTTGGGCTTTTGTCCCCCCATTATTTTAGGGTTTGTCCAACTTTCCTGTGCTAAGAGGTTGAGAGGTATGAGTCTGCACAACTGTCTCTTTTCTAGAGTGACTTAGGAGGTTTTGTCATATTAAATTATATATATGAAGTCTTAAACAATAAGCAGAATCATTTTGTTGGAAATAAACAGCAAAGCCAACTGGCTACCTAAAAACAATAATCTACATTATTACTTATAGCTTTTCTTTATAAACTCTTGAATTTGGATTGAGTTCTCTGCTTAGCTAGCTGAATAATTATCTGAATTTCTATCTACCAGTTAAGACCCATCTCCTCCTCAGTTCCTGCCGTTAAGCCCATTAACATATCTATACCAAATGAAACATAGCTTCTCTGTCATGTTCCTATAACTTGGGAATCCCTTTTCCCTCAGAAAAAGAAAAGCATTCATAAAATGAATTCCATACTTGCAAAGCTGTCACTTAACCAGCCATCCACAAGTACTGATTTTATGCTTCATACTCTAAAGCTGTCCTGTTAATTCCAGTACTAGTTCACATTTCCTGATGCCCCATCTCTTCAGTCCTCCTATTCCATTAAACCTGCTTTTTCTTCACCCCATCCATCTACCCCTATACCCTAATTTAAATATAATAACCATCACTTATTTCCTTCTTCTTGCTGTCCCTCCCTATAGTCTCAATCAATCTATCTTACCCATCTCTGACTGATATAGGAGTTAAAGGAACTCCTCTACTTGCCTTCACAAGAAAATGCGTTTAATTCCAAAAACAGTTGAGCATTTTAATCTTACAGAAACTAATGGACTTAAATTGATAAAAGCATTCTCAATCTCACTTTAAAAATCTAAGACTCATTCATGTGATCAGCAATAGCCAATCAAAATCATCAAAGTAAAATTAGAATGTACAAAAACTTAAAGTGATAAAACACTTAAATAATATTGTGTGTGTACCATGCTATACACATATACCTATGTATAGTTAATATTCCAAAGATTTTAGTTTCAAGACTGGCAGCATGGAAGCAAACTGTCAGTGATTCTAGGAAACTTTATGGTGTTAAGTCTGAGTTGCCATAACAGTTCTTCTCATTCAAGTATACATTTTCAGGGGCCTTTCCTTTTCAGAGAAATTAATTTTGTTATTAACAAAAACAGAATCTTATGTTGCTTGGGCAAATAACAGAATGCTTGTATAGTGTACTGTTAACATACCCCTTCTTAAAATTTGCAACATGCTAATATATATTTCTTTAAGGGTTTACCCAACATAATATGCATCACAGGAAAGTCACCGTGTGAGTTGTGAGGTATACTACTGCTCTGGTGTTGCAGTTACAAATACCAGGGCAAGGTTATGCCCTCTGATAGTTTTATAGTTTTTAACTGTGACATTTTTTATGTCATAAATATACCTGCACTGGCTGCACATTGCATATTTGAACATTTTTCCACTGCAAGTGATAGACGTATTTGATGATATCTCTATTATAGTGTTAATATTACATGCCCTTCTAAAAATGACTTTTGGTTCAACACCTACATAAGATTTATATGAGGTTCAAGGGCATAGCTTGGATTTTACAGTCCTGTGTCCTGCATTTACTAATCTACTGAAAAAGATATAATGAAAGAGTCAGAGGTCCTGACTTGAACACTATGGTATTTCTTCATAATGAACCCCAATTCTTTCTGAATGAGTTTGCAAATGAAACATCTACCACTAATCACTGAAGCAGACATCTCATCAATAAGCTGAACTTTGTAATGTCTGCTGATGAGCATGTTTTTAAGAAGAGACATTTCTTCTAAAAATACACTATCCAAGGAAATAATCTGAGGCAGTCTTACCATTTGTCCTTTCACAAGACTGCACTGCTGGGGAAAAGGATGGCAGCATGTGTAGTGGAGACAGGTGTTAGAAAATGCTGATTTATGATATAAGGAAGACTGGATTATTTTTGTATCCCAGCTTTATTTCATCATGCTGGAATGATTAATATTAAAGTCCAAAACTATATGTGTTCATCAGATCTTGTCCTTCCATGTCTACCAAACATTCATATAATTTCCTGCCATTCTTCTATAAGGTAAGGAGCACTACCCTAATTTAAACTTCATCTCATAAGCTGGAGCTTTGGTGCTCCATATATTTGTAAATTATCTATGCATTTCCAAAATTAATATTCTTAAATCAATGTCTCTCCCTTCCCAAGCTCTAAGACATAAAGCTACATCCCACACAAAATGTGCTGTTAGATGCATCTCCTTCAGTTCTTTTTACCATAGGCCTATGCTATGTTTTGGGGAGAAAATTTGTTTGAGAAGCCTAGTTTTCAGATACAGAGCCCCAAATCTTCTAAGCTAAGTATCCATTAGAAAACCTTTTTATTTGTTTATCATTTTTACCGCATTTTGAATGGTTCCCAAAGAAACCTCTAGTTTTTAGGGCATGCCTTGTGAGGACGGAAAAGCATTTGTGACTTCAGGTGTCAGATTTCCATATAAAGATTTGCGTTGTGAGTGTTTTATCAAGAGTTACAGGGCTAGATGTGTGACTGTTTCAACAGGAAAAACTGGAGAAGTACACAGTCCTCCCTGTATGCCTGGTTGGATATGGAGACCTTATGCAACCTTCAGAGTTGGAGAAGACTTCCGCCACCCAGGACAGTCTTTACATCCCAAGAACCACCAAAAAAGAGAACATAGGCATAAATATTTTTTTTTCTGAGAGTAAGAAAACCTAAAGAAATTACTTTAAAAAAATAAGGGAAGAATGGTATAATGGTATCCATTAGACCAAAGCATACCAAATCTGGTGAGGTGATTTCCCAGCCCTCGATCGTATTGTGGTTCCAACTAGTAAGAAGTATGTATGTCTTTTAACTATGATAGTGCCTCACACATGGCACTGGAATAGAGCAGTAGATCTTGTTGGGTCCTCCAATAAAGCCTACCTGGCTGAGTTTTGGCTTTCTTTTTCCTTTTATTGCTGGAAATGTGGATGCAAGAGCAATCAGTACATGTTTGCAACATCTCAGATCTTACAATCCTCACGTCCTTAAATGTGTACTTTTGTCTATTATGCAGTAAGGCTTTGCCTTGCTGGATATTAACAAATTTGCAGAGGATGTCTTTGCAATTGTTGTAGCTCACAGAACACAACTTCCTCTCCTCTTTAAGCTCTCACTTTAGTAAAAAAAAGAGGACTGTGTCCTCAAGAGAAACAGACTCTACTGCAAAAGTTGAGAGATATTTATGTACTTTCCACATTTCCTCTTCCCTAGGGTATCATTCAGATGAGAAGGAGATGAATCCTTCAGGCATAATACAGGCCAACATTTCCTTTGAGTGACCCTCATACTTATGGAGAACATTTTAAAGGTGAAATGTCACAGATAGGAAAAAAGAGGTTCTTGCATTTACTGGCCCTGGATAAACCCAAACCTACCATTGCAAATACAATACCTGAATCCCTTGAAGTTGATTTTGTAGTTATTACTGTGAATCCTGATTCACACCCTCCTTCCCCAATGAAACAAAACATTTTTCAAAGGGTTCTTCATACCTTCAGTGTCCTTATAAGAATCCAGTCGATGACCCAGTTATGATTTCTTCTGTTGTGTTCAAGAGCTTCATATTAGCTCCAGATTACTTTACCCCACTCCAAGTACAAGAGATATTAAATAGGTTTTGGAAAAAAAGGCACACATATATAATACTTGTCCTCAGTACGTGTCATGTAATTGTCAAACTCACATGGCAAAGTTTCAGGGAGAACACCTGAAGCAAATTTTATGATAACCTGAGATATCTATTGTCCATTTATGTTTAGACACAGCAAAAACTGAGCAGATATGTTTCAAAATGTTGGTATGATGCAGTACGCACAGCATATATGGTGACAGTAATGGGATATATGATTAGGCAATGTTTCTGGTTGAGAATCCATCCCTTTCCTGATGGTGTAAAAATGCAACTGCTTAATGCAGCGTTGGACAGGTATCTAGTCCTTTTGCATAAAAAAAGAATAACAATAAAATTTTAAAAAAAATAGAGAAAAGGGAAATGCAATAGTCATGGTCAAGCAGCTCTTTGCCATTCAACATTGTCAGAACAGGAGGAAGAAGGCCAAAGAAGAGAACCTTTTTGAAACCCAGAAATGGCAAGCAAGGAAATGGTAAGTTGGGGAGGTCTGATGGAAATAACTCCACAGGGCCACCTAAACAATCATGACTAGAAAGGTAAATGTATCTCCCTCCCATCCATCATCCCACCACTATAATTGTTCATGTTCCATCTACCTCTCTGGGGCAGGCTGACCCTTTTCAGAGAAAAAATGGATCAATATTACCTCAGACAAGTAGGTCTTAAAATTCCTCACTGCAGAGTACAAAATAGAATCCAATACATTCTCACCTTTTGTGAAATTGTCACATCACAGAGGAAGAGCTGGAGTGAGATTTGCCCTTCTTGATGCCCAAATGGTCCAGAGAGCTACAGAAAGCTTTCCACCTGTAGCACAATGGAACAGCTTCTGCTCCAGGCCATTCCTAGTCTCAAAGAAAGATGGACTGTGGAGTTTAAGAATTTTTGGGAATAAATTTCTTCTGAAATGCCCCCAAGTTGAAAATGCTTTCCTTGCAATCCCTCCTCTCCCTGATAATACCCAAAGCTCATGTAGCTGCTTCTAACATCACAGATGCCTGCTTGTAAACACCTTAACCTGCTTAGACTTGCCTACTTTCAGTCTGACAAGTTAGCAAATAGGATTAAGATTTTGAGCTGCTCTCTGTGGTGCAGGGTTTGATGCCCTCAGCCTCCATTTGACTAGTGTGTGACTCTGAGCAAGTCACTTATGCAGACCGTGTGCTTCCAAGCTGAGTCTGGAAAGGTCCATGTGGATCACAACTCTACCCTGATTCCAAATACACAAGTAAAAATAGCTGCCAGGGTATGTGTCATTGTGTAAATAACTAACACTCAGGGGTATTCAGTGGTGCCTGGCCTCTACACCCCTGGAGCAAATTCTCCATACCCTGACAAGAGGAACAAACATTCTAGATCTGGTCTTCATCAACATGTCAAACAGGTGCACCACTGTAACTGTTGGACCCTCATTAGTTAAAACTGACCACAAATCAGTCACCTTCAAACTGACACTAACACCATAACTCACAAAGGTAAAATCAGATTAAAAAACTTCACCAAGGCAAACTACACCTTCCTAGGTGAAGTTATAAATGGATTCCAAGCCCCACCCCAAGCTGAAAGTGGTAACTATGCCAATGCTTACGCTAATCCCCTGTAAGATCACTTGCATAAGTGTATAAACTCGGCTGTATCAGATAGAATCAAAGCCAGAGCCCCAAGTAAAATCAAGCTGCCATGGTGGACTTCCAGCATCAACAAACTCTACAATAAATGCAAAAAGTTGCTGTCCAAGAAAACTAAGAAAAGGACCCAACAATTCTAAAGCACTGTCCTCAGCCTTAACAGGCAAATAAGACATCTTGTCATATCATCCAAGAACTCCTTTGAGAGAAACCTAGCAAGTACTGCCAATGATAAGCACAGGGCCTTTTACAGCTATGTACATAACTTAAAGGGTAGGACCTAAGCATGTGCAGAACTGGGGGCCAACGGTATCACGCACACTGACCCCACAGAGATACCGAACCTGCTAGCGGATAGGTTTGATCTCCCAAACTTACTCCCCACCTTACATATCTGAACAGCAGGTCCTCAAAGGCCTGTCCAATGCAAAGATCATGGCCTCTATGTGACTAGATGACATCCTAGGCTGTCGTCTAAACAGGATAAAACATGAACTAGCATCACCACTAAGTACCCCTTTTCAGTCAAATGTGGCCTAGCAACAGACCCAGGGAATTACAGACCCATAAGCCTGACCAGCCTCATCTGTAAGGCCATGGAATGTATCATTATGGACCTCATAAAAAATGACATAAGTGACCTCCAAACCCTGGATCCTACCTAATTCGGCTTCATGAAGGGCAGATCTTATCTGTAAAATCTGGTGGATTTCTTTGAAAGTTTGACCAAGGCCATTGATGAGGGCATACCTAAATTTGGCAAAGGCTTTCAACACAATCCCACATTCAAACATTACCGATAAACTTAGCAAAGTGAATGTAAGCCCCTTCATTGTAAGATAAGTTGCCAACTGGCTCACAAACTGGACACACGCTATCAAAGTGGGTGACTCCACATCAGCCAGCAGACCTGTTACCAGTCGGGTGCCACAGGGATCAGTGCTGGGCCCCTCTACTGATTTGTATACACTTCTCAGAAGTTCAGGTCAAAACTAAAGGGTTGTGGCTGACCAAGTTTGCAAACTAGGTGCAATCATTGAAACCCCAAATTATGTCAGTATACTCCAGGATGGTCTCACACAGACTGACGACTGGTGTATTAGTCATGTACTCAAAATGAATGCAAAGAAATGCATCATCATTCCATTTGGCACAAACAATGTCCCTTCACACTATCAAATCAGTAACAATACCTAAGTACCCATGAAGTGGTAAGGGACCTGGGATCACAGGTTGACCACTACCTTAACTTTGGCAACTACATGTCTACTGTTGTGAGGAAAGCTTTCAATGTAGCTCACTTGATTAGTAAAGGCATCATCTCAACAACAAAAGAAGTTATAACCCCCTATACTTGGCACGTATCCGGCCCATAATTCAGGATAACACCCCATTCGGTATGTACCATACTAAGCATCTACAGAAATTAGAGAGACCTCAAAGGTTTCTAAGAAAGAAGATCAAGGGCCTTCAACATGTGCCTTACACGGACCGACTAAAATCCCTGTCACTATACTCCATATCATATAGACTTTTTAGGTGAGACTTAGGCCTGGTATACAGAGCAACCCAAGATCCAAACCTAATGAACTTACTGCATATCCCATATCCATAAATCAAGTGGGTTTAGGGCTACCAGTTTCAGGGACTTAAATATGGCCTGTGACTTAAATAGGACATGCTGGAGGGACAGATTTATCTCCCAGCAATTGCCACATCTTTGGAAGAGGCTACCAATTCATGTGAAACAGAGCACCTCTATGATGCTATTCAGGAGGAACCTGGATGAGTGGATTGGTCAGCGTAAATTCTTACCAGGGATAGCACCCACAACCCTCCTGGATATGGGCAGTCATCATTAAATGCAATCTTGGGTATCAATTAGTACCTCTATGGTATTACATTGGGTTGAAATGGCTAGGCTTAAAATGACCTCCGAGTCAATAGCGTAGTAATCTCTTATGATCCTATGATCCTATGGAAGCTTGCATAGCTCTTGACCTTATTCCTAAAATGTGGAAAACTGCCTCTCATAACGTAGAACAAATGGGCAGAGTGTGGAACACTTACTAATACCTGACTGACTTCCTGTCTCTAATAATGGTGGCTGCCAAAAAAGCAGTTAATAGAAAATGGAAATCAAAATCTAAACCAACTATATTAGAAGCAGTGAAAAAAGCAACTGGAACTGAGATCTTTAGGAAAAGGTAGGAGCAAACAACGTAGGAAACAATGGGAATTGTGGGAACAATACATACAGGGGAGGAATGAGGTTTAAAAGAAAGCAGGACTTAAATGAGCTGTGTAATGTCTGACTGAAAACAATTGGGTAGATTATAAGTGACGTATAATGTTTGCAACTGGGAGTGTGTCAGTATGGTTTGTGATGCAAAATGCTTCCAACTAGGATTGTGTCGGTGTGGTTTGTTTTCATTTATATAAATGTATGATTGCTTGGGCGGTCATGGTGGTGCAGCGGTTAGCGTTGCCACCTCACAGCAAGAGGTTCTCTGGTTCAATCCTTGGCTGCAGTGCCTTCTGTGCGGAGTCTGCATGTCCTCCCTGTGGTTGCATGGGTTTCCTCTGGGTGCTCCAGTTTCCTCCCACATCCCAAAGACATGCTGTAGGTGGATTGGACACTCTAAATTGGCCATAGGTGTGTGTGTGTGTGTGTGTGTGTGTGTGTGTGTGTGTGTGTGTGTGTGTGTGTGTGTGTGTGTGTGTGTGCCTTCTGTGGAAGGTTGGGTGGTGGGCTGGCAATTTGACACTGTAAAACTCCACTACCAATCATGAGTGGACAGGTGATCCACTGTGGCGACCCCTAACTGGGAAAAGCCGAAAGAAGAAGAAATGTATGATTACTTATTGATGGTTTAATAAAGTTGTTTCTTGTTTAAAAAGAGGCAGGAATTGAATAATGTATGTAAAGCCGCTTTGGTTATATGATATATAGCAATATCAGTGAAGCATAATGTTTGTTAATTTTAACTTGTTAATACAGTTTGATTACTTTTATATAAATGTAAATGTGCTTATGTCACAAGTGATAATTCAATAAAGGTGTTTGAAAAAAAAAGAAATTCAACTAGGACACTTACAGGATGGTTAAATGTGTTAATTTATTCTTATAGTTTGTTGATGAATTAATGTGATTCAGTATTATTTATTATGGATATTATTTAGAAAAATTCTTAACAATTTGTGACAGACCCTTCCAATGTAGAAGAGTGACGAATAATGATTCTTTCAAGACTCAAAATATACAACATTTCCCATAATAAGGTACACTTGAGTGGTATGGAAGGACATTATTTACACAATATCACATATCCTGGAGGAGATTATTATGCTTAGAAAATGGACCATCTGTTTTGTATTTTTCTCTTTTTTATTGCAATATATTTTTTTCATATATTTTTGATGTGAAAAAGTTCCTCCACCTCATGTTTCAAACCTGCTGTAGTATATGCAATTGTTGGAGGAAGTATTTTACATCAAAACTGTAAGTCATTTAATTTCTACAATCGCACACACACACACACACACACACACACACACACACACACACACACACACACACACACACACACACACACACACACACACACACACACACGCACACACACACATACACACATACATACACACACACAAAATCAGAAGTACAGACTTACAAACATACATATTCAAAAAATGCAGACAGATGTATAGGTTCATAGGTTCATAGGTAGGTACTAGGCTATCTGCCCGAGGGCATTTATAAGCCTAGCCAGAGTGTGCTGGCTTTTGCCGCACCCCCAAGTGATCACAGGGGTGTATTTTCTGTTAACAATCTACTCGTCAAGGTTTCTCTTGAAGAGTGTCAGTGAGGGGCTCTGCCTGATGTAATTTGGAATTTTGTTCCAAAGCATGGGGAGTCTCTGTGGCAGAAATCTATCCCTCCAGCATGTTCTATTTATTGTTGTGGCAAGGTTTAGCTCACTAGAGCGCGTGGCTCGCAGTGACTTGGATTTCTTTAGGTGGAGCATATCCATCAATTCTGAGTTGGACATGGCTTTGTAAGTCAGGCAGAGATCACCTCTGAGTAAGCGATATGCGACTGAGTACAGTCGGAGTTTTTTCAGTCGGGCTGCATAGGACATATGTTTGAGACCAGCAATCCTCTTGGTGAGGCACTTTTGTGGTCTTTCCAGCTGTTGGAAGAGTCTTTTGAGGTACATCCCAAATGGGGCATTGTACTCTATGATGGGTCTAAGGAGTGACAAGTAGAGGGGCACTATAACCTCTTTATTTCTAGATGCGAACCCTTTAGTAATTAGATGGGCCACATAGAAGGATTTCCTAACTACTTTGGCAATATGATTGTCAAAGGAGAGATTACTATCTACCTGGGTCCCTAGATCTCTTATTACCTCTTCTGTATTAAGGGGGCTGCCACCTATGTGGTAATTCGTGGGTGTTTTGTTTTTCCCAAATGAGATGACTATGCATTTTTTGGCATTTAGCTTGAGGCCATGACTTTGACACCAGGTGTCCGTCTCAGTAAGGCCTTTTTGGAGGATGTCCGTGTCAGCCGGAGAGTCAATTATGGCTCCCAGTTTGCAGTCATCGGTGAACTTGGTTAGCCATAGTCCTCCTGTGTTTGCCTGTACTTCTGAGAAGTATATGGTGAACAGTAGGGGTCCCAGAACCGAGCCTTGCGGGACACCACTTGTAACTGGTTTAGAGTCGGACCTGGAGCCCGTTATTCTTACCGTGTGAGTTCTGTCTGTAAGCCAGTTGGCAACCCATCTCGTAATGTAGGGGTTTATGTTCAGGCTGGTGAGTTTTTCTGTAATACCCGAGTGGGGAATAGTGTCGAAAGCCTTGGTGAGGTCAAGGTAGGCACCACCTTTCCCTCGTCTATGGCCTTGGTGACTGTCTCGAAGAAGTCAACCAGGTTTAGTAGGCATGTTCTGCCCTTAACAAAGCCAAAATGGGTCGGGTCAAGTGTTTGGAGGTTCCCAATGTCTTTGTTAATGAGTTCCATGATGATGCGTTCCATAGCCTTGCAGACCAGGCTAGTCAGGCCTATGGGGCAATAGTTACCAGGGTCAGTTGTGGCCCCTCCTTTGTGGAGAGGAATAACTGTTGCTGTGTGCCATTCTATGGACATGTAGCCTGTGGAGAGGCTGAGGTTGAACAGCGTGTTTAGATGGGGGGTTAGTTCATTCTGTAGTTCGTGGAAGACGCAGCCTGGGACACCATCTGGTCCCATTGATGCTGTGTTTTTGGATTTTGAAAGGACTGTTTTCACCTGTCCATCTGTGATTTTTGGGACACTACACTTTTCCGGTATTGTTGTGGGCCCTTTTAGAGGTGAGAGGGGTGTGAAGTTTGCACTGAATCTATCTGTCAGGATGTTGGCAATATCAGTAGGTTCAGTATATTTTGTGCTATTTTGCACTAGTTCAGTGCATATCTGTGAGTTGCCACTTAGATTCTTAACATAGCTAAAGAAGGCTTTGTGGTTATCTTTTGAATCCTTGGCTATTTTTCTTTTGAAGTTAACCTTGGATGATTTCATGAGGGACCTCAGTTTCCTACTGATACTGATCAGGGATGTCTTTCCTTCTTGGGATTTGCTTTTTTTCTGAACTAGTTTCCTCCTTCTATTGTATAGCCTGTTTATTGCAGGGGTCCACCAAACTGGTTTCCTTCTCTTAGAGGAGTGAGTCTTGGTTTTGCTAGGGATGGCACAATCCATGCATCCTTGTAGGTGCTCATAGAGTGCATTTGTAAAGGTTTCTGCATCTTGGGCAGCGTTATCCTTTAGCATGGGGGCTGTGAAACTTACCACCTCTGTCTTAATTAAGGTGAAGTTTGCTTTAGAAAAGTTTTTTACTGTGGTTTCCTTAGTTGGGGGTGGTGGTGGGGTGTGGACATCCAGAGTGATTAGTTTATGGTCTGATCTAACCAGTGACGGGTTGACCACCGGTGTGGAACACCTGTCACCCATGTTGGTGATGACCAGGTCCAATATGTTTTCACCTCTGGTAGGGGAGTTTACCAGCTGATCCAGGGCATTTGAGTTGATGAATTCCAGGAAGCACTGGGCCTGGTAATTTGTACTCGAGTAGTTTTCCCAGTGAATGGTAGGGTAATTGAAATCGCCCATTATCAGGGTGTTTGGTAGGACCTTCAAGTTTTCCAGTGTGGAGTGGTGGTCCTGGGTCATGGAGGGGGATCTGTAGCAGGCCACAATTTGCATTGCAGATTTGCCTGATATTAGTTGCACATGGATGATCTCAGAGGTATCATGCTGCACCACTAACCTGGAGGTGTAGGTATCCTTGATGAATATGGATACACCCCCTCCTTTTGTGTTTCGGTCTGTGTTCTGTGGCCAAAACGTGTGGTATGAGTTGTAGCCCAGTAGTGCTGGGGTGCTCTCTGGAGCCTTGAACCAGGTGTCAGTTACTGCACAGATGTCGACGTTCTCCATATTGAGGAGTGCTTCGAGCGCATGCATTTTGAGATTTAAACTCCTGGCGTTGAGTAGCATAACCTTCAGTTTTTTGTTAATTGTGCTGTTTACAGAGGTGGGTTTGACTTTTGAGCCTTGCCTAAAAATGGCACTATGGGGGCAGCAAGAGCCTTGGCCAGTATTCGAAAGCCTAGGGGTGACAGGTGCAAGCCGTCTCTTGCGAAGCAACGCGGCTTGTCGAGCATGTCATCCCAGGCTAACAGACACTGGATCCCCTTTGAATGACACGAGAAGCTTAGCCAATTGTTGAAATTGATCATTTTTTCTTTATACTGAGGTATCATTCTTGGTGAGGGAGGATGCTACTTAGGGTCAGGGTCATACCAGCCTGAGCTACATGATCAGAGAGTTCTCCCATGTCTCTTTTCATGTAGTCCGGGGAGCGACAGACAGACTCATACACATATAAAAAGAAAGAAAGAAACAAACATATAGAAAACCCCCCACAAAATGCAAGGTATTGCACCCCCACACTTTACTGTCCCTGATTTTGTCCATAGTGCTGCTCTGTGTAATGATCACTCCTAAGATACTGAGGATTAAAGTCAGTAAATAATGCCAGACCTTAGGAGCTCCATACCTCCATGCTGATGGACTGCCTGCTGCAGTCAGCATTGCCTCTCTCCCTCTCTTTCACTGTCTGTCTCATGCAAGCACTCACAAACAGACTGAGAAGTAAAGTCATTCACAGTTTAATAACTCTGTGCTGGTGGGCTGCCTGCTGCAATCAATGCTCTCTCTTGTTATGTTATCACACACACACCCACCCACAAAGACACAAATTCTTGTCTTAATTTTATGCTTACTAAACAGCAAAGTGAGTGTAAAAAAATGGCAACCATTTGTTTTTTTATTGTCTGAGCTTTAAGGCAGATTAATATACTACTTTGAAGTGCCATATTTGTTTTTCAGTGGGTGTTAACTTTACATCAACACCCTGCTTGAGAACATTCATTCTCCAATCAGGGTGGTGATGTACAGGTTGTCCATTCTCGAAGCAAGCAATAATGCCTGGCAGGTTGTGTGTTAATATGTAATTAATGCCCACCCAGGGGTGTTGTGAGGCCCGATGCCGCAGGCATATCATCACTAGACACATTTAATATAGTCTAGGAACTTTAATTAAAGGGTGGAGACACAAAACATCTTTGTGAAAAACCGTCGTTCTGTCCATGATCTACCATAGTTCACCTTAGTCCAAATGTGACATGCCATGTCCTAATCAGAAAAGAACTTTCTTTTCCACCATAACCCACCATAAGCAAGTGCAAACAGACTTCTCCTGATTTGAAAATAACTTTCTTTTCTACAATAAACTAATAATAATAATAATAATAATAATCATAATAATAATCATGTGAAAAGATGTCTCATTATGTAGCATTCTTGACTGCCACATAGTACTTATTCGTCCAAACAAACTACTGTGCACATTATTGAATTTAACTTGTTGTTCTCCCATATCAAATCACATTATTCAGTGTAAGGTGTCCTATTTATAGTTCAGTTAGGCAGCGACCAAATAGCTCCTGAATCCTAAAACAAACTAGTGACAATGAACAAAAAAAGCACATAAACAAACAAACATATAAATAAATCACTGTATAAAGTGGCAGAATACACACATTCAACATTTTCCTTTCTTTACTAGCCTACTAGCAAAACACATATTCCTGCATCAGCCTGGGCTTGACCGGAAAGCCAGGGGTCCAGCTAGATAGCCAAGAAGTGAAGATTACATAGCTTGTTGCCAGTCATAGGTTCATAGGTTCATACTAGGCTATCTGCCCTAGGGCATTTATAAGCCTAGCCAGAATGTGTTTGGCTTTCGCCACCCATTTTAAATTAATTTTGCTATGCCCTTTTTTTGAGGTTAGTATACTGTGCCTCTGTCTAACAGTGACACAGAAGTCATACCCGGGGTAAACCTACAATCTCCCATCCACTCATCAAGATTCCTCTTGAAGAGAGTCAATGAGGGACTCTGCCTAACCTGGACTGGGATTTTATTCCAGAGTGAAGGGAGCCTCTGGGTTATGAATCTGTCCCTCCAGCATGTCCTATTTATTTCAGTGCTGAGGTTCAAGTCTCTCGAGTGTGTAGCTCGATAGGATTTGGATTTTCTGAGGTGCAGCATGTCCATTAATTCGGGTTGGACATGGCTTTATACGTCAGGCACAGATCGCCTCTGAACAGGCGGTATGCCACTGAGTAGAGCTGGAGTTTCTTTAACCGGGCAGCATATGGCATCTGTTTGAGCCCTTTGATCCTCTTGGTGAGGTACTTTTGGGGTCTTTCCAGTTGCTGCAGGTGTCTGGTAAGGTACATCCCAAAAGGGGCATTGTATTCAATTATGGGCCTGATGAGGGATGAGTAAAGAGGCACGATGACCTCCCTGATCTAGATGTGAATCCCTTCATGATTAGGTGGGCTATATAAAATGTTTTTCTAACCACTTTGGCCACGTGGTTGTCAAATGAGAGATTGCTATCAACTTGGGTCCCCAGGTCCCTAATTACTTCTTCTGTACTTAATGGATTACCACCTATGTGGTAATTTGTGGGCACTTTGTTTTGCCAAAGGGGATGACTATACACTTTTGGCGTTTAGCTTGAGGCCATGGCTCTGGCACCAGTTGTCTGTTTCTATGAGGCCCTTTTGGAGGATGCTTGTGTCAGCTGGAGAGTCGATTATGGCGCCCAGTTTGCAGTCATCTGCGAACTTGGTCAGCCACAGTCCTTCCGTGTTGGCCTGTACCTCCGAGAAATATATACTGAACAAGAGAGGTCCCAGGACTGAGCCTTGTGGGACGCCACTTGTAACTGGTTTGGAGTCTGACATGGCTCCAGCAATTCTAACCATGTGGGTTCTGTCCTTGAGCCAGTTTGCAACCCATCTAGTGACATTGAGGTTTATATTTAAGCTGGTGAGCTTATCTATAATGCCCGAGTGGGGTATTGTATCGAAGGCTTTTGAGAGGTCCAGGTAGGCTGTGTGGACCACCTTCCCCTCGTCAATGGCCTTGGTGACTGTTTCAAAGAAATCAACCAGGTTTAAGAGGCAGGATCTGCCCTTAACAAAGCCGAACTGGGTAGGATCCAGTGTCTGTAGGTCCCCAATATCATTATTTATGAGGTCCATGATTATCCTTTCCATAGCTTTGCAGACCAAGCTAGTCAGGCTTATGGGGTGATAGTTTCCAGGATCCGTTGAGGCACCACCTTTGTGGAGAGGGACCACAGTTGCTGTACGCCACTCTTTGGGTACATATCCTGTAGTAAGGCTGAGATTGAACAGTAGTTTTATGTTTGGGTTTAGCTCTTCTTGGAGTTCATGTAGGACGCAGCCCAGGACACCGTCTGGTCCCATTGATGCTGTGTTTTTTGCTTTGGAGAGGGTGGCTCTTACCTGAGCATCCGAGATGTCAGGGGGGCAGCACTCTGCTGGAATAGATATTTGCCCTTTTGGTGGGGAGGGGGGGAGAAGTTTGCGCTGAACCTGTCAGTTAGGATGTTGGCAATGTCTGTGGGTTCGGTGTATTTTTGTCATTTTGGACTAATTCTGAGCATATCTGGGAATTCCCACCCAGGTTCCTAACATAACTAAAGAAAGCCTTGTGATTATCCTTAGTGTCCTGTGCAATTTTTCTCTCGAAGGTGGCCTTAGACGATTTTATGAGTGCCCGTAGTTTTTTGCTAATACTGATCAGAGATGCCTTCCCTTTTTGGGATTTTGCTTTATCATGTAGTAGCTTCCTCCTTCTATTGTATAGCTTGTTTATGGCTGGGGTCCACCAGTCAGGACGTCTGCCTTTGGAGGATTGGGTCTTGGTTTTATTTGGGATCGCATGATCCATGCATTCCTGAAGGTGTTCATAGAATGCGTTTATAAAGGATTCTGCAGTCTGGGCCGTATTTTCCACAGGCCCGGGGGCTTTGAAGGATTCCACCTCAGTTTTGAGGAGTGTGAAATTTGCTTTAGAGAAGTTTTTCACTGTGGTTTTCTGGGCAGGGGTGGTGTCGGGATGTGAACATCCAGTGAGATTAGTTTATGGTCTGATCTTACCAGTGAGGGATACACTTCTGGTCTGGAGCATAGAGTCCCCATGTTGGTGATGATCAGGTCCAGTATGTTTTCCCCTCTTGTGGGAGTGGTAACAAGTTGTTCCATAGCATTTGAGTTTATAAATTCTAGGAACCTTTGGGCTAGGGTGTTGGAGCTAGAGTAATGCTCCCAGTCTATGTTTGGGTAGTTGAAGTCCCAATATAATGGTGTTTGGAGAGACCTTCATATTTTCCAGTGTTCTCATGAAGGCCGAGTGGGGTTCCTGGGTTAGGGAGGGTGGTCTGTAGCAGGCTATAAACTGGAAGGCAGTTTTACCCACTGTTAGTTGCACATGGATAGTCTCTGATGCTTTGTGCTGTGCCACCAACCTGGAGGTGTGGGTATCTTTGACGAATATTGATACTCCCCCTCCTTTTGTGGGTCGGTCCAAGTTTTGGGGCCAAAAAGCATGGTATGAGGTATAACCTGGTAGTGCTGGGGTGCTCTTGGGAGCCTTGAACCAGGTTTCTGTTACTGCACAGATATCGATTTTCTCCATGCTAAGGAGAGTTTCGAGTGTGTGCATCTTGAGGTTTAGACTTCTGGCATTGAGTAGCATTACTCTTAGTTTCTTATCCCTTGTGATACCTATGGGGGTGGGTTTGTCTTTTGAGCCTTGCCTAAAAAGGCACTATGGGGGTAGCAAGAGCCTTTGCCAATATCCGAAAGCCCAGGGGTGACAGGTGCAGGCCGTCCCTAGCGAAGCATCGTGGCTTGTCGAGCATGTCATCCCAGGCTGACAGGCATTGGATCCCCTTTGAATGACACCAATAATTAAGCCAATTGTTGAAATTGATCATCTTGTCTTCATATTGTGGCATCATTCTTGGTGAGGGTAAGATGTTACTCAAGGTCAGGGTCATACCGGCCTGGGCCACATGCTCAGAGAGCTCCTCTATGTCTCTTTTCATGTAGTACAGGGAGGTACATCTCAGGTCATTCACACCAGCATGGACAATGACTGAGTCATATTTGTACTTGCCTTGGAGTGACCTGAGTGCTTGTGTTATGTGGCGGATCCTAGCGCCCGACAGGCAGCTCACCATGACCTTCTCCTTGTTCAGCCTGGTGAGCGGGACGTCAGTGTGCCTGATGATAGAGTCACCTATTACAAGTGTATCAGGTGTGTTGTTTAGCCTTAGGGGCTGTGACTGTTCGCACACTGGCTTTGTGAGATATGTGTTGCACGTGTTTTGTTTTGGGGTAGCGGTTGCTTGGGTGTCTGCTTTGGAGGTCTCTGCTGCTTAGGCAGATTTTTATTTAGAGCCTCCGAGTATGTTTTTGTGTGTTTATGTGTTTGGTCTGCTGTCGTGGTAGGTCTATGTGAGACTGGAATTGTACTGAGTGTGGTTTCCTTCTCCTCCTGACTGGTTACGCCAGTACTGAGTTGAGAGAGCTTAGCCTCCAGTTTGGCTATATGGATGCATCTCTCACATGTGTTGGAATTTATTGGGAGGAGAAGAGGGTTGTCTGTGTACATGAGGCAGTTGTAACATTGCCTCAAGATTCCCAGATTCACCAGCTGGACCGGAGAGAATATTGACAACTGACCTTTGGACATGCTAGAATAGTATTGGGAATTCCTTTATAATTGAAAAAAAAAGGGCCAATGGGGAACAAGGTACTCGAGAGGACTTTGTGAGAGTGTAGTGCTTTTAATTTTTTAGTACTGACATATAATTGCTTTAGTGAGCAAGTGCCTTTAGTGAGCAAGTGCCAGGTAACTTAAATGCAATGTGTTACAGGTAACTTAAATGCAAAAATGACAAACAGTAACTTTCTTTTAAGTGAAACAAGGAAATGAGTACAGTAAGCAATGCAGATATCACTAGGGATCCACAGAAGCACTGAAAAGCCGCGGTTTAGGTGGTATTAGCGTTTCAGGGAAATAACAAGCAAACAAACAACACGCATACAAACAGAGCTAGATTCAGCAGGCCTGGATCTAGTCTATGCTACAGCAAACAAGGTGTACCAATTTCAGTAAGAAACAGTTGAAATATGCAGGCACTATAAGCCTTTAACCAGAAATTCCCAGCTCAGAAGGGCAGAGTCCAGCCTCTCCTCCCACAAGAGTGCAGACCACGAACCTTCTTAATGTAAAATAACTGGCCTGAAGCCCAAGTGCTTAAACCAGAACTAATTTAACTTGTCCTCCTCATCTTCCTTGTTTGAGGAGGGTTTAGAACCTGTAATCTATTAGCAGCCTTCTAGTGGATACCAGCTGATCAGCCAGTTCTAGCCACCTGACAGTTATCCTTTGTCTGATTTATATGAGTGGGAGTGTTTGAGCCACAGGAGATGTATAACGTAGGTGGATTTCATCTTAATGATCCTTTTGTAGTATGAACGCTTCCATGTCACTTCTGCTCAAGGTTTGGATAGGGAGGGCCTGAACAGGCATAAAACAAGCTATACTAGGGGCTTTGCTGGTTGAGCAGGAGCTGGGGCAATACTGGAAATGCCAGAAATCAAAAATAAAGGTTCGAAAGACTTAAAAGCAAACTCAAAAAGGGGTACTCTTTTTATTTTCTGTCTCTCAGGGAATTGAGCTGTTAAACCTTTCCCCTCCGATAATGTCATTGTTTCTACTTGTCAATGTACCCCAGCTTAAATGTTATGCTTATAATAGTAATATTATTCTTAACTTCCTTTTAACCTGATTCTTTTCTCCTTTCTATGAGTACATCATGATTTTTCTTTAATTATAGTCTGTATAGTATATGAAGTATCTTAAATCGTATATGATTAGTTTATTAACAGATCCTTTGATAGTGCAATTACTCTTCTAATATCTTTCTTATCTAAAATAAGATGACACCAACCGCATGAAAGAGAGTGCCTAGAATTGACTTTCATCCATTCTTGCCTTACACTATTGTCATCTGTTTCTATGTTCTGCACCATTTTCTGTATAAAAATACTTGTGTTATCCCTGGAATACCATTTATAGCCTTACCGCCATTATTGTTTGCCCACATTTTAAGCTAATATGCCAATTGCTGTTCTAGCTCAGCCTTTTATCAATCAAATCCTTATCCACAACCTGCTCCATCCAGTAAAATCATAAATTTTCACTCGTTTCAGATCTACAAGAAGTCCTCCTTCTTCTTTCTTACAGAAGCCAGAAAAAAAAAATAATATTTATCAAAAATAAATCATCTATTTTTTAATCATATCAACCAATTCATTAATGATAGTTAAAGGACTACAGGATGTATAAAAAGATGTATAAACTCTAGGAAATCAGAAATTATGAAATCATTGTTGATGAGTTACATTAGACCCGAACCAGAGTATGGAATAACAATATGGAAACCTTATGAAAACAAGTATGAGTAAATTTGAAAGAGTACAGCAGAAATATACCAGGAACATCCATGGATGTGAAAATTTAAGTTATTATGAAAGACTAAAATACCTGAACTTGTACAGTCTTGCGTGGATACTTAAGAGGGGGGCTTATTTAGGTATATAGGGCATTTAGAGACAATTACCTTTGGGAACTGTTTGGGGTTATCAAACGTTAGTAGAGAATCAGTGGACATACTATGTAGATTATATAGGAATGAGTATTAATCGGTTTTCTTACTGAGTAGCTCATGCATGGAATAACTACCAAATTATATTAAAGCAAGCACTTGTTTACGTATTTTTAAGAACATCTTGGACACTTATTATGAGAATGATTGTTATGGTATATTGATAGACAAGAGGGGCACTGTTGTCCGTGCCTGAAATATTTCAATGCATGCATGCAAGCATGTGTGTATCAACATTTACTCTCCCTGTCACTCCACACTCTTTTGATGAACTTACATGTGTCTTGCTATCTGCCTGAAGCTTACCCCTAAAGTTAGATTTACTAACACACCCTGAAGTCTAGTCCTCAAAGCACAACAAACCAAAGAAATACTCCACATTTCACCATAGGGAGAAATAAACAGTCAGATAAATAAGGAGGTAGACAGATATGTGTATACACACACACACACACACACACACACACACACACACACACACACACACACACACACACACACACACACACACACAATAAATATCAAATGAGAGAAGGAGAAACCTACCCGAACCATCATTTTTGAGAATGAACCCACCCCCCACAAACATACTTTTTATATAGCAACTCTGACAGCATAGCACCTCATAATAAATTCTGTAATGGTAAGGAGACTACAAGTTACATGTAAACCTCTTTTCCTTTTTTTCCTCTGTGAAGTAATGCCAAAGGTCATTAAACATTGAGTTCAGTCTATTAAATTCAGAACAATAGCGCTTAGTTGAATGTATTTAAAGAAACCATACGCTTCCCTGTAAAACGTGCATATTTTTAATTCTTATACAAAATGGCTTCCAAGAACTAAATTTGCTAGTTCACTTTCTTAGGAACAAAGATTGTTTTGATTTCATTCCAGTCATCTACCTACCCTGTGTTTATCGTTACCAGCTGACATACAATTGGGAAGACAAGCCACAAACCATGAAAATAAATATTTCTAGAGCTCACTATGCATGTAATTTCACACAGCCAATCAATTTAAAATAATTCAAATAGTTAGTAATATTCAACTTTTAATATTGACCTTTCTTAAGGCCATACACAAAACTACTGGCTGTTTTTGATTATTCTTGTACCCCTGTATATAGAGCCATATATCCAAAAGGGTTTAACATAATCTCAAGAAATGAACTAGCAACTTTACTGGGACAGTTATCTGTAAAATGTCACTAAGTCATTTCATTCACTTAAAAGCTAAAGAGCAGTTGCTTCCTGAAGTTTCATAAAAAAATATATTTTATATTTTATGCTACAACATTAAAAAAAGCATGGACGTCTCTTTTTACACAGGAATTCAAGCCACAACACTATGTTTTTGATAGCTTTTATGTGCATTATGCTACACTTTTAGTTTAAAATAATTGTAAATGGTGTATCTACATTGCTTTCAGGATTTTCTTATTAAATGACAGAACATGGCACCCAGTTATTCAGCTTTATACAACATATTGCATGATCTAATAGCAGTAGAGACAAAGCAGAAACAGTATCTCAAATGTGTGGTTGTCTGTTTATATTTGCAAAAATTGTGCATTTGCAATGAGTTAAATTAGATAAATTATAACTGAGGAAATATTACTTTTAGTTCTGTTGTCATAAAAATACAGTAATGATAAGATTATAATGTTTATTGAGTTTGTCATCTAGCTGAAATGCCACATGCATATACTTACTGTGAAATGAAAGGAAAATGACCACATTGGTCAGCTGGGGGTATCAACTGATATTTTCATTGAAACTACTGGAAATTTTCTAGCATATTTCTCTGAAAACATGTCTCTAAGTTAGTAGTTTAAGTTATAAAGTCATGTGTAAAATATATTCATTTCATGAACATCTTTACAGGCAATTTTAAATTTGGGGAGGGGTTTGTTTGTGTCTTTCGGCTTTTCCCGGTTAGGGGTCGCCACAGTGGAACTCCCATCCGCTAATGATTGGCAGTTGATTTTTACGTATCGGCTTGCCAGGCCTGATGCACAACCTTCAATGAAGGTATGCCCATTCACACATGTCTCCACGCAGAAGACGCTCTAGCTGAGAATCGAACCGGACAGCGTCTTGCTGTGAGTCGACAACGCTACCACAGCACCACCACCACGGATTAAGTGTACATCAAATGCAAGAAAATGTCATCATTCTGCATAAATATATTTTAGCTTCTGATGTAACAATGACATAGTACAGTTACATTTTGGATATGTAATAAATTCCCAACCAAGAAGAAAGCCTTATAGCCACCAATAATAGAAAGCACGGAATGTAACATCACATGTTAGCCTGTGACAACAAAATGCCTATAAAACACACACTGTATCTGATGCTTACACACCACACAGTAGGCCATATATCAATTTCTTTTACAAGTTTTAGTAAAATTTTCAGAAAATGATACTTGCCTTGATAGGAGCAAAATTAATAAAATATTGTCATCCCATGCTTAAAAATATTTATATGTAATGTAATGCTGAACTTAACCCAGTCAAACTGCAGTACTTAGTATAATGAATTTTTTTTATAATGACATATTTCTATTGACAAAAAAGCTCCATTTGCAAGAAAGCTATGTGTGTTTTTTTTATTTCTGAATTATTCCTGCACAATGCAGATATATTCTAGACATATTTTACATTTTTTATCTTAAACAAAAATCATATATCAACATTTAATGGCACCTGAGCATAATACAAGATGTCAGACTACATTAGTGAAATGGCTGTTCATATCTGTGTATACAATTTAACCTCTCAACCCCATCTTGACAGTTTCTAATATGAAATCAGATAATTAAATATGGGAGCCTCTGTGTAGACTGCACCTAAGATTTTAATTATTCCCTTAGAGACAGACATTCAACTCACAATTGAAGTTGTCTAGGCTAGTTTACCTGATCCTTACAATTTTTTTGTGGAAGAGTCTTTGTAGGGACAGAAAATATCACTCCTCCAGAGAAATATGTAGGTCTAGTAATTCTGATATAGCTCCTACTAAGTAAAGATTTGTTCTGAGCCTTTAATGCATTCTTCATCCTGGCATGAAGTCATATACCTACAGCTCACTGTTTAGCATTGGACATTTCTTATAGTACATTGACCCTCTAATCAGTCCACATCTGACTACCATGGACAGGACTAACCATATCAAATATCATCCTGGCACACAGTGAAGCATGGATGTAAGTCACTCAGGCTGATGAGATAATGATTTTTTGTGGTATGATAGAAAACTGAGTAAATCAGCTTATTTTTCTGAATTTCATAGCACACAGCCATGAATCCTATAGTGCTCAGTGGATAGCAATATTCTGTGTATAATATAAGCAATGCATTACTGCTTATATTATTTAACATTTCCCGGTGGCTGCCCTGTAGATATGTAATCAATGATCATAGAGGAGAGCACTGTCTACATATACTTTTAATACTCAGCAGAGACTGTTATACAAACAGCAGAGGACTGCAGTTGCAGGACTAGTAGCAGTAGTCATACAAACAGGGGGACCATTACAGTAAAGGTTCTTCTCTTTGGCCTGCCTTATTGAATGCTGCTTGTTCACTTTATAGTTCCATTGGCTTGTTTTCTTTCATTAGATGGTGCTGTTATGTGGCATAAGTGGTCTTTTGCAGACAGACTGTCACGTGTGATGTCATTCTAGAGTATTCCAGTCTCACTTTGTACAACAGTAGTCTTAACAATAGTATATTTGTGATTTATCTTTGAATCTTTTATTAGAATGGCATGTGGACCATTACCTCAGTCTCTTAGAAATATGATATAATTTTGTACTGCAGACTCCCTGAATCCTGTCTTTAGTTTAAAATAAAAATGGAAATAACAGTTCTTTTCAGCATAACAAATCTATAAGAGATCAAAAGCATAAATATATAATGATGTGACTTCATGCCTGAAAAGAACACATATTTCTGTTTGTAAGTGATAGTTTGTATATTTTAAAAATATTGTGCCATAAAATTACATTAAATTATTTTTCCTGTTAAAATTCAAGATACAGCTGACTCCTTTGTCATTGAAACTAGGAACAAAATCTATTTTTTTTGTAAGTCAGTAACATTCTTTATATTTTCATGAATACCTGTCAAATTATTTTAAAGATACATTATTCAGAGACAACAAAAATAGCCAACAACTATTATTAGTTTTGGGCAATGCTCTTAAAAGTTGATAATAGGATAGTAGTTAACACCTGTGTATTTACCCTAGCTTTTGTCAGGTGCTCTTCATTGTTCTGTCTTGTGTGATTTACATAATTTATGTATATTTTATTGTTGTGTATTATCTTTACAATGTGCTAATGCCTAAGTGGAATAAAAATATGGATTCAGACGTCTGATGTCAAGCATAATACTCTACATCTGTCTTACCACTGAATTTTAATGAAGAGCCCTGTCTTCTTTCCAAAGTAAGCAATTGTTTGCTACAAATTTAACAAATGTATTTTTGCCTCCAGAAAATGTTAAATGTGTCATCTAATTTTTGCTACTACTTTTTTAAAAATTTTCACTGTGCATTAAACAAACCAGTGAGGTTATGTCTAGCGAAAGTTGAAAACAGCATAGCCAAAATAATGAGCCGTTATTTCTGAATCATTTTAGTTCAGTTAAGTAAATGTGAGAAAAGGGTTTTGCTCACATGGTGTCTTACTGATATGTAAGGTCAATAAAATGATAGAAAAGTTAGGTCCATGAAGCGTTAAAGGGTTTTGTTAGATTAGATTGCATACAAAAATAATAAAAATATTGTGCTTACTTTATAATTAAATTATATTGATTGTTAACATTGCCTAAAATGCACGTTCCATATTCTTATAGCATTTTGAGTACATTACTAGCTGTGCCAATATCCTTAAAATAACTCACAAGTTCATACTGTCTCTATAATGAACTTTACATATGAGCATGGTGTGCACTGCATTCAACAACCCATATAGAACTGGCTAAATACAATTTTTGCAGTGGCCTTTGATACATAGCTGTTAATCCCATGTTGTTTGCTTTAGAAATGGTTTGCATAAATCCTTTCTAATGCTCTAACAATCTTATGTATGTTTGTGTTCATAATTTAGCAAAGCAAACTACTTAACTGTACAGATTTTCATAAGAGTTCAATGGTTGTTAAAATTCAAAGTCAAAGCAGTCTTTACTTATATTATTTCACTTTTTTATTGTATAACCCTCTGCCTATGTTTTTGGTTAGTTAGTAATGTTGGTTTATTCATTACATTTAATCATGCATTCATTTCATCCAGACAATTATAATATCTAAACTGTATGAACAAAGTGTCCTAATCCTACTTTTTGATATCAGTTTTTAAACACATTATTTTTGCTTTAGTATACATAAGGAATAACACACAATGAAGTATGGAATGTCGTCTGGCAGCAAATGAAGAAATCATGTCATGATTTCATTGTGAATCCCCAACTCATCTATAACCTCTGTATCTCATTTAGTGCCATGTACAACATCTGGAAAGTGACTATCTACATACCTCTTCCTAAAGCAAGAACTCCAACACTTCCCTGTCACGTTCCACCCATTTTCATTTCATCTTACTAACCCTCTGTAAAATCTTTGAAAAAATATGTACCATCAAGTTGCTGAGTATATCAGTACATATTACCTTCTCTCCCCAAAACAGCATGTGTTCTGAGCAGGTAGGAGCACCTCCACTAGCATCTGGACACTACCAGACCATATTCGTATGTCCATGGACAATAGGATGCTATCCAGAGGAATTATGATAGCTATCATGAGCATTCTCTTCCTCCATAAACATCAAACTTTTAAGATTTGCCCATCCACACAACCTCAGTAACCTTGACCACACTGGTCCTTTCATGTACCCACCTCATTCTGAACAGAACACATATAACCGTGCTCTCTTTATATCTTTGGTCCTAAACTGTAGGGATCCTTCACTACCAGTCTAAAGGGAACATCCTCCTATCCCAAGTTTTGTGCACTACTAAAATCACATCTTAAGGAGTCCATCAAAATATACATTTCCAAGCAGGACAAATATCTTAAGTCTTGCATCTACATGCCGGTGACCCTATTAACTCTTCTTGATTTTCCATCCTTCTCACAATCACTCAGTACTCAACTTTTCTCAATATTTGATGGCGTCTGATGGTATTTCAGATCTTTGCATGTTGTTTCTATATTGTGTAGCAATTTGTTATGCATATTGGATGTGTTTTTTATCTTTTGCAAATTGACTGTTTGTTATATTGTATTTACAGACTCTCACTGAGTGTTCTTTTACTTTACTTGTATTTTGTAATCACGACCCGAGACTGAAATTAGTCAGAACTGATCAGTCATCCACACTGGTAAACAAATTCAAATAAAGAAAGAAAGAAAGAAAGAAAGAAAGAAAGAAAGAAAGACAGAAAAGGATGGCCAGTGAAGAGTAAGGCATGAGACATTTGCCCTGAGTGCCTTTAGCAACAAGAAAATGCTCTTATAAGACAATTAAGTACATCTTGACATGTCTTACTGTGCTTAACACATGGATCACCCCCAGCAAAACAGTGCAATAATTAAATAAATAAATTTATAAATAAATAAAATAAATTAAAGGTGCTATAGAAGATATCAATAATTATTAGAAAAAGCAGAAAAGATAGTCCTATGACTGCTTCTGTCAGTCTGTGTCACTAACATTCCCCTACACAGACACACACACACACACACACACACACACACACACACACACACACACACACACACACACACACACATATGATTTCTTTTAAATCAGGGTAGTAGCAATGTTTTATAGTTGCAGAAATGGACAATGGATCATATTCAGCATAAGTGATGAGATATTATCAGGTTCTGTTGCATAGTCACCAGCAAAGGTAGTGTGCCAAAATAAAATCAGGTTCATTTTTTATTATTGAATTTTAAGCACCTTTTAATATCTGCTAGAAGCTTTACATGTAAATATTAGAGCAAATATCAGGCAGTTATTAGTGAATTTATTCATTTCGTTTGTTGACTAGGTAGATCCCAATGAGCATATGCATCTCCCAAAACATTGCTGAAAGGAAGGTTAGCAATGAAATTGTATAACTGGAGAACTGCACACAACATCATAGTTAGCTTTCATGAGGGGATATAGTCACCTGTCCTGATAAGCAATCACCACTAGCTACATCCTGGTCTGTTTTCATTACTGTCTTTACTTCTCAGTACTAATACTACATATGGATATGCCAGAGGGATTTGATATATTGATACCCTCTCATCTAAAAGGAAGTACCAACAAGGCCCAATAACACACTTCAGTCTGAATTTCTTTAGTGTAGCTGTTTGGCTTTATTAAATATTTTCTACCCATGAACCTTTTGAAATATGGCTTCTTCTTGGTTACCAGATAGAGATACTTGCTAATATGGCTCCTGAAGCTTGTGGTACACCCATTACAGCACATTTGCATTAGATTCACCTTTAAGGGATTTCTGAACTTGGATGGAGTGCAATTTACCAACTGACTTGCGAATGTCAGGAAAGCCAAAGAATTAAAAGATTTATGAAGAATTTTGTAGTCTTAGTAAGAACACATCTCTCATAACTATAATTCCTTCTGTAGACTGCTATTTCTTCTCTACTGACTACCTGACTGTTACTGGAATTAAATTTTTAACTGGAATTCAGTGGTCAGTAATCAGCAAGTGTTAAGTACGGATTAAGTATGATTAATTGCGTGTCATTTAGACAACATGCTATTAATCTTAGCTAAAATGTCTAAATCCTCACAAGGTTGTAGTCTCAAAGTAGCAACACTCCTCAAATCTCACTACATAGAATGACAGTTCTGGTTTAGATAATCCCCTGTACTCCTTGATGTAGGGGCAATCCTCTACATCCCAATCTCTAACTATATTTACTCTAAGGTTGTACAAACTCAAAGGATATGAAAAAGGCAGAAAAAAATAAAACACATTTTCCCTTCTCCTCAACTCTAACTCCACATCTTTTTGACCATAGTTAATTTGAGTAATCATGAAATTGTATATCTTGTGATGTTTAATGTTCAGACATTTTAAAATTTCGTGTTTTTGGACAGGGGTTAGAAATATAAGATTCTGATGCAACCGTTAATTCTGAATTGATTCCTTTGATGTTCAATGTTTAATTTAGAAGAAATTCAAACTCAGGGGTCCTAGCAACTACTATTCAAGAGTTTGCCATCAGTTAGACCAGGAATATAAACAAACTTTCTATACCATTTATCTATCCACAACTTGAAAAGTTCAACACTACCAGCTTCCCTTATATATGTATGGAGGGACTTCTAAAATAGTCTTGTTCTGTGATGAAAATAGCTGCTCTTAATTGAAGTTTTAACATCTGGCAGTTTCATATATAGATTGTTATTCTTGGTATTAATACTATGCTCCAAAAATGTAACACTAACAGAGGCTGCTAATGCCTCATAGGCTCATAGGTTCATAGGTTCATACTAGGCTATCTGCCCTAGGGCATTTATAAGCCTAGCCAGAGTGTGTTTGGCTTTCACCACCCATTTTAAATTAATTTTGCTATGCCCTTTTCGAGGTTAGTATACTGTGCCTCTGTCTAACAGTGACACAGAAGTGATACCCAGGGTAAACCTACGATCTCCCATCCACTCATCAAGATTCCTCTTGAAGAGAGTCAATGAGGGACTCTGCCTAACCTGGACTGGGATTTTATTCCAGAGTGAAGGGAGCCTCTGGGTTATGAATCTGTCCCTCCAGCATGTCCTATTTATTTCAGTGCTGAGGTTCAAGTCTCTCGAGCGTAGCTCGATGGGATTTGGATTTTCTGAGGTGCAGCATGCCCATTAATTCTGGGTTGGACATGGCTTTATACATCAGGCACAGATCACCTCTGAGCAGGCAGTATGCCACTGAGTAGAGCTGGAGTTTCTTTAACCGGGCAGCATATGGCATCTGTTTGAGCCCTTTGATCCTCTTGGTGAGGTACTTTTGGGGTCTTTCCAGTTGCTGCAGGTGTCTGGTAAGGTACATCCCAAAAGGGGCATTGTACTCAATTATGGGCCTGATGAGGGATGAGTAAAGAGGCACAATGACCTCCCCTGATCTAGATGTGAATCCCTTCATGATTAGGTGGGCTATATAAAATGTTTTTCTAACCACTTTGGCCACGTGGTTGTCAAATGAGAGATTGCTATCAACTTGGGTCCCCAGGTCCCTAATTACTTCTTCTGTACTTAATAGATTACCACCTATGTGGTAATTTGTGGGCACTTTGTTTTTGCCAAAGGGGATGACTATACACTTTTTGGCATTTAGCTTGAGGCCATGGCTCTGGCACCAGTTGTCTGTTTCTATGAGGCCCTTTTGGAGGATGCTTGTGTCGGCTAGAGAGTCGATTATGGCACCCAATTTGCAGTCATCTGCGAACTTGGTCAGCCACAGTCCTTCCGTGTTTGCCTGTACCTCCGAGAAATATATACCGAACAAGAGAGGTCCCAGGACTGAGCCTTGTGGGATGCCACTTGTAACTGGTTTGGAGTCTGACATGGCTCCAGCAATTCTAACCATGTGGGTTCTGTCCTTGAGCCAGTTTGCAACCCATTTAGTGACATAGGGGTTTATATTTAAGCTGGTGTGCTTATCTATAATGCCCGAGTGAGGTATTGTATCAAAGGCTTTTGCGAGGCTGTGTGGACCACCTTCTCCTCGTCAATGGCCTTGGTGACTGTTTCAAAGAAATCAACCAGGTTTAAGAGGCAGGATCTGCCCTTAACAAAGCCGAACTGGGTAGGATCCAGTGTCTGCAGGTCCCCAATATCTTTATTTATGAGGTCCATGATGATCCTTTCCATAGCTTTGCAGACCAAGCTAGTCAGGCTTATGGGGCGAAAGTTTCCAGGATCTGTTGAGGCACCACCTTTGTGGAGAGGGACCCCTGTTGCTGTACGCCACTCTTTGGGTACATATCCTGTAGTAAGGCTGAGATTGAACAGTAGTTTTATGTTTGGGTTTAGCTCTTCTTGGAGTTCATGTAGGACGCAGTCCGGGACACTGTCTGGTCCCATTGATGCTGTGTTTTTTGCTTTGGAGAGGGCGGCTCTTACCTGAGCATCTGAGATGTCAGGGGGGCAGCACTCTGCTGGGATAGATATTCACCCTTTTGGTGGGGACGGGGGGGGGGGGGAGTTTGCGCTGAACCTGTCAGCTAGGATGTTGGCAATGTCTGTGGGTTCGGTGTATTTTTTGTCATTTTGGACTAATTCTGAGCATATCTGGGAATTCCCACCCAGGTTCCTAACATAACTAAAGAAAGCCTTGTGATTATCCTTAGTGTCCTGTGCAATTTTTCTCTCGAAGCTGTCCTTAGACGATTTTATGAGTGCCCATTGTTTTATGCTAATACTGATCAGAGATGCCTTCCCTTTTTGGGATTTTGCTCTATCATGTAGTAGCTTCCTCCTTCTATTGTATAGTTTGTTTATGGCTGGGGTCCACCAGTCAGGACATCTGCCTTTGGAGGATTGGGTCTTGGTTTTATTTGGGATTGCATGATCCATGCATTCCTGAAGGTGTTCATAGAATGCATTTATAAAGGATTCTACGGTCTGGGCTGTATTCTCCACAGGCCCGGGGGCTTTGAAGGATTCCACCTTAGTTTTGAGGAGTGTGAAATTTGCTTTAGAGAAGTTTTAACTGTGGTTTTCTGGGCAGGGGGTGGGGTCGGGATGTGAATATCCAGTGAGATTAGTTTATGGTCTGCTCTTACCAGTGAGGGATACACTTCTGGTCTGGAGCATAGAGTCCCCATGTTGGTGATGATCATGTCCAGTATGTTTTCCCCTCTTGTGGGAGTGGTAACAAGTTGTTCCATAGCATTTGAGTTTATAAATTCTAGGAACCTTTGGGCTAGGGTGTTGGAGCTAGAGTAATGCTCCCAGTCTATGTTTGGGTAGTTGAAGTCGCCCAATATAATGGTGTTTGGAGAGACCTTCATATTTTCCAGTGTTCTCAGGAAGTCCGAGTGGGGTTCCTGGGTTTGGGAGGGTGGTCTGTAGCAGGCTATAAACTGGAAGGCAGTTTTACCCACTGTTAGTTGCACATGGATAGTCTCTGATGCTTTGTGCTGTGCCACCAGCCTGGAGGTGTGGATATCTTTGACGAATATTGATACTCCCCCTCCTTTTGTGGTTCGGTCCAAGTTTTGGGGCCGAAAAGCATGGTATAAGGTATAACCTGGTAGTGCTGGGGTGCTCTCGGGAGCCTTGAACCAGGTTTCTGTTACTGCACAGATATCGATATTCTCCATGCTAAGGAGAGTTTTGAGTGCGTGCATCTTGAGGTTTAGACTTCTGGTGTTGAGTAGCATTACTCTTAGTTTCTTATCCCTTGTGATACCTATGGAGGTGGGTTTGTCTTTTGAGCCTTGCCTAAAAAAGGCACTATGGGGGTAGCAAGAGCCTTTGCCAATATCCAAAGCCCAGGGTGACAGGTGCAAGCCGTCCCTAGCGAAGCATCGTGGCTTGTTGAGCATGTCATCCCAGGCTGACAGGCATTGGATCCCCTTTGAATGACACCAATACTTAAGCCAGTTGTTGAAATTGATCATCTTGTCTTCATATTGTGGCATCATTCTTGGTGAGGGTAAGATGCTACTCAAGGTCAGGGTCATATCATCCTGGGCTACATGCTCAGAGAGCTCCTCTATGTCTCTTTTCATGTAGTCCAGGGAGGTACGTCTCAGGTCATTCACACCAGCATGGACAATGACTGAGTCATATTTGTACTTGCCTTGGAGTGACCTGAGTGCGTGTGTTATGTGGCGGATCCTAGCGCCCGACAGGCAGCTCACCGTGACCTTCTCCTTGTTCAGCCTGGTGAGCGGGACATCAGTGTGCCTGACGATAGAGTCACCTATTACAACTGTATCAGGTGTGTTGTTTAGCCTTAAGGGCTGTGACTGTTCGGCACACTGGCTTTGTGAGCTATGTGTTGCACATGTTTTGTTTTGGGGTAGTGGTTGCTTGGGTGTCTGATTTGGAGGTCTCTGCTGCTTAGGCAGATTTTTATTTAGTGCCTCCGAGTATGTTTTTGTGTGTTTCTGTGTTTGGTTTGCTGTCGTGGTAGGTCTATGTGAGACTGGAATTGTAGTGAGTGTGGTTTCCTTCTCCTCCTGACTGGTTACGCCAGTACTGAGTTGAGAGAGCTTAGCCTCCAGTTTGGCTATATGGTTGCATCTCTCACATGTGTTGGAATTTATTGGGAGGAGGAGAGGGTTGTCTGTGTACATGATGCAATTGTAACATTGCCTCAAAATTCCCAGATTCACCAGCTGGACCGGAGAGGAGATTGACAACTGACCTTTGGGCATGCTAGAATAGTGCTTAGTGATTTGCACATAGGAATCAGGTCACATCTTAACAGCCTATAGCCAACTGAATACAGGGAAAGAGTCTCCAATTTCTCTTTATAAACAAGTTTTTTCAACCCTCATACTTGCCTAGTGACCATCTTCTGGATTCTCTCGTCTATTTATTTGGCAAGTATTATAACAATTGAAAGACCCATAGTATTCAATAATAGGTTGTACAGTAGAGGCAAAAAGTGGAATTAAGACTTCATTCTCTCTACTACTGACACTCCTCCAGATGTCTTTAAATAGATCTTAACACTAACTCACCACTGTCTTGATATGATCATCAAATTACAGGAACATCATTCACCATATATCCTAAATCTCTCACAGAACTTACTGAGGTCAAAATTCAAGTATTCAAAACATAAGGATAATGATTGTTTCCAGAACCAACTTGCATCACATTGCATTTCTTGCCATTAAATTGCATCCCATTATTGTTGACCCACCTGAATAAAATGTCCAAATAATTTTGCAATTTATTATGATCAGACAAATTTATGACTATACCCTGCACCTCAGCATCATTGGTGAATTTACTTCCCAGATGCTATCACATGCTGGGAACTCAGACATCAACAGACCAAACAACATGGCACCAAGGACAGATCCCTGTGGAACCCCCGAAATCAGCATTTATTTTTGAAAAATGAATGCCTTACTCTCACTCAACTTTCCTTCCTGTTAGCCAATAGGCTATCCAGTATGCAATGTAGATATTCATGTTACGTTTTAACATAACATCAGGTATTCTGTCATAGGTTCATAGGTTCATAGGTAGGTACTAGGCTATCGGCCAAAGGGCCTACAGAAGCCTAGCCAGCAAGGTACCATAGCTTACGCCACCCAAGAAAGTTATTTTCCTGTGCCACTGTTCAGCAGAGACACAGAAGTGATCCCCGGGGTGTATTTCCTATTTTCCATCCACTCATCAAGATTCTTCTTGAAGAGTGCTAATGAAGAACTTTGCTTGGCATAGATGGGTAGCTTGTTCCAGAGTATAGGAAATCTCTGGGACAGGAATCTATCCCTCCAGCATGTCCTGTTTATTGTGGTGACAAGGTTTAGGTCCCTAGAGCATGTAGCTTGGAGGGATTGGGATTTCTTTAGGTGTAGCATGTCCAACAGCTCTGGGTTTGACATAGCTTTATATGTTAGGCAGAGATCACCTCAAATTAAATCAAAGGCCTTTGCCAGGTCCAGGTGAACAATGTTACTAGTAAGGCCCAAGTTCATTGAGCAACAGATGTTATCATAATACTAGATAAGATTAGTTAAATGTGATCTCCCCACAAGGAAACCATGTTGATATATATCAGTCCTTTGTCCAATATCCCCCTGGAATAAACTACAAGTTACTTGCTCAAAACGTTTAACGAGTATTGAGGTCAAACTTATAGGTCTATAATTGCCCAGTGATTGTGATACATATCCTGTGGGTATTGGGACAACTGCGTACTTCCATATGTTGGGAACATATCCCTCTTCCAGTGGTTGTTGAAAGTGTAGTTGAAGCCATCGTACCAAGCCACTTGCTACACAAGAAAGAAAGTATCCACTTAAAACATCAAGGCCTATGGCTACACTGTTTGGAAACTAACTCATATTCTGACAAACATCAGATTTGCTACCTGTCTTATAGTTATAATACTTACACTCATTTAAAAGTGAGAGCTTCTCAGCAAATAAATTTGCTATTTGAACAAGTTCTGTCATAGGTGAGTCCCCATGTGTAACATTAATGTGGGTGCTATTGTCTTTCCTAAAGCTTCTTAGGTGTTTCAACAGGGCCTTTTGATTCATCTTAGTATCCTGGACTAGCAGATTCTTATAGTCAGTTCTAATTTTCAGAGATAAACTCCTAAAGGATTTTTTTCAATATTATATCTATATTTGATGGAAGCACACAGACTGCATTTATATCTCTTCCAGAGGGCCTTTGTTTTACTTTTCTGTTGTGATAACGTTTTTGTCCACTATGAGGGAAATATTTGTTGTGATGTTTGGCCACACCAACAGGTGCAAACTTGTTTACTAAGCATTTAATTTACCATACAAATTATCCCACTTTTCTTCAATTGACTTTCTTTCCACTTGCCTCTCCCATTGGCAAGATCTAAGTTCCTTATTTACAGACTCAAAGTCAATTCTATAAAACATATTAAGGGTTACACTTGGTCTGACACATTTTTCACAGCTACTGACAATTTCACATTGACTAGAATGGATCTTATTTACCATTTGGGGTACCAATGATATAGCTTAAAACTGAATTAGTCCCACAGTTTAACCAAATAACACCCAATAAGTTATTATCCTTGGTTGATTGTTTAATACTCATTTCATAGTTGTATTAAATGCAGCTTTCAATAATTTTATTTGCATCAGACTTGGTAGAAGGGAAATTCCAGTCTGTTCCTGGAAGGTTGTCTTCTATGACTATATCATACCCTTAATGAAATAATTTACAGATATTTCCAAATAATCTGTTATCATGCTCTTTTCCTGTGCTGGGGGGTCTATAGAAAATTCCTACCCCCAGTCATAGTTTGCAAAACTTAATTCATTGCTTCATATTTTGGTCTATTCCTCATAAAATGGTTTTCAGGCAAATTAGCAAGGATTGAAGTCATTGAATAATTACATACATGTGAGTATTAGAGCTTATATCCTCCAAAAAAATGTGTACTGAAACAAAACTTGTTATTCTATCAACTTTCTAAGTTTATAAGAACAATATTTAAAAATCTGTCCCTATTTTTGGGCCTTTGCCCCCCCCCATTATTTTAAGCTTTGTCTAGATTTCTTGCACTAAGAGGTTGAGAGGTATGGTAGAAGTAGACACAAACTTAGTAGGCACGTATATAGATGCACCACCTTTGTGGTTTGAACAAACAATATGATATTTCTTAATCCCTTGAACAATTAAAGGTTTGTTGTAATCATTTAACCAAATTACAGCAAAGTGCCACAAATCATATTTTTCACCTATTATACATTCTAAATATGCAGTTTTGTTATTTAAGCTTCTACAATTACAAAAATATATTTTCAAGGGACTTAAGCTCTTCTTTTTCCCCCAACTACTCTTAAAAAAGATGATTAACCAACTTATCTGTTTCTAGCATAGCTAAGATGATGCCAATCCCAATTGAAGTAGTTATTTTTAACCTCAATATCCTCCCAAGTAGTTATTACTTTGACATAATTGATTAGTGAAATTCTATGTATGATTTATGTCATTTCCCTTGCTAACCATTTTAATGCCTATTTACCAGGAGCTAGAAAAATATCACTAAATGTCAATCTAAACCCTTGGGAGTTACTTAATCCCACCATCTCAGAAACCACTTTTTCAAACACCTCAATAATAGTGGGACCAATATCATTGTTGCCTACTACAAGAATAACTATGTCACAAGGAGAGGGATTTATAAACAACAGTTTGATGCTTCTAACATGTCAGCCATTTTTCCACCTTTCAGGCAACTAACAGTAATGCATTCTTGATTCATTCTTGGAAGAACATTATGAGTTCCACTCAACATGGAACTGCCCAACACGAGGACACTGATTTTGACATGGCTCACTACCTAATATAGCGGATTCTCATTTCTGCCAATACCTGGAAGGGTCCTTTTTCTTCTTCTCTTTTTAACCTCTTGAAATTGATTTCTCTCATCTAATTGGTCAATATCAGTCCATAATATTTTATTTTGATTAGGAGTAAAAGAACCATTAATAACTAAATCCATAGGTGAGTGTGTGAGGACAACCCTATATTATTGTGTTCATCAGCAACTGGGCCAACAGAAATGGAGCTGAATTGAATTAACACTTCACTGGGAGTTAAGTCACTATTCCCTTTCGATGTCAATCTTATTCAAGTTGTCTGTTTGGACTACTGACATCAATATTGTCCGTTTGGATGTCAGTATCACAATTTCCACAGGTTAAAGATTTATATTATTCAGGTTCTCTGAATTGTTAAGCTCCACTTGCCCATGTGATTTAAAATCCTGGCATTTGCTACAGATATCATTTGTGTATTCTCATCCCTGTCTTGTTTTGATAAACATGTTAGATTTCTTACACAGAAAAAGTAAACCTCAATTTACTAAGTCCTCCAAAGAAATTTCATCCATCTGTTCCATCATATACTGATAAAATTCTCTGGATGTGTTAAAAGTATATAACAAAACCACACACTCACCCACCAACAGTGTCCAATGCTCCTAACATGCCTGATGTGTTCACTGAGTTAGAGTGAGCGTTAAGTAAGGACAGGTCTTGCCTGAGTGGCCGTCACACTAAACACTCCCCCAACATACTCATCCAAAGCCCAATAAAATAAAAGGATTTTAAAGCTTTTTAATTTATTCTTGCCCTTAAAAGGAAAATAAAAATGATGCAGTAACGGCCATTTGTTTCACTGCCAAAACACAGCACCCTCTAAAGAAATCAGAAAAAAAACAAGTACAGCAAAAATGAGACAAAGCACAGGGGAATAAGCATACAGACAGCTACTGCAATACCTCAGTGCACTGACTTGTTAGTGCAACTACTACCTGCCACTGAGCTTGACAAGAAAACCAATGCTAGAAAGCAAACTGAACACTTGCATATTCGCTAAATGAGATACGGGAAAGGGGGAGGACAAAGCACCACTAACCTGCAAAGAAGAAAAAAAAACAAAAGGAAAGAAAACAGGAAAGGCTGAAATATTTAAAGCAAAACAAAACAACAGTATAACAAACACTCAAACGGCTACAATAATACCTCACTTCACTGGTTTATCAGTGCAACTACTGCCTGTCACTGAGTAAGACTGGGAATGCAAAAAACAAATTAGTCACAAATAATACCCTCAAAACAATAAATCAAAAGCTCCAAATAAATTATTGAGTAGTATTAAAATTTTCATTCACAATTAAAATAATGGAACAGTAAAAATCGGCAGTAATAATGTCAAAACGAAATGCCTCCACAAATAGAGCAAACATTCAAGTACTAGAATTAAACCAGCTCAGTACAAGTTAAAATATGTCTTCAGTAAAGTCAACAAAGGATCCTAGACAAAAATGTCAAGAAACCATGAGACCATATGACCCATGTAAAAAACAATAACTTCCATCGTTCACGTAACTCCACTTAGATCAATAGCTGTTAAAAACCATTGTAGAGCAGTCAACAATTATTTTAGCAATAACCCACGTCTGGGTGTGGGTAATGCTAAATTTACCCACGATTGGTGTGATTTGGTCATGAGGCGAAGCCCGAGTGACCAAAGACAACCGTGGTAGTTGGGAGGGTGGTCTAAATGGTTAAGGCGTTTGCCTTTCAAACACAAGGTGCAGGGTTTGAGTCTCACAAGGGATGATTGGCTAGGCTTACAATGGCTCTCAAGGGCAGTTAACTTAGTACTAACCTATGAACCTATAAATCTAGCATTGTCCACACCCAGACGTGGGTTATTGATATTATACAATGACATTATTTAAGAAAAAAAAATATTTACTTTCTTAAATAATGTCTTTGTATAATACCTTTGTGGTGCTCTTCTATGGTTTTCCACTATCCTGGGGCTTTTTCTGATGTACTGCGCATGCTTATGGAACTTGTGTTCCCATGCTTACACAGTACATCAGAGCTGTGTAGAGGAAACAATGGAGAATGTAAGATCTCCGTTGCTTTTTTTTTTTTTTTTTAATTAAAAATGGAAAAAAAAAAAACTAAAAAAAAAGAAATCGGGAGATGTTTAATTTTGGGAGAGCCAGGACAGACAAAAATAAAACGATAATCAGGTATGTTTCTTTAATTTTGTAGAACTTACCTGATTATCATTTTATTTTTGTCTGTGCTGTCTCCCTCGTTTGGTTTACATCTCCTGGTTTCTTTTTTAATTAAAAAAAAGAAAAGTAATAAAATTAGGAGACTTACTAATGGGAAAAAGTCCGGGCGACCGGACCTTTTCCCCTTGGTATAGTCTCCAATTTACAATGGGCACGTTGGTTGGGCTGGTCAATCAGTGTGCTCGATTTTTAATATTAATGGCTAGTCATTGTATAATAACAATTATTTCAATATACACAGTATAAAACAAAAGGTCAAAAGACAGACAAATGTCACCTGCGTAGAGTCACTAAGGCTCACTTTTCAGGCTAAATTTTAAAAGAAAATGCTGTGCATAAAATCCTCCGGAAAACACCAACCTGTTTTATGGAAGCACCAAGGGCTTAACATTATCAAAGCAGAACTCCAAACCCAAGACTCAACAATGTATCCAGATATCACTGAGTGAGCAGGCAAAACAAGACACAAACTATAAGCAGCAACTGCACAATGAAGGCTGCCAACACCACCGCTTCATCAAATGAACCAAACCAAGATAAACTGTTCATTACTGGTTGATCATTGGTTAACCACTGATAGCTGGTCACTGGTGCTGACTCAATCCTCCTCCACTCCAGTGCCAATTTACTCCTCTTCCACTTTGGTGCCAAATTGGTGAAAGCTGGTTCTTCTAGAGGGCTGCTTCCCCATGTTTACATTGTCTAATATTTCTTTTGCCCAAGCTGATAAAACTTCATTAGAGATGACAGATTATATACGATGAATGTGGTCATATATTATCTATTTTCCATTTCTCAAGAGAATATGCTGTGACATCAGTCCAGCACTAGCTCTGTGTCATTTATCTTATAATTTGATAAAGTAAAGATTAGGATATCCACAACTGGTATAATAAAAAACAGCATGACTTAGTAAAACACAGCGGGAAGTAATACATGTAATTGGGTGGTTACTGACCACCTAAACACTTCTAATTCTTGAATAAATGCCAAGATGGATAGCTCCTTATCTCATTTAGATTAAATATCATAATAAAATAAACCACAAGGTCAGCGAAACAGACCCAAAATTTATTAAATAAACAACAACACTTTAGTGCCTCAGCTAAAAAACCTTCCAGGAGTGACAATGCATTTTTAAACCATAATCAGTTTGGTTTTCTTTTTGAGGACCTCCAATGTCATATGGATATTTCTTTTTTGGATATTAATTTATCTATTTGTAGGAATGTTTTTAAGGACATCAGTTCATCATGAATTCACTGATGGGGACAGTTTTTACATGGTACTAGTTGCCACCCCCCATTTATTGTCTTCCTTACCATGTGGTGAATTTGTTGGACTTAAGAGACTATGCAATAATGCTGAGGATTGGGGGAATGAGATCTTTAGAACTTCTCAAATGTTTATCTCTAGGGGTTATAATCCCTTTTTGGTTCAATCAGCTCTTAACAAGATTACCCCAAGACATACCAGTTATTGAGAATTTGCATACGTTTTCTTTTCATCATGGGTTTAGATGGTCAAGTTAAGTATAGTAATAAGAATATTAATGTTAATAGTGCCAGAATAAAGACAAATGTATATTTCGTGTCTACTTTTTCTTGCTTTAGTGACAAAGTTGTTTCCCTAGTTAAATATTACTGGGGTTATTTATTTAAAAGTATGTCATGTAGAAGGGGTAGGAATCTTAAGGATTTTTTGGTTCATAACTCTTTCAACTTACCTGATGCTTCTTCTCTTATTATTTTTTGATTGATAAGGACACCTTCCCTTGTGGCAATTGTTGCTCCTGTGCTAATGTTGTAAGGTCTTCTCCCTTTATTAATGGTATTGGTTCTGATGCCTTAGATTTAGTTGTAATTCTGAAGGCATCATATATATTCTAAGATGCCCTTGTGATTTATTTTATATTGGGGAAAGTAAACGAAAATTTAAAACTAGACTACAGGAACATATTAGATATATTAAACATGGGAAATTGGAGAGCCCTATTGCCCAACATTTTAAATCTTTTCATAATTTTGATTTTTCTGTTTTACAGGCTTCTGTTTTAGAGAAAATTAATAATAATTTTATTACTGATGAAACTTTTAAAAATAAATTATTATATAAAGAATCTATGCATATCTTAAAATGTGATAATCTGTCCCCTATTAGTCTGAATCATGAAGTTAACTGGAATGTTTTACTTTAGTTTATTTGATTGGATAATTGGATAATGGATTGTTAAAATTTGTTGTATTTATATGGTTGGGTTTTAATTCACTTTGTTACTCCTGGAAGGCTTTTTAGCCAAGCTGCTAGAGTGTTGTTGTTTATTTAATAAATTTTGGGTTTGTTTAGCTGACCTTGTGGTTTATTTTATTTTATTTATTTTATTTTATTGTGGTTGGTATTATAGTAATATAAATATCATAATAACTAAAAACTAGAACTGACAGACTATTGACAATATTTGACTAGCTGTCAATAAAAAAGACGTGACAAATTGTGATATTCACAGGGGTAGCTTCAGTGATTATATTTTTTTTTCTCAAATAACTGGTATCAAGTCTGAGTTGGAAGTTGGTGAGGAAGCTGCCTTAGGTTATATTCGGCAGTCAGGTAGGCAAACAAACAAGCAGTTTCATTCTGCTGGTTACTTTATCTAATGTTTATGTAAAGCAGTGTAATGTTGTAAGAAAATATATCCCAATAAGGACTTATATTCCAAGACTTTTCTAGCCATATTTTATTGACATTGTTTTATTAAGAATAGTTGTGTTTCTGATAATTGTGTTTAGCTGCCAACTGTATTGTCATGTGACTGGGTCTTGAAATCTTAGTCATCTATAATCAGATCTGAAGCTCTTATATAATAACTAGTTAACAGATTGACTAAGTAAGGAATGTCCTCTGGGGTAGGCCTTACATGGAAATAGTAGACTGCATAATCATCCATGCTGTTGCTTTCTATTGTTATTTATCATTTGTTTTTATTTAAATATATATTATTTGATATACAAAAAAGTTCTTCTGCCAAACAGTCTAAGTATAAACATTGTATTAGTGTACTTGACAGGCAAACTTCAAATGCATGAAACATTTCAAATTGTTTTATCGAAAATGGTTTGTACATTTGGTGCTTGCGAGTTCTGTATACTAGAACATTCTTTTTTTTATTTATCATTAGGTTGTGTATTTACATCAAAACATATACTACAAAATCAAACTTTATAGCAGAAAATGAAACATTTTTAATATTAATGATATGTTTAATTGGCTTTTGTACAACAATGTTTTCTTTACAAGATTTTTATGTTTGGCTTCAAAACATAATATGTTATGACGATATCTCTGCCAAGAAAACATGCACTTTCAGTTTGCCTTGCCTTTACATTACAATAGCAGTGATTTATTAACTGTCCCTGATAGCTTCTAGTTTTCAAAATTCTAAACAGTTTGTGCATCTACAAGACTAAGAGGTTAAAAGTAGTATAGCTACAGAAGTAAACATTCACCAACTCAGCGTTCAACAGTCAGTATACTGATAAACTGGTACTTATTCATGACAAACTGTTTATTTGAAATTGCTTTGCTTCTAACTATGAAGAAATTTTCTTTCCTTTAGAAAAAATATTTAACTACAAAAAAATTCGCCTCACCTGAATAAGAATCTAATATTTTTTCATTTTGTTAAAAGCAATGCAGCAGACAGAAGTGATTATACTATAAATTATATACATATATTTATATATATATATATATATATATATATTTATATCACACACACACACACACACACACACACACACACACACACACACATATATATATATATATATATATATATATATGCTTTTAATGGACAATGTCTGTATAAGGTAACCAAGATTCCTGCATTCTTGTTTATTCATGATAGCAAATATTTTTAGTTTTTTTTTTTTACTGCTTTAAAATCACCCTGCAATTTACAGAGAATCTATGTGTATGTAGGAAGCTAACATACACTCAGATTCAATTTACAGAAGAACTTGCTTTGTAATTTATAGCTTGTAAAGGGGAAAATGGCAGTGCCATGAAAAGCTTCCCTGGACAGCTTATGGATTTTGTGCCATAACTAGGCACTCTTTTTCTTTTTTGGCTCACCTGGTACATTAATTCACCTCTTTATATCACAATTTAACCATTTAATGTTTCTTATTTAATAAGCCCATATTTCTAACAAAATTAAATTATGAAAATGGATGTACCTCACTGTTTGCACAACAGTTGTAAAGAAACAAAATACTTTTGATGTATGGTAGGGTAGATGACTACTGTAGAAGCTACTGATGCATTTGGAGGTCTAGACTACTTGAAGCTTTAGGAAGGTGTATTATGTTTAGATTTCTGTTTTATTACTTTCTAGTAGATTTATACCCAATGTCTACAGTAGCAGGAGGATCCCAGAAGTGTTTAGACAGTAACAAGCCTTTATCAAGTAGACTTACAACTGATAAAATTCATATCCAAGCTACACAAAAAGGACACTTTTTATCCAGATGCCATAAGCAATGTTCTATGTGTTTTACTGAAGTAGATGGGGACAGGAATTATTTAAATTAGGTGGTACTATGCATGGGAAAGTCATAAGAAGATAAATTAATTCTGCTCATTTTCAGAGACTGACAGTACAGAAGTCACGTTCAAAAAAACATCTCCAGACAGTAGCAATGCATGCATTAGCAGTAGTACACCAGTGGTGTGTACTTTGTAAACATCCAACACTAAAGAAGAGAACTGGCACTGATTTCAGAGGAAATGGAAACAAAATTTAATAAATATACTATTTAGTAACAAAAACAACCAGCACCTCCCCCATGTGGGTGTCTTCACCCTCCATGCCACCCTAACTTATATACATAAACTCCGTGATTAAACTACAATGAAATAAAGGGAAAACACTGAAAGTACACCACCAGTCTCCACAATCCAGCACATGGCAGCATGCTTTCTCATCCCCATCCCCATAAAGGCATCTGTCTTCTATGTACATCTCTGATGTCTTAATTTGAAGAATGATGCCAACGGAGTTTATAGTCATTTAGAAGAAAATTCAATCATGGCAACAGAACAAAAGGGTAACAAAATAAAGTCATATAGAAAAAAGGATCATTTGTTGCTAAATAAAGTCATAATGGAAAAGTGTAAAAAGGGGAAGAATCTAAGTATGGCATGGACTGACTACAAAAAAAAATCATTTGACAGCATCCCACATTCATGGATAAAAGAGTGCTTAAAATGTATAAGATACACCCTACACTGATTACATTACAGTGACCATGAAACACTGGCAGACCACTTTGCAATTAAGCCATGATAAAAGACAAATTATTATTCCATGGGATAAAAATTTAAAGGGTGATATTCCAAGATGATTCCCTGTTACCACTGCCCTTAAACCATTAAGCTGTCTACTTAACATATTAGGCCATGGCTATAATTTGGCTCCTAGAAAACAACAAAGTGTAAAGACTTCTCATCTTCTCTTTGTTCATGATTTAAAACTGTATAGCTCATCAGATGAGGAACTGAAAGCACAACTACAGCTAGTCAAAACTTATTCAGATGATATAAGAATATCATTTGGTCTTAATAAATGTGCAAAAGCTACCTTTAAAGCAGGAAAGCTGTAGTACCAAGAAAACATCAGTTTGGGACAAGAATGTGATATAAAAGAACTTGAGCAAGAGGGAGTTAATAAATATTTGGAAACTGATGAAGGATCAACACTAAAACATGAACAAATGTGAATAAAACTTAGTAACGAATATTTTAGAAGACTTAAATTAATTCTGAAAACAGTGTTGACATCTAGGAACAAAATTCAGGCTATAAACCAATTTGCTGTTCCTGTTCTAACTTACAGTTTTGGAGTGATTGACTGGCCCCAAAGCGTGTTGGATAGATTAGACAGGAAAAGAAGAAAGATGCTTTGCACTCATCAAATGATTTATAAAAATCAGTGCATACCAAGATTATATATTCCCCGCTCCGAAGGATGGATGGGCCTCCTTGAAATTGATTACATGTATAGATCTGCAGTCATGGGACTGCACACATATCTGCTGATCTCAGAAGACCCAAACATAGTGAAAGTTTTAAAACATGAGGAGAATAAATCTAAGATGACTTCCCTGCTTAGCCTAGCAGAAGCATATTGGCATCAAGTGGGAATGGAAATCAAACCAGAAGTAGATAAAAATCAGGTAGCAACTGAATGTGCAAAAAAATAAAAGAAAGAATATAAGGTGAAGGATCAGATGAGAAGGCAAGAAATGTGGAAAATGCATATATATAGTTGCAAGTATAGAAAATGTCTGGAGGAACCTCATGTTGATCTGGATCAAATGCAGGAATGTTTAAGGACAGGTGAATTCAAACCAAAAGATGAAAGGTTAATATTGGCGGCTCAAGATAATGGGCCATGTACCCGTTGGTTTACAAAGTCAGTTGAACATGTGGGAGAAATAGACAAATGTAGGTTTTTAAGACAAAATTGGAAACAGTTGCACACCTTGTTGCTGGTTGTGACATACTAATGGCAGGACTGCATACTGAAAGGCATAATAATGTGGCAAGACTGCTGCACTGGGGATTGTGCAAACATTATGGTATTGAAGTAGCTGAAAAACACTGAAAATATGAGCTACAAAGCAACATAGAAAATGATGAAGTCTACATCACATGGGATCACCCATTACGAACAGTTCAAAAGATAGATGCGAGAAAACCAGATATAGTGGTCCATGAAAAGAAGACAAAAGTAGCACTGATCATTGAAATTGCTACACCCAGTGACTGCAGTGTCTTGCATACAGAGAGACATAAGGCCATAAAATATCAGGAGTTGTAGGCAGAAATGAGAGCAATGTGGAAGAAAGATACCCAGACAGTTCCAATAGTAGTAGGAGCAATTGGTCTTATAAAAAATAATCTACAGTCGTATTTAGATATGTTATCAGTACATGTAACCCCATATGAATTGCAGAAGGAGTCATTACTGGGCACATTGCGGGTGCTGCGAAGAACAGTTCTGGCTGCCATCAAAGATTGAAACAATACTAATTTCATGAACTTTAATTGTATTTTGACTTAGGAATGGGGTCCATTTCCATCATGGTATTAGAAACCCAAAAGACTTGGAGAAATTAAAAAAAGGAAGAAAGTAAAGGATTGAGGGATAATAAAATCAGCAAGCAAAGGAGAGTAGTATTGCTGGAACTGAATTCGTCCTCATGTCTGGGAGAGAACTCTCACATGATTGGCCCCTGTTTTTACAAAGTCTCACCAAGACAACACTGAGGCATAGACTGTATTTTATATAGCATATCTAATGGATAGAACTGGTTAAAAAATAAAAAAAGGACAGCTGGGTGCACAAGCCCAAGAATAAAGAAGTGCCCAATCCTGGTAGGTGCACTGGTGCCAGGACTGGAAAAAAATGACAGTGTAGAATCCTCAAGACATGGAAACATCCCTATAATGGGGTTAGGCCAGGCTTAGGAGGAGGATGCCCCCCCCCCACTTAGTAGAAGGAAATAGCATCCACAAAAAACACAAAAACTGGCAGGGCAAGAAAGAACCATAAGGATGATAGAGTGGACTACTGATGATAGTAAAGAATTATGTATTGTTACTACTACTCAAGAAGCCCAGAATTTTTGGATAGAAGATATTCAAAAAGATTGAGAGAAATTAAAGGAAAATACTTGCACAAGAAAAACTGTCAAAAGCTTCAAATGCAAATTTGTGTTAATTAGTAACACAGATCCATGACAAACTTTACATAGACCAAGAAACCTTGGGCCATTTGGAAAAATAAGCAACTAAGGAAGTGTAAATATATAAAGAACAAAATCTAGATATTTTTGAAAGATATAAAAAAAGAAACATGGACTTGGGAAAGGAAGAGAGATCTGGTATAGTATAATATTTATGCAAAAGAGAAAGCCAAACCAATCATTACAAAAAAAAATCAGCTCCAAAGTTATTCAAAGAGAAATACAGGCAAATGCACTCAGATATGGAAAATTTCACAATACAAAAAATAAAATCACAAAGGGGAATGTAGAACAGAAGATTGGAAAAAGTACAAGTTAAACAAATAGAAGCTGAAGTTATCGAATACCTGCGAAGCGAAGGATTTTATGCAGAAAGTTTGACATAGGTTATGTCACAGCATGATGGAACAATGACTCCCAAAATAATGAGAAACAGTAGGAGCAGAAGACATCTGAAGAAGAAATATGGACGTGGGAAAGAAAAGTTGATTTAATATGGTGCAATTTTTATGCAAAGGAAAAAGCAAAACTAATCAATACAAAAAACGCAGCACCAAAGATATTTGAAGAAAAATACAGGCAAAGGCATCTATCTGGATTAGGAAAATTTTACAATACAAATAAATAAGAAAACAAAGGGAGAAAGTAGAAAAGAGGATTAGCAATGGAGAATTAAAGAAATGGAAATTGAAGTTTGTGGATTACCTGCAAAGTGTAAACTGAAAGGCATAATAATGTGACAAGACTGTTGCAATGAGGATTATGCAAGTATTAGAATACTAAAGTAGATGAGAAGCACTGGAAACATGAGCCACAAAGCATTACAGAGAGTAACGAAGTTTATATCACATAGGATCACCCATTACTAACACTTCAACAAATAGATACAAGAAAACCAGATAGAACAGTCAATGAAAGGAAGGCAAAAGTAGCGCTGATCATTGACATTGCTACAGCCAGTGTTTACAGCGTCTTACTTACAGAGACACAGTCATAAAATACCAGGATTTTCAGGCAGAAATGAAGGCAATGTGGAAGAAGTATACCCAGACAGTTCCAATAGTAGTTGGAGCAATGGGTCTTATATAAAATAATTTCCAGCCTTATTTAGATAGACTACTGATATATGTAACTCTGTATGAATTGTGGAAGGAGTCAGTTCTAGCCACGCTGTGGGTGCTTCAAAGAGCACTTTTGGCAAATATCAAAGATTGAAACAATACTAATTTCATGATGTTTAGTCATACTTTGGCTTAGGAATGGGGTACATTCCCATCATGGTATTAGATACCCAAAAGACTTGGAGAAATTAAATGAAGAAAGTGAAGAAAAAGATGAGGCCAATTTATTTCAAGCAAGAGAAAAGTAGTACTCCACACCCTAAAAAAGTTTAATAAAACGACAAAGCTTTCAGATACAAATTATCCTTGTTCAGTGTCTTACATACATACCCATAAAAACAACATTTTTAAATATAGTCTAATTACACCACATGACACAGTCAGCCTATCACTAGCATCAATTAAAATCAACTATTAGTCTTCTTAAAAAGAAATCATCCATAAAGGATGTATTACATCAATTATATTAAAAATACATATATATATATATATATATATATATATATATATATATATATATATATATATATATATATATATATATATATATATATAAACAAAAACTACTTTTTCTTCACTCTTTGTTGTTTAGCTTTTAGAATTGGTTTCAATGTAACCTGCTTATTAAGGCCTGGATATTTATATGATTCCAATTGAATAATCATTCATATTCCTTTGTATCTATATTGTTAATTGCATGACCACGTCTTACATTTCGATATATAACATATATAGCTGTAAAGCTAAATTGATGTGTATCATCATGTTCTCCTATGTGCTGGACTAAAGAGTTAGTTAATACCTTCCTGCGTATCTCGGGCCTGTATTCTATTATCCTGTCTTATAGTCTTCTCATTGATTTCCCAACATAAAAACTTCAACATTTTTTACACGTGGCAAGATAAATAATAGATGTGTTACATGTTGCAGTACAGTGGAAGGTATATTTCCTACCACTAACAGGATGTATAAACTCCAATGATTGATTTATACTAGAGAAACATGTACAATTATGGAAGGGAAACGTTCCCTTCTTTTTGAACACAGGAAAAGGTTTATTATTTAAGGAAAACTCCTTATAATATAGAAGCTTCTTTAGGTTATCGCAGTTACAATAAGTGAATAGTGGTTTCTCTGGGAGCCACTTCTCATGGCCAGGAATGGCCTTTAGAATATCCCAGTTATTTTAATAACATACTCTGTTGTTTCACTGGCCCTACTATAAGTCATTAAATACCATAAAGGTTGTGAACAAGCTAGATTCACATCACCAGAACTAATATGTGAACAAACTGAATTCACGTCACCCAAATTGGTATACTCCTGAGAAGAAATGTAGGATTTGGCCCTTGAGTCTCTTAATTGTAACAAATCATTTCTAGCCAATTCTATTTCATTGATGTTATAACCCCTTTCCAAAAAATTATTAGTCATTTCTTGCATCTGCATTTTACAGACATCTAATTTGGTATTTAACCTACAGGCTCACAAATACTGGCTCTTAAGATCACTTCTAAAGGTTCTTTTTGCATGCATGCTATTCTTATGCAAGTATTTATTCCTACAACTAGATAAGATGCCAATTCAATTCTGGGTAAATGGGAGAAGATGAATGTATATGGAGAGGCCAATTTATATGCTTTGAATATCCTATTCTACAAACGATTTGTGGACAATATTTTTTTGATTTGGCATGGGTGTATTATAGAGTTGCAGGATTTCTTCAGCTATCTAAATAGTACTGTTGAATTTCTGAAATTTGAAATGTCCTTTTCTGAAACTTCTGTGAATTATTTAGATGTAGGGTTAAAAGTAACAGAATCTGGCCTGGAAGCACGTATATACAAGAAGGAGGTGAAAGTGAATAAAAACTTGCCAAATTCCGGTAATCATGGCCACACAGGTAAAAACTGCACTCTCCAAAGCTAAGAATACTGCATCCATTGGACCAGACAACATCCCGGGCTGTGTACTACATGAACTACAAAATGAACTGGCACCTCACGTAAGTGTCGTGTTTAATCATAGCCTCACCTCAGGCTTCATGCCCACCAAGTGGCGCACAGCTACAGTTATCCCACTTCACAAGGTGGGATCCACCTTGGATCCTGGGAACTACCATCCCATCAGTCTGACAAGCCTGATCTGCAAGGCCATGGAATGTGTTATCATGGAACTTATAAACAAAGACACTGGGAATCTTCAAACACTGGACCCCACCCAGTTTGGGTTTGTGAAGGGCTGATTGTGTCTACTGAACCTGACTGACTTCTTCAAATCAGTCTCCAGAGCCATGGACGAGGGTAAAGTGGTCCACGCAGCCTATCTGGTCCTTGCCAAGGCCTATGACACCATCCCCCACTCTGGACTCATAGATAAACTTACTAAGCTGGGTATAAATCCCTACATCACTTGGGTTGCCAACTGGCTTACTGACAGAACCCACACTGTAAAAGTAGCCAACTCCAAATCCAGCTCCAGACAAGTGACAAGTGGAATACCTCAGGGTTCTGTCCTGGGACTGCTCTTGTTTGGGATCTACTTCTCTGAAGTACAGGCCAACTCTAAGGGACTCTGGCTAACAAAGTCCACAGATGACTGCAAACTGGGAGCCATTATTGAATCCCCAAATGATGTGGATATTTTACAAAATGGCCTTACAGAAACAGATGCTTGGTGCCAGAGCCATGGGCTCAAGCTCAGTGCCAAAAAGTGTATAGTTATCCCCTTTGGGAAAAAACATGTACCCATGAATTACCACATAGGTGGCAGTACACTAAACACCAAAAGTGTAATAAGAGACTTAGGAACACAGGTGGACAGTGGTCGCACCTTCGATAACCACATCGCCACAACAGTCAGGAAATCCTTCTATGGGCACACCTCATCACTAAGGGCTTTTCATCCATAAAAAAGGAAGTCATTGTCCCACTGTACTCATCCCTCATTAGACCCATCATAGAGTACAATGCCTCATTTGGTATGCACCTCACAAGACATCTGCAATAACTGGAAAGGCCACAGAAACACCTCCCTAAAAGAATCACAGGCCTAAAGCAGATGCCTTATGCTGACTGACTAAAAAAACTCCAGCTATTCAGAGGGGATCACTGCTTAACATACAAGGCCATGTCAAACCCAGAGCTGTTGGACATGCTGCACTTAAAGAAATCCCAGTCCATCAAAGCCACTTGCTCCAGGGACCTAAACCTTGTCATCACAATGAACAAAACATGCTGGAGGGATAGGTTCCTGACCTAGAGACTTCCCATACTCTGGAATAGACTGCCCATACATGAAAGATGCACCTCCTTGGCCCCGTTCAAAAGGAACCTTGATGACTGGATGGGAGATAGGAAATTTACCCTGGGAATCACATCAGTCACCCTGCTAGACAGGGGTCCAGGAAAGTAAATATTGTGGGAAGAAATATCCAGGGAATTGTTATGGCTGGGCTTGTACAGGCCCTAGGGCTGATAGCCTAATATCAACTTATGATCCTATGAACCTTATATTTTTTATCCATTTTTCATAAAATTGTGGTTCTTTGGCAAATTAGTGGCAAATAATTAAGGATTGATATTAGAAAATAATGACAAACATTTGAGTTTCAGACTTCATACCCTTCAGAAAAATTCATGCTAATGCAAAATCTGCTATTCTATCAACTTTCTAACTTTACAGGAGCAATATTTAAAGATTGTCCCTATTTTTGCACCTTTGTCCTACCTTATGTCTGGCTTTATCCAGATTTCTTGCTCTAAGAGGTTGAGAAGTATGCTCTTGACCAAATATTGAAAATGCCCACTAGAGGCTCCAACATACTGAACCTCATACTCACAAATGAAGGAGAACGCTGCCCCCTCCATTGTTTTGTCCTCCCTGTTAAGATACAACCATACAGCCATCTCCTTCAAAATCAAAATCAACACTGTAACCCTAGCAAAACCAGTAGCAGTTAGAAACTATTCCAAGGCAAACTACCTTTCATTAAGTAATGGTTTGTCAAAATTAAATGCCCCTCCAATCCCTGACTACACAGCAGCCAATGCTGAATTACTGTCAGAAACTCTGTACAACCATGTCAATGGCTGCATAGAGGCTGCTGTACCTATCAGAAGTAAGATCAGAACTAGCCACAGAAACAAATCACCCTGGTGGCATCCCAAATTAAACAGGATATACAACAAAAGAAAAATATTGCAAAAGTCAGGAAGAATCATTTCCAAAAAGATAAAAACTCTCTCATCAAACTAAATAGACAACTAACAGGGCTAATTCAGGCAAACAATGCCAAATTTGAGGTTAAGATAACGTACCAGGTGAAAGATAACCATGAAGCCTTCTACAGCTATTTCAGAAACCTCAAGGGCAGCTCAAAAGAATGTGGCAAACTGGTGGTTAATGGTGCCATATTCACCAAGCCTGGAGATATAGCAAAACTGTTAGTGGAAAAATTTAGTTCCAACTTTACCCCCCACTCACCCCCAGCTATCCACTATGAAATATCCTCAAGCATAACCCCTTCAGCTATAAGTGGGGAGCACGTACTGGGTGCACTCACTAAAGCCAAGAGTACAGCCTCAACAGGTGCTGATAACATTTTGGGATGTCCTCTAAACAGTCTAAATATGATTTATCAAGACCCCTGGAGCCAATATAGTCTTAGAACAGGCTTTGTACCACAAGAATGGAGGACTGCAATGGTCATCCCCCTTCAACAGATCCTGGAAACCACAGACCCATTAGTCTGACTAGTTTTGTTTGCAAAGACATGGAAATAATTATCACAGAAATTATCAGCAAGGATGTAGGATACCTTAAGACACTGGATCCCACCCAGTTTGGCTTTCTCAAAGGAAGGTCATGTTTACTGAACCTGACAGACGTCTTTGAAAAGGTCACTAAGGCAATGGATGAGGGGAAAGCAATGCATACTGCCTGCCTAGATCTGGCTAAAGCATTTTATACAATACCCACTCGGGCATTGTCAACAAACTTATGGAACTAGAAATAAATCCCTTTATAACACAATGGATAGCTAGCTGACTCACGGATAGGACCCAAGTGGTTAGGATCAGTGAGGTCACCTCCACAAAGGGGGCTGTCACAAGGGAATTCCTCAAAGCTCTGAGCAGGGCCAGTTCTCATTGGCATCTACTTCTCAGGGGGTCAAGGCCAATTTCAAAGTCTGTGGCTGGCCAAGTTTGCAGATGATTGCAAACTAGGACCAGTCATTGAACCCCTCCAAAATGAGAACAACCTTCATATAGGTCTAACACAGGCAAATGCTTGGTGGCAAAGCCATGATTCAAAACTCAATGCTAAGAAATGCATTATAATATCTTTTGGGAAGTCATCCACCCTGGGTAACTATATCATCAATAAAGCACCCCTAAAAATGAATTCACTAGTCAGGGATCTGGGACCTCATGTAGATAGTAACCTTACCTTTGACCATCATGTGTCCAAGGTAGTAAGAAAATCCTTCTGTTGCACAACTTATAAGTAAGGGCATGGCACCTATGTCCAAAGAATCATTGTATTACTGTACGCAGTCCTCATCCGATACACCATAGAGTATAATACCCCTTTGGTATGCTTCTGTCCAGACACATGCAGCGATTGCAATGTCCACAAAGATTCCTTACAAAAAGAATGCAGGGAGTAAACAAAATGTCCTATGGTGATCGCCTCAAAGCCCTGTCTCTTTACTCTGCATCAGTCTACTGAGAGGTGATCTTTACCTGGCATACAAGGCATCATTGGACCCTATTTTGATGAACCTTTTGCACATCCAAAAAACAAACGGCATCAGAACTACTAGATCAATACACCTAAATCTTGCTTTCAACAGAAATAGGACATGTTGCAGAGACGGATATATTTCTCAGATAATTCCTGTTCTCTGGAACAGGCTCTCATCCATGTGAAGCAGAGTTCATTTCCTCCCTAACTCTATTTAAACACAACCTGGACCAATGGATGGGTAATCAAAAATTTACCCCTGGTCTCATGCCTATGTCTCTGATGGACAGAGGCAGTCAGTAAATCACCCCTATATGCATCAAATGTGTGGGTCACGTTTGGGTTGCACTGCTAGGCTTATAAGGACCCTAGCAGTCATTAGCCTAATATACACTGATGTACCTATGAACAAAGTACTACTACTTAATGATTATACACCCCTAACCGGTATGTGGAGTTAACTAAGGTCCCTAAGATAGAATTCAAAAATGAAAGTGCCTGAGTCTGTCGAATACAGCGTTGTGCAATGCTGCACTGAACATCACCACCCAATGTTATTCTGAGGTGAAAGAACAAATAAAGACGCATTTAGAACTCCAGCCAACAATTTGATAAAATAAGCAAAAATATACAGAAATTACCAAAATGACTAAGTGCAAAGATATGAAGTACTTTCTTGGACATTTTATGGAGTTTAAGCTTTAAAAATGCCAGAAGATGTCTTTCTGCACATATGCTTCAGCTTGGTTCTCCAATGAATTAACAAAGGAGACCACTCACTATAACAAAATGGAATAACAGGTATGCAACTACAAAGTACATGATATAAGTGATTTTAACTGAAACTGGAATCAAATGTAAAAAAAGTGAAAAAAAGGTGTAAAATCACAGGGAAAAGAGATACATGAACTAAAAGGGGGCACAGGTGACTGTTCATGACAGAAAGACAGTAACTTTCACCAAAAAAACTTAAACAGTTACATAATTTGATAAAAGAAGCAAAAAGTGCAGAAATTACCACATCCGTAGGTACCGCAATATTAAATACTTTGTTGGGTGTTATGGATCTTGAACATTTTCAGAAAAACACATCTGCTTCAACTCAATTCTCCTGGATTCCTGGGAAAGAGTGGTAAATGGCTACCAGCCAGGCAGGTGCATACCCCCTGGAACTGGCTGGCCAGGAGATTAATTTTCTTTTAAAAAAAAAAAAAAAAAAAATACTTTGGCATTCTTCTTTAAGGAAAGACTTGGCATTCTTCTTTAAGAAAGGATACGGGGCCAGTCCCATAATGCATCACATCCTTGCGTGCGTTGTCATCTGCTCGCAATTTGAAATGCTTCGCTCCCTGGGAGAATAAGATGCATTGTTGTCCGCTCGCAATTTGAAATACTTTGCGGGAGAACAAGTCTGTGAGTTCTGCTTTGATCATTCAAATTCAATCGTGTGTTAGTTTTCACTTCATTCAATGCTGCTTTTACTGCCAGGTCATTCATTCAGTGCTGCTGCGTGTGTGCATTCAAAGCCGCTTTTGCTGCCAGGTCATTCATTCAGTGTTGCCAGGTTATTCAATGCTGCTTGTGTGTGTGAATTCAATGCTGCTTGTGCTGCCAGGTCATTCATTTGATTGTGTGTATGTAAGAAATAGGTAGGGAAAGGTATGTGTGTGTGTGTGTGTGTGTGTGTGTGTGTGTGTGTGTGTGTGTGTAAGAAATAGGTAGGGAAAGGTATGGGTGTGTGTGTGTGTGTGTGTGTGTGTGTGTGTGTAAGAAATAGGTAGGGAAAGGTATGGGTGTGTGTGTGTGTGTGTGTAAGAAATAGGTAGGGAAAGGTATGGGTGTGTGTGTGTGTGTGTGTGTGTGTGTGTGTGTGTGTGTGTGTGTAAGAAAGAGGTAGGGAAAGGTATGTGTGTGTGTGTAAGAAATAGGCAGGGAAAGGTATGGGTGTGTGTACGAAATAGGTAGGGAAAGGTATGGGTGTGTGTGTATGTAAGAAATAGTTAGGGAAAGGTATGTGTGTGTGTGTGTGTGTGTGTGTGTGTGTGTGTGTGTGTGTGTGTGTGTGTGTGTGTGTGTGTGTGTGTGAGAAATAGTTACGGAAAGGTATGGGGGTGTGTGTGTGAGTGTGCGCATGTGTAAGAAATAGGTAGGGAAAGGTATCAGTGTGTGTGTGTGTGTGTGTGTGTGTGTGTGTGTGTGTGTGTGTGTGTGTGTGTGTAAGAAATAGGTAGGGAAAGGTGTGTGTGTGTGTGTGTGTGTGTGTGTGTGTGTGTGTGTGTGTGTATGTAAGAAATAGGTAGGGAAAGGTATGGGTGTGTGTGTGTGTGTGTGTGTGTGTGTGTGTGTGTGTGTGTGTGTGTGTGTGTGTGTGAGAAATAGGTAGGGAAAGGTATGGGTGTGTGTGTGTGTGTAAGAAATAGGTAGGGAAAGATGTGGGTGTGGGTGTGGGTGTGTGTGTGTCTGTGTGTGTGTGTGTGTGTGTGTGTGTGTGTGTGTGTGTGTGTGTGTAAGAAATAGGTAGGGAAATGTATGGGTGTGTGTGTATGTGTGTTTGTAAGAGGGAGGGAGATGTGTATGTGTTTGTGGGAGGGAGGGAGGTGTGTGTGCGTTTGTAGGAGGGAGGGAGGTGTGTGTTTGTAAGAGGGAGGGAAGTGTGTGTGTGTGTGTGTGTGTGTGTGTGTGTGTGTGTGTGTAAGAGGGAGGTAGGTCTGTGTGTGTGCAAGTAAGTAAGGAGGGGTCATACATCACAATTATCCAGATTTTTGCCTCATATTTTCAGTTTGTTTCTTATAAAATTGTGTTTTTTTTTGCAAATCACTGAGGATTGAAGTCAGAAAATATTGGCAGACATTTGAGTTTTAGGCTTCATATCCTCAGAAAATGCATACTAATACAAAACTTGTTGTTCTATCCACTTTCTAAGGAGGTATGGGAATGTATGTGTGTGTCATACCTCGGAACTGTAAAGATTTTCACAGAATGTCCAGATTTTTGCTTTATATTTTTGGTCTGTTCCTCATAAAAAATATTTTTTTTTCTTGATAAATCACTGGGATGAGCTAAGAATTAAAGTTACTAAATAATTACATGTATTTGAGCTTCAGACTTCATCCTTTAGAAAATGCATTCTAACACAAATCCTGTTATTATAGCAACTTTCTAAATGGGTCCCTAGTTTTGGGCCCTGGTCCCCAACATTATAACAGGCTTTGTCCAGATTTCTTGTGCTAAGGGATTGAGAGGTATGGTGTGTGTGTGTGTGTGTTTGTGTGTGTGTGTGTGTGTGTGTGTGTGTGTGTGTGTGTGTGTGTGTGTGTGTGTGTGTGTGTGTGTGTATAAAAGTGAGGTAGCATACCCCTCAGCTGCCCAGGTTTTTGCAGAATGTCCAGATTTATGCTCCGTATTCCTCCTAAATGGATTGAAGTTGCTAAATAATAACAGATGTTTGAGTTTTAGACATCATATTTTTTAGAAAAATGCATACTAACAAATTCTGCTATTTTTAGCAACTTTCTATGTTCATGAGGGCAATATTTATAACCTGTCCCTGTTTATTTTAGGCTTTGTCCAGATTTCTTGCACTAAGACGCTGAGGGTTGTGTGTGTGAGAGTGTGAAATGCCCTAGTTAGAGTTAGCAGGTGGAATTTATTTTCAAGTGTATTTTTAATGACTTGTGAGCTTCAAGGGAAGAGAAATTTACTGCTGCTCATGCTAAGCCTGCTTAAAATGTGCAACAGTTTTGATAAGCAAATGGTATCACTGTTGGGGTATAGAGTTTGAAAGCAGTGTTAGCAGAACAGTAGGTAGCATACTTGCATCTTGATGTAGAGGGCTATAGGTTCTACTCCCACAGCATATAGATTTGTATTTTAAGGGGATGGGGTGCTGCAGTCCTGAGAATGTCCTCCTTTGGAGGAAATGCCTAGTAACTATGAACCAGTTTTTCAACTTGCTACCCATTCCCTATTGCAGTATACCAACTTACAATTATTTTTAATGTAGCATGGGCAATTTTTTCTTTAAGATCAGTAGGCACTGAATTTGTAGATGAAACCCTGAAATATAAAGTTTTCCAGCAACAACCTTTGCATTAGTTTCAGATTTCTTTAATGTGGAATTTATTCAGATGACTTTTCTGCAGAGATTCTGCATATTGATTGATATTGGTGGATTGCATGACAGAAGTTTGAGTGGCCCTTTATGGTTGAAATGTTCTGAATTGGGCAGGTTGTCATTATTGGTTCATATGATTTGTTTCATTGCTTAAAGGAAAAATGTTCAGAACTATAAATTCAAAACACACTCTAACAAGTGGTGCTGTATTATACAATGGATATAATTCAATTATTATATAGTATAATTTATACAGTCACGAAAGTGAATCAAATAACTTGATTGGTTCTAAAAATGTGTGCAAGGAGCCTATGATTTGAAAACAGCCCAAAGGTAAACTTACCCTGCCACTGGCCAGATGCATTTTCTTTGAGTGCGGGTTTCAATGCTGTTTCAGTGAATGTGGGTTTCAATGGTAGAGAAGTTTTAATGATAAGTCTCTTTTCATTGTAAGACTATTGCTTTGTTTAGGTTTAGTAAATGTCTATCAGTGTTTGTGCTATAAAATTTGAAATAAAAGTTGTAAATGAAATCCAAATATCTGTAATCATTGTAGAAGTAAAGCATAAAACAGTATACACACTGAGAGATTTAAACAGTGTCTATGACAAATAGGGAGAAATAGTAATGGGACACTGGAATGGCTGCGTGGGCGGGGGTGGGGTGGGGCTGTGTGGGTGGGGGCAGCAGAGGGGGTGGGGCTGCATGGGTGCAGCTTGGGTTTGCACCCCCTGCAAAAATCCTGCGGGCTCCCTTGCTACCAGCACTGTTAATCTGACAGGAAAATTGAATGAGACAATAAAAAAATAGTTACAATTGCAGCCAATAATGTCTAGCCCTCAGAAGCAGCAGCCAATTATTGCCTGTCACCTAATAACCAATCCTTTCCCTAACAAGTTTATACCCCTGATTAGAAGAATAACTAAAACCACATATTAACTGACGATTAAGTTGTAAAAGTGGGAAAAAGAGTGGAAAGTATAGGAAAAAACTTTGTTTAGCAAAATGGAAATCTAACAAATTAACAAATGAGAACACACGCAGTCTATCAAAATGGATGATGTGTTAATCACAAAAACAATGGATGATCTGTTAATCACAAAAACAGCCGGGCAACTATTAAATACAATAATATAAGTGATTTTAACTGACATTCCAATCTGATGTACCAAAGTGGTTAATGAATGTATAAAGTCACTAGGAGAAACTTTTGATTAACTAGAATGGAGTGAATTCCTTCCAAAGCAAGAGGTACAGTACCTTCTGTTGTGTGCTACTTAGATCTTACCTTCTCCAATGTAAGGTCTCACTTTTCTTCATTTATAGAATCAAGAGAAAGCCATAAAATAATGGGCCTGCTAAAGGACCAACGTCAGGGACAATTTTAAACATTCCTCTGCTTCACAAAAGAGAATAGTTAATAGAGCAACAGAATTTGTATCAATGTTCATTTTTCAACAGTAAGAAGTTAGGAAAATAAAACTGTAAGGCCTTGTATTACTGACTGACTGTAATCCTTAGTGATTTACAAGAAAATCAAAAGTTTATGCAGGACAGGCAAAAAAATATGAGGCAAAATTAGTAACAGTAGAGAGGAATACTGAATAATCTTTCTAAGAGAAAGGCAACATCTCGGTTAGCACTAAGGGAGCAACAATGGTCCATATTTTGCTTGATTACCTACTTGCATGTGCTTCGCACACGAGAACCTTCACTTTTGTACTGCTACTTCAGATGATGAAACACTTTAGCATTCCTGTTCACCAGCCTGTTCTGCTCCTCATATCTGTGCAGGAATCTGTTCTGACACATACCTATAACCTTTGCTATATTTTCAATTAGAAAGAAGAAACAGTGGAAATTTCACAGAATCACCTGTTGGTAGCTTCCAATAAAAACTACTGTTGCAGCATATTGCTGATGTTGTGGCATTGTACTGATAAGCATTACAAACTCTTTGAGGAAAAATAGAACGAAAACACAATATACATAATCAGCTCAAAGAAAAAAATGCAGATATAAACTTATGTCCAAGAATCTCTTAACCGCACATACATATGTCTGTCCCCAAAATACTGACTGACCTTGATTTGAAACTACTAAGACTGGTGTTCTTTTAATGTATAGTCATGATGAATTTTGAACTTTAACCACTTTCCCTATATAAAAGGTGTTAGTTCTTTATTTTTAATACAACTTAAGAAGATGGCAATTTTGGTCCTCGATCCCATTTTGAAACATCACGTCATTAAAACTATGATACCCTTAAAAGAAATAGATGTGCTGCTGTCCTACTGTATTATATGTAATAAACTCCTGGATTAGTGTTAGTTCAGATAAATCCCTATTGTTCATTTTCCCTCCCCAATCTAAAAGAATTCCCACAGTATAAGTTAGTGCCATGTGACCAGATTGTTTATAACTCAGTGGCAAGTTACAGACTTTTTAAACCTGCATTTATTGTTTAGCATTGTTAGATACCATCAGTTTCCAGGGCAGCTGCGGTGGTGAAGCAGTTAGCACTGTCACCTCACAGCAAGCAGTTCTCCAGTTCAATTCTCATCTGGTGTGCCTTCTGTGTGGAGTCTGCATATCCTCGCTGTGGCTACGTGGATTTCCTCCAGGTGCTCTGGTTTCCTCCCACCTCCCAAAGACATGCTGCAGATGGATTGGGCAAACAAAATTGGCCCTAGGTGTGAGTGTGTGGGCCTTGTGTGGAAAGTTAGGTGCCAGACTGGTAGCTCAACACTGTAAAACTCCATTGCCAATTGTTCTGTGGACCGTTGTTCCACTGTGGTGACCCCTAATGGGAAAAGCTGAAAGAAGAAGAAGAAGAAACCATCAGTTTCAATGTGTTTATTACAAAACAACATCAGTTCTATTTGTTTGCTACTTTCCTTTATTAATTCCAAGCACAATTCACTATCATTCATTTCTCTTCTTTGAATACCAGTTTTGCCCTAACCAGAGGCTTGTGACTTTTGGCTAATGTGTCCTAAGACTAACCTTACTGTGTAACAGATTGCCTGCCCCTACATTGATTTTGTCCTGGCCAATTAGCCTTTTCCTCAATAATTTGGAATTGCCAGCTACTAGCAGGCCACTAGGGCTGACAGATGTGTCTTTCAGCTTGTTTATTCAGTGAGAGCTTCTCAACCACATTGGCTACCTTGAAACATACCATCTGTTTCCTATAACCCACCTATAGTCCCAGTGGAGTCAGCACTATTGCATACAGTGATAAATCCCTGATGATGACCCAGGTGACCCTGATTCAATTACTAGCTGGTTTGGGAGGAGGGGGATACCAAGTGCTTATGTGCCCCTCATGTTATATTCTCAGCAGAGGCTTGTAAGGAGTTGGGGGTGGGGTGGAGTGATACTGCACCAGGATCCTTGACCTCCTCACTGACCTTGGATATGGGTCAGTTCTAGTCTGGGGAGGCTACGGTGAGTCTGGTAGATATGGTTAATGAGGAGAAAAACTGGAAGCATGCCAACTGTTAACTGTGGAAGCAAAAACAAATTACTTCCAATGGGAGCATTCTGTGCCTTCTATGATCTACTGACCTACTGCCCCTGACCCTAGTTCATTTATCATATTTTATTATCCAAATCTGTCTTTCTTAATTACTCATCTTGACCATCTGCCTTCCTGAGGAAAACCTATCCTGTGGTCTTTTTGCCCTTTGCTTTGAGGGTCAGGCTGGACAGATTGAAATTCAGTGGCAAACAGTGTCTACTTGGTCTTCAGCTCATTGTTTTATACACATCACTTACTCTTCCTTTTCTGATGTCTCCTTTGACTACCCTGCTCTTGATTGATAACTCAGCCCCAGCTTATTGGCCCCAAGGACCATCCTCTTGCTCACATTGCCACTCAAACCTACCCAGAGACACCACCATTACTCTAGTAGGGGAAGGGAGGCCAAGGCCAAAGTGGTCTGCTCCTAAACTTCCACTGTCCATTTGTTCTTCCGTCCTGGAAAAACACACCATAGGTTAGTACCATGCAGATGGTTGATTTCCAACTCAGTGGCACTTTACATGCTTTATTATCTGACATATATTTCTCAGCATAGTTTCATACCATTAGTTTCCAACGTCTTTATTGCAAGAAAGTACAAGGGAGGCAAACCTACTGCTCCTAGAGTGTAGCCCACAGGGTGGGTATAAATTTCAGGAGGGAAGACCACTCTACCTGGAAAGAATCATGCTTTTTGGAGGCTCAGGAAGTAGTCCTCAAAAGGGCTTTTCAGTAAATGATTCATATTGTAGTTGTCCCTGGGTGTCCTTATAGATGTAGCCCTGAGGAGGGCTGTTGTAGTCCTGATGTGGACTGCTGTAGCCCTGAGGAGGGCTGTTGTAGTCCTGAAAAGGACTGTTCTGATAAGGACTGTTGTAGTCCCAAGGAGGACTGTTGAAGCCCTGAAGAGGGCTGTTGTTGTGTTGGTTTGGGCTGAAGTGGCCCTTACAAGGGCCGCCGTAGGTACCCTGTCAGATCAGATCTCAGTAGGTGCCCCCTTATGTAAGGCTGGGCTCCTGCAGATGTGGTCTGTGGGTTCTTAGAAGAACCTTTGTGGTCTATGTGGCCTTACAGAGGAACCTGGAGGGTATCCTAGTAAGCCAGACCTATTACAGTCGCCCTTTGACCGGCCTTACAGAAGAACCTGGAGGGTATCCTAGTAAGCCAGACCTATTACAGTCACCCTTAGACCGGGTTGGGTTTCTGTGGGTTCTTATAAGACCTTTTGTGGTCCCTTGTAGGGCCTGAGCTCTCTTAGTCCTGTTAGTCCTTGCCCAAGACGGTGGGCAGTCGGCATGCAAGGCATTTGTTTGTTCTAAAAGAAGACACTAGAGGCAGTAGTGTTTGATCCGTGTTTCTTTATTTCCGTCCTTGCAGGTCACAGTTCCAATCTTCTCCTGGAGTGGGGGCATCCTGGTGACTGACACGGCCACCTACAACTCAAAAATCATAGGTATGCTGGACAACAATAACTGCTATGAATGCACAAGCTTGGACTGTACCACGGAAGCCTTCAAGGAGCTCAACAGATCCCTGGATGACATGTACAATGAAGGCATCATCAGCTTCAATATAAACAATTTCCTAAAAGTGCAATTTCCAAAACTCCTACAGTTCTTTGGAATCCCCAAACCACACAAGAACCTTCTCGACCTGCCCTACAGACCAGTACTTGCAAGTGGCGGGTCTATCACTGAACCAGCAGCTATTTACTTGGATTTCATGCTAAAACCCCTGGCAGCCAACAACCAATCCTACATTCTGGACTCTATGGACTTTCTCATCAAGATAAAGGGCATCATCCTAAATGAAAACTCAATCCTGGTCACCATAGATGTGGAGGCACTCTACTTAGTACTGCCCCACGACTATTGCATACAGGCCACCATCGAGGCCTATCACAAAGATTGCGCAGTTCTGCCAGGAAAAACAGAAAAACTCAGCTGGTTATTATCCCTGGTCTTGGAGAATAACTACTTCAAGTTCAACACCAACATCTACTAGCAGACCACAGGGATAGCCATGGGAACTGCCATGCCCCCCAGCTTGGCCAGCACTGCTCTGAGAAAATGGGAGATGGACCCCCTACTTCAATCACATGACATGCTACTATTGCTTCTTTGATGATTTCTTTTTGGTATGGGAAGGTGACAGAGAGATCCTGGAAGAATTTTTCAGCTACATCAATTCCACCACCAACTTCCTAAGGTTCACGCACAAGACCAGCTCGGAAAAAGTGGAATTCCTGGACCTCATGGTGATCAAGGACCTGGAAAAAAGATGTGTGAACCATGATCTCTACAGAAAACCCACCAGGGTCAATTTCCTGCAACATACCAAAAGCATGCACTCTTCAAGATTGAAGAGGAACGTCATCAAATCTCAGGGGCTGAAGGTGGCCAGGATAACCAGGGACCTAGACAATTTCCTACACAACATCCATGAGCTAGAGAAGGATTTTCTGGCCAGGGGTAACAGCAACAGACTGGTTAGGGGAATTCTGGATCCTATCACAGAACACAGAAAAACAATGACTACAAAATTCATATCAGCGGCATGGTCAAGGATCATTACAATAAGGAACAGCAACTAAACTGCATCCTCCAGCACTCCCTGGATTACAGAGACATTCAGAAAATCATCAAGGACAACTGGCCCATCATCAAGAACAACCGTCACTTCAGGCATATCTTCTCGGATGAACCCAAGTTCACCATAAAGAAATGCCCCAGCATCAGGGATCATCTAGAAAGAGCGCCCAGAGGGGATACCACCAGCCCAAAAGGCACCTTCCCATGTAGCATACCACCCTGCTATTACTGCAAGTATATCAGCAACAAGGATCAGTTTGTATACCCAAACAGTAAGAAGTCCTACAAATCTAAGGTACTAGGCAACTGTACCACCAAAGGAGTGGTGTACAGAGCACAATGCTCAAAATGTCAGGCCTTCTACATGGGAAAGACCATCAATATGTTCAAGACAAGAATAGAGAGGCATGTATTTGATATCCAAGGAGGAAGATTGGAACTGTGACCTGCAAAGATGGAAATAAAGAAACACTTATCAAACGCTACTGCCTCTGGTGTCTTCTTTTAGAACAAACAAACGCCTTGCATGCTGACTGCCCCCCATCTCAGGCAAGGACTAACAGGACTAAGAGAGCTCAGGCCCTACAAGGGACCACAAAAGTTCTTATAAGAACCCACGGAAACCCAACCCAGTCTAAGGGTGACTGTAATAGGCCTGGCTTACTAGGATACCCTCCAGGATCCTCTGTAAGGCCAGTCAAAGGGCAACTGTAATAGGTCTGGCTTACTAGGATACCCTCCAGGTTCCTCTGTAAGGCCACATAGACCACAAAGGTTCTTCTAAGAACCTGCAGACCACATCTGCAGGAGCCCAGCCTTACATAAGGGGGCACCTACTGAGATCTGATCTGACAGGGTACCTAGAGCGGCCCTTGTAAAGGCCACTTCAGCTCTAACCAACACAACAACAGCCCTCTTCAGGGCTTCAACAGTCCTCCTTGGGACAACAACAGTCATTACCAGGACTTCAACAGTCCTCTTCAGGACTACAACAGCCCTCATCAGGACCACAACAGCCCTCCTCAGGGCTACAAAAGATCACATCAGGATTACAACAGCCCTCCTCAGGGCTACAACTATAAGGACACCCCAGGACAACTACAATACGAAACATCTACTGAAAAGTCCTTTTGAGGACTCCTTCCTGAGCCTCCAAAAAGAGCGATTATTTCCAGGTAGAGTGTTCTTCCCTCCTGAAAGTTCTTTATTGCAAAAAACAATCACTTCCAATCATTTAGTTCTTTCTTTTAAAATTCATTCTATTTCCTTGAACATTAGCTTTGTCTTACACTTAAAATTGTGAATTTTGGCTAATGGCTCCTAAGACTAGCTTTGTTGTACAACAGTTGGCCTGCACCCCTCATCCAGTTTGTCCTGTTCAGTCATCCTTGTCTTTGTTAATTTGGAATTGCCACTTACTGGCAGGCTGCTGCAGTTAGCAGACATTTCCATCGGCTTGTTTATTCAGTGGCAGCTTCTTGTTTTATCCCACTCTGACTTCCATGTGGTCATACCATCTGCTGCCTTACCAAACAGTACTTCCAGTGGGAACATCCCAGGTGCTTTCCAGCCCCCTGGTTTGGGTGTTCCCCCTCTTACTTATTCCATCATATGTTCTTAACCAACTTCTTACTTTCATTATCATGTCCAGCCTCCTCAGGAAACCCTAAGCTAGAGATTGTTATTTTTCCCTACTAATGCACTGCTCTTGTGCATGAAAGATTGGTCTCTGTTCACTCTAATGTAGCCTTCCTATGTTCCCCTCCTTTATTCTTAGCTTGCTATCTTATTTTTTAAGTCTGCGAGATACACCTAATCCAGTGTATATCATAAGAGGTCACCATCCTCCAAGTCTTAATGCCTAATGATTTTAAATTTCTCAACCCATTATTATTTATACATTGGTTTATTGATGTATTTCCTAGTTGACTCCATGGTCCTTTGATTAAACCCAGCCTCAAACAAACCTCATTATTTTGTTTGGCCATAGAACTGTAGCATTAGTAGACATTTGTTTCAAATAAACCACATTGTTTAAAATTCTTATCAGCAGTTCTTTTTATTAGGAATTACCTCCAAATTATTACAGATTTTATTAATCAGTATTTATTTCTCAACATCATATACTATATATACAGTCTGATTTGCAGACTACTGTAATTTTATCTTAACCTGCTGTGCTAGAACATAGAAAAGCTGGACTCTGTCTACAAAGATAGTATGGTGGCAGCAGTGATCTTATTGTCAGATCATAGTGTCAGTACAACAAGAACTAATCCTCAGTAACCTATAGCATACTGAAATGTGGCTAACATTAAATGCAAAAAGCTCACAACTACAACTTACAGCATAGCATGACCCCACTCAAAACTGACATTGTAATCGGAGATCTTGGCATACCTAGGATGACAACTCCCTTAATTTTGATCACCTTGTAGCATTAGCACTTAGAAAAATCCTTCTACTTAACACAACTGATATCTAAAAGCATATCACACAGGTTAAAAGAATTTATTGTCTCACTGTACTCCTTTCTACTTAGACCAGTTAGAGTACCATGCCCCAATTGGTATTTACCTGTCCAGACACATCACACAGTTAGAAGGTCCAAGTGTGTCCTAACCAAGAAGATTACTAGGCTAAAAATGCTGAGATACTAAGACAGGCTTGAACCCCTGTTTTTATACTCAATTTCTTATAGTTTCTTTCATTGAGATATTTGTCTTCCATTCTCTTCCATCATGGATCAAACCCTTCTTGATCTCTTGCATCTCCACAAGACAAACAACCCCACAAATACTACATCCAAGGATGTGAATCTCTACCAGCCTATAAACAAAACACACTGGATGGATAGATTGTTAATGCTTACTCCATCTCTAAAACTAGCTTTCCTTATATATTAAAAAGAGTGACAGCTGCACATTCTTTAAGATTAACCTTGACAATTGGATGGCCATATGCAAATTCTTCACAGGCTTGTCTTGCTTTGCCATCCTAGAAGGAGATGCATCATGAGATGGGGGCCATCACAAAATGTGGTGCATCACAAGACAGGGGCCATCCTAGAATGAGGTGCATAACAAGATGGGGGCCATCCTAGAAGGAGGTGTATCATTAGACAGGGGCCATCCTAGAATGTGGTGCATTACAAGACTGGGGCCATCCTAGAAGGAGGTGCATCATGAGATGGGGGCCATCCTAGAAGGAGGTGCATCATGACATGGGGTATCAGGAAAGCACAAATGGTCTCATATTTTTTCACTTCCTATGATCCTGTAATCCTATTATTATTGCCCTCCCAAATGCATAAAAACTGCAGTCTGGTTGTCTCGCGTCTTTGAGCATGTTCTGCACTGCTGGCAGCCATTGCATCCATAGCATCCTTCTTCATCCATATAATAACAATCTGACTTTGGACAGATCCATTCTGCACTGAGTACTTCCTGCTCTCACCTTGCTTCTTCTTTCTGGCTATGAAAGAAAAGAATGCTCTCTCAGGCTCATTGTTTGTTGGCCCATAAAAAGAAAAAAAGTATGATATGGTTAGCATTTGTTTTATCTACATGCAATATCTTGGGCACCATCCTCACTAAATCATTTCCGATACTGTTGTCCTTTTGAAGTCCCTTATAAATATTATCTCAATTTTTACTTTTTTGCCTATGTATGCGTAACTTTTATCTTGCATAATGCACATAAATTTTTATTTGCCAGTTTACCATTCACAACCTACCTTCTTTCTTGATAGCCTCAATTGATGTCATCTGAGCCACCCAATCAGTTGCCTACCCAATCCTAAAAGAAGGTGCTGAAAATTGAATTGGGTTAACTTATTAACACCTCCAGGCAGTCAGTTAATTAGGTGTAACATTCCTGACCGCGAGCAGACTGGGCAACAAACACCTAGAGCCAAGAAAAAAAAAAGACAACTAATCATGAGAAAGTCTTTTTAGCTGAACAAGAAATAAGTAGCAATAATATTAACTAGTTTTGCTGGAATAATGAAAATATTGTCTTACAATGTGTGTGCTCATTTCAAGCACAACTTTAAATTGGTTGTAGGTTAAAAAGTATATACACCTCTACTTCATGACTTGTTCCTAAAAAATATGATTTCAGTAAAAGACCGAACAGAAACCCATCTAGACAAAAATGATATAATGAAGTACCAAGATGTCTAATGCTAGACATCTAATGTTACTATGAAGGAAAATGAAGATGTCTAGCCCTCTCTCTTCCACTAACTCCAGCTAGCAACCTCCTCCCTTCTCCGTGAACCCTATCCCCAACATTACTTCTAAAAATGAAATCATGTTCTAATGCCCCTGATGAGATACCCTCCTACTTCCTAAAAATAGCAGTAGAAGCTGTTGCCTACCCTATCTGCATACTAATAAATCGATCAGTCTTAAAGTGCCATGTCCCCCAACTCTGGAAAAAAGCCTTTATTATACCACTGCATAAAGGAGGCAACAACAATGATATCTCTAACTTCTGACCAATTGCTATCTTATCTCCTATTTCTAAACTTCTCAAAAAATGTATCTACCTACAACTTCTACCCTACCTCTTAAGTAATAACCTTCTCACTCCCACATGACATGGATTCTGACCTAGCCACAGCACTACCACCACCCTCCTCTCCTCCCTAGAAACTGTTAATAAGGGATGGCATGGTGAAAGTCGGCGTATAAGTATTGTGTATTTACTTTCATAGGTTGGGAGTGTGGTCTAATTGTTAAGGTGTTTGTCTTACAAACACAAGGTGCAGGGTTTAAGTCTCACAAGGGATAATTGGCTAGGCTTAAAAAATGGCTCACAAGGGCAGTTAGCCTAGTACGAACAGAATAGATAATTCTCACAGAACAGAATAGATAATAAGGCCTGCAACACCGGTCATATTGTGTCCACCCTCTTCTTAGACCTTTCAAAGGCCTTCTACACCATTTCTCACAACCTTCACCTCACTAAACTCTCTGAACTAAATCTATCCCACTCCTCTATCAACTGGCTCACCAGTTACCTATCAAACAGGCAACAAGCAGTCAAGTGGAAAAAAAGCTATTTCTCCCTTCCTATATATTCCCACAGGTGTGCCCCAAGGTTCAGTTATAGGTCCCTTTCTTTTCAGTATCTTCATAAACGACTTTCACCATGCCATCCCTAATACTAACCTCATCCAATATGGCGGCGACTAGACAATAATCTGCTCTGCTACCTCTACTTCCTGACTAGCAAAATTAACCCAGGACACCTTCTCTTCTACTGAACAATTGATGCTAGATAACCATCTGACACTCAGTGCAACCAAGACTAAGCTAATGATATTTACCTCTTCAAAAGCCATCACCCTCGACAAAAGTTCATTCTCTATCACCAGCCAAAATAATACACCTCTCGAAATAGTCCCCACTGCAAAACTATTAGGAGTCCTCATTGATGATCAGCTAAAATTTGATAGACGCATATAAGTAAATATCAAAAAAAAACCATAAGAAACTTGGCTTACATTATCGCCGGAACCACTAAATCTATCCTTCCACCAGGCTTGATCTCGCTACTACTTATCTTATCCCTTCCCTCCTATATGGTGCCTCTATCCTTACTAGTCTACAATCCTCCCTCAAGTCAAAACTCTCCTCATGCTACTACAAAATTTCAAAATTTGCAACTGGCCAGAGATCCTCTACCCATCACTGTATTTCCCTGCATCATCTGAGCTGGCTTGAGCTTCCCAATGATCTCACCTACACTCAACTTATTCAAGCACACAAAATTATTTTTAGCCCCTCTCTAAGTCCCTCCTTTGCCTCTACCTTCCAAATGCATCAGCCTAATGGATGTCTAACATCTAACTTCCAAAACCTAATAGAAGTGCACAAACCTGCTCATCCACCAAACATCTTCTATCCTTCTCTCTAGCATGCTACTGGAAGTCGCTCCATACCACTAACAGTCTCTCTGCCTTTAAAACCTTACTTCACTTATACCTAACTTCACAGTGGTAATGCTGTTGTTTTCATCCTACGTAGATTCCCTTACCTTCTTAACTCCCCACAAGCTATTATACCTGTAAATAAACTCCTATAGTTTCTTTAACACCTAGCAATAGTAGTAGGAACTATCAGATTGTACAAGAACTGTATTTGCTTATAATGAATTTTTCTTGCACCATATTAATTGCTCCTTCTAATGCCAATACACTGCATCTTATTACTATGTACTTTCCAAATTCTCTAATTTTTTTGTAATTTTCTAATTTGTAATCTTGCAACTTCTATCATTGTATTTGTATTTTATATTGTAATTTTGTATTTTTTGTATTATTCTGGAGCTTTTCTCCCCAGGGCTCCATTGAAAATGGGCTCCTAGTGGCCCAATGGACCATCCTGGAAAACAAAATACAAATAAATAAATAAATAATGCAACTGAAAGGGGGGTACAGGATGTGACTGCAGCAAGGTTTGATAGAGAAACAGCTGTAAAGAGTGGTTGTAAAGTATAAGCAATGAAGACCTTTTATTGTTCATGATGTACATTGAAAGTTGGTGAGCAGAAATCAGGGATATTTGCTCAAAGTCAGACCCTATGTCTGTGAGGCTGTTTACTGAGATATCTGATGAGGTAAGTTCAGAGATATTTCCAGAAGAAACAGGGACTGAGCCAAGAAGCATTTGTCTGAGGCCAAAATACCCTGATAGACTGGCTGAATGGAACTTGATCTGTACATTTCCAAGTACATCAATGTGAGAAGCACAGAGTTTGACAAATACTCAAAAATGAAAAAGTGCTGACAGTGCCTGCAAGATACATAGATTCCACTAAGGATTGAAATGTCATTAAAATGCAGTATTTTGGCTTTTTATATGAAACACTTAAATTGAATATACAGATAATGAGATGCCAATGCATTTTAAACAGAAAGAGTGAATAATGCATTATAATATTTCAGTAGTGAACAGCTTGAAAACATTTTGCTATCAACTTCTATATTTTATATAAGCTACTTCATTAAGTGAAGTGTGACTGTTTAACATTAAAATAGCAGGTTATATATATATATATATATATATATATATATATATATATATATATCTCTAATAAAATTAGCATCCCTGGCTTAGGTTATTACTCGGAATGTATAACATATGGTTTTATATTTCATATGATTACATGATCTGAAACATATACTGAATAAACTGCTGAATATAAGTGGCTCTGTGCAGATTCCAAAACAGTTTAAGCTTCGGGTAATATGTTTCCCTAAGCTGACTCTTGTAGCAAAGACGGACATGTTTCCAAAAAAAAAAATCTGTTCAATTCAGGTAGCATACAAGCCTTCAGTTGTATACCCAATATGTATGCTTGATTAAAAAACTATGTTTAACACCAGGGTAAGAATGTCTCAAATGTCTATGCTTGAAAAGTCAGGCATACCTTGACAGAAACCCCATAAGACACCAGCCCTGTTAGCACTCTCAGTGTTAAAGGGTGTACCAAAGTAAGTCAACTTGTTCCTAGAGCATAATGAAATCTACTATCATGCATTATTGTGTGGTGGGACACCACATTATACAGTGGACACTTACATATCTGATCAAGTTGAATTTATAGTTGGAATGACAACTTTAGACTTAATGTAGCAGATAGATTCCTAAGTCAACATATCCCCAGGCTGTGGAATAAGTTACCAGTACCGGTCAAACAAAGTACAACCCTGGCTAAAGGCTAGTCTTGACAACTGGATGGGTAGACATACATTTACGCCAGGATTGTCACATACAGCCCTGCTCAGTTTGGGAGGTGAGCAGTATTAAGTGTTTAAAAAGGGAGGCATGTCTGGTTAAAGGTGTAGTATGGCTAAGCATCTTATGCTCCTTGACACTGCTTGCCCTGTATTTTTCTTATGTTTCTGTGTTCCTGTGTAAGTCTTTACAGCACTACTACACGTAGAAGAGACAGTGTAGAGCACAGGAGAGTGGTGCTATATGCTACCCATCTCTCAGTTTGTAATATCAATTTATATTTACTGTTAAGCTTTCTCTGTAGAATGCCCAGGATCTGAGGCACTTACACCCTTAAATAAATAATAATAAATATATCAAAGAATTTCTCCTGTGGCTTTATAGAGGCAGTCTGCTGCCCACATACCCTTTTCTATAGCATACTCTGTGACCACCATCGCATGTTGCTGTGTGGGGCTACCTGTGCGGGCCATTGGTATTGACCTTTAGTGCCATACCTTTTCATTGTCCCAGATTTTAACTCAAAATTGTTATGTTTCCCTCCTAACCCCTCTCCCCCAAAAAAGTATTGATTTGGGGAGAAAAGATCATTGGTTAAACTTAATAAAAATCAGAGTAATAGACTTACTTTATTTAAAAAAATTTTTTTCTGTCAACTTTTTATGCACTAATATATTAAAAAAAGTGGTGATGATTTGTGGTATTTACTCTTGCTTGTTTTAGGATTAGTTCCTAATTCTGGAGGTAAGGTGTTGGGAGTTATACCTAATATATTTCAGTGGGTATGGCAGATTGGTCTTGCCCCCTCAAAAATATGGGCCCCAAGAGCTCCTACATCCTCAGTTTTGCAATTAACTGCCATATAGCATTCTCTTTTCTGCATTATTGGAATCAGTTATCCATGCTTCATGCAGGTGGTGATAGATGTAGACAAAATGAATAATTTTGCAACTAGTGGACGTTCTGGTGCTACTGTCCTGACAGCTCATATATTATGTGCTCATGTTTGTCACTGGGCTGTGCTTCCAACATGGTCTATAATACTACTACACTTAGCCAGAATACCAGTCCTGTCACTTTATACCACCTATAGCAGTGATGCAATGCGGTACTGGTGGCTGAAGTCTGATGTGGACACATCTGCTTTGTGTTCTTTCTTTTTGTACATATACTTGCAAACATCCTTCACTTACAGTATCCCGCCACACATATTTCCTTACAATCCCCTGTTAAAAGGTTAAAACACCAGAGTTTAGGGAAAGCCATGTGACAAAACTAGCCAGTGTTCCCACTCTACAGTGTAGTTTTGGCAAATGTTGAATGGTCTTTTCAGATTTTCTTTCCCCCATTTCCAATTCACTCCCGTCACCATTATTACACTGGGCCTCAGCAGACTCTGTTTCTAATTGCATATTGTCAGTATATCGCTGCGTGTATGAGATTTGATTACATCGAATGTTAGTGCAACACATTAAGTTACATCCATGTAATATTATTGTTTGGGCAGGATTTGCCATAGATGTGATGTTGTGCCTCCTTCTACCTTCTTACATTTTCAGGAAAAGTCATGTCTGTTTGAATATTTGGAGCTGAGATTCCCTCTCATTGTTTGTGCAGTCTTTAATATCCAGATATATTCACATCTCATAAAATCCACACATACTAGTTTTGTGTTTTTTCTCTTCTTTAAAACACAGATGCACCTATCTGTAAATTCATTTTCTCCAGTAACATTGTTCTGTGTAAATATTCATGAAATTTTTCTCTAGCAGCATGGAACCTAACATCGTGTTTTTTTTCTATTTTCAATTGGTCTATCTATATTCAATCTGTCCCCAGCATTTTGCAAAGATATATAAACAAACATTAAAAAAATATCCATCTAAGCAGATTGAAGTTGTCATAAAAAGCTTCTCATTTAATTTGTGTAAAATTAACAGAGAATATATAGTTTAAATCATGAAATGCCAGTCATTTATTTCTATTGGGATGCGGTATATGCTTACTAGACATGTCAGCACATTAATATGTTTCATTTATTTATTCGTTCAAGGTGATATTTCCTTCAGGCTATAACAGCCTGCTTCAAAGTCCTGTTAGAATGAAAAATCTTATTCAGACCATTTAAATGTATGTTCTCTACACCATCTGCTTCAGAAACACACATTATATCAGCATATATTTTAATCTATTTTTAATTCTAGCTGTCAGCTATTCAATTTCTCCTCTTTCCTGCCTGTCAGTCAGAAAAATAAAAATAAAAAAATGTTCATCACACAGTAAGAGTGGTATTTCAGCTAAAGCTATAAATACTGCTGCTGGTGAATGTAGAGTAAAAATGAAAAATGATCAGACTTGGATATTTGTATTGATAAAATCTAAATGTAAATACATTTTCAGGATGAAAGTTTAGTATTGCATTTTACAACATTGCTTTATGTAATGGGTTTGGCAGATGTTCATCTTACATTAAATATTGGGAGATGCAGAACATTGTTTTTGTAGGATTCTGAATGGGACAACTAACACAATCAAGAGTACCCTCGGGAAATGACAGCTGAAAATGTGGACTAAAAATGTAGTGTATGAAGTGCCATAATTATGCTCCAATACTGGAAAAAAGGTAAACTAGTTAAGCACTTCTGTAGCATGAGACCTTATCTTAACAACTGCTAAGCACCCACGTAAGTGCTATTAAGACTGGGTCTCTTGTTAGGTACTAAGACCTACCAGAACCAGACAGCAAATGACAGTGCCAGAATTTAAAACAGCTTTGTTTCTGCCTGCTGTCTATGCCAGTAATCTGTCCCTGACTCTCTTTCCCTGATGTAAGACATGTTAAGCTGACTCTGACAGTGCTCACAAAGTGCTTTATGACTCTGAAAGCTGACAAAACACTTTGAGCTTTCCTTTCTATTCTTCTGTAACTAATAATACATGGAAAATATAAAGCTCTAAGAATGACAAAGAATTATGGTCGGGTGTCTGATTGTAACCCTCTGTTATGTGTCCTCAACATAGATGCAAAGTTTCACCTTTCGAGCTTCACTGTCAAGGTGAATTTCTTGGCATCCATGTTGCAAACATATAATAATGTCATTTTGACTGGAGACCCCGATTATAATCCTTTATGTTATACCTTACTACTTTTGGCAATTCCACATTATTACACAATCTTTTTCTGAGTTGATTACTGTACAGCAGCTTTCAGAAAATCACATACCATTCAGAGCTCAGGTTTCACATAAATGTCAGCAGAGATAATTTAAGGAAAATTAAGTTAGTGTATTTGAGTAAATTCTGCAAGAAAGATATTTCTGCTATCAGCCCTTTGTTTTTTCAGTGCACAGTGTCACAGGTGGTTGCAAATTTCCTTTGTGCAATGTGGAGGATTCCTTATGATGTTGTCTCAGGTGCAAAATGCTTGCAAACTTCCTGTAAGGATTATCTGTGTGTTACTTTATGATGCTTCGAGAAATGAATGCTCACACTCTTTTATTGAACAACATGAAATATGGCCTGTGACGTTGTTTCATTGACTTGCATTTATATTCTCAGTAGCTGTAATGTCATCGAGTATCCACCAGGGACCAGTGTTACAGCAGGCTACTTCTCCTTGAAATGGAAGAATAAGTTTTGGCTGAAAGATGCCAACTCCTCCCAAGCCAGATCACTGGCCAGATCTTTATCTAGTAGCAGAGTAGTTGGAAAAGTTATGACTAAACAGATGTTACTGGCTTTGTAAAATCAAATACATGATGTGCATTCTAAAACTCTTTTTTTGTGTAGCTTTGCGGATTACCCTTACTTTTATCATGTAGCAACTAAGCCTATTTTGGAAGAAGAATTAATTAATAAGTGTTAGTAAGTAGCTATCATGCGCAGTCGCTCTGCCACTCTTAAGCTGATTCAACCAAAGCCAGTCTATGCAGATGGGTGTATTGGAATCCCACAATATGTCCACATTTTGCATTTTGCAGGACAGAAGAGATTACTTGCTTGTCTCAATAATACAAGAGAACTCATGCATGCCAGTTCAGTTTCCCTTTACAAACACTCCAGTTGTAGATGCCTCTCAGGTCATTTCTAGTAAATAATAAGAAATATTAACTAAACCATCATGCAAAACACATGCATTATTTCATTAAAGAATTGTTAGGTGAATGTTGACAACTTGGGCTACATAGCCTGACCTCCATATGGAAAAGATTTGTTGGCAAGTTCTTCACTACTGCAGTCCCTTTTGTGGTAAGGCTAACATTGCTGAAACACAGAGATGATTGAAATGGCCACTAAATATTCCTCTCGAAAAGATGGTCATTGCTGAGGCCAGACATTTTGCCATCTTCTCTTGAACCTCCTGCTTAATCTTTTAATGTTCCTGAGCAAGTTAACAAGCGGAGAGCATTTGAAATAAGGGATGAGGCATACATGTTTAAGTGCAAGACAGTCCAGTGGCTTTTTGACTTCTTGTTTGTATGCTGCCATCTTGATCTGAAACTCCTCAGTGTCTGAATACATTGAGGAAGTCTGTTTCTACTATTAGATCCCGTGGAAATGTCTGATTTGTAGGCACCTTTACTGTTAGAAGACAGACATGCAGAGTAGACCATGATTACCTGGTATACAGAGCATCTGCTGCTGTTTTGCAAACAGCTTACAACTCCCTCCAGCCTTGCAATGCATGTAGCCTTCTGCTCAAGGCATAAAGAACTCTGCTCTGTCCCAACACCATTGGATCATAGGAAGTTACTAGGCTGCTAGCCTTGAGGCCCTTACAAGCCTAGCCAAGAATATGGCCCATGTTCCAACAAGTCAGCACCATATGCCACTGTCCAGCAGGGACATAGGTGAAATCCTAGGAGTGTATTTTCTGTCCCCAGCCAGTTGTCCAGGTTGCACTTAAAAAGGTTTAATGAGGTACTCTGCTTTACATGGAGAGGGAGTCTGTTCCATAAAAGAGGGAGTCTCTGGGACACAAATCTGTCCTGCCAACAAGTCCTATTGATGTCACAGACCAGGATGAGGTCTCACGTGCGGATTACTCGAGTGGAGCTTGACTTGCGGATATGCAGCAGTCCCATCAGGGCAGGGTCTGAGATTGCTTTGTATGCCACCCTCATAGTAGTCTACCTTTTTGACAGTAAACTGTATCTTATTGAGCAAGCCATAGCTGTTGCAACACACAAACATTTCCATAGTCAAAGCTATAGTTTAAAATTGAAATCAACCATATTTATAATTAAATATGAGTTAAGTTCACAGCCTCAGTCACATTCGCTTTGTTTCCTCATTTTCCTTATTCCTCCAATTGCCCTGAATTTTATAGTAACCATAGTAACTGCAGACTCATCTGGTATTCTTAAACAGAGTCATAGACTTTTCTTTACTGATCCTGACTATGATATTTTCATACCTACCTCCAAAAAACTTTGGTCAGTTTTTGTCTACATTGTTCATATAAGGGGCATTCTATATGTGATAAAAGTTCATCTGTACATTTATTAAAACACTTTGTTTCATACTCAGTAAGATTTTTTGCATCGTGCTTCAAAAGGTTATTTTTGAACTTCAAACTTGCATATCATAAAATGGATCTCATGTCCCTTTCTTTGAAAACGATTGGGTTCAGTTGAATTATGTCCCATTAAATAGTTTGCATAACATCTTGAATAAAAACTGAATTTAATTTATGTTGTTTCTGTTCCTTTCCAAAGCCTCATTATTACTTCTTTCAAAATGAAAAAAATATTTTCCATTTAATGTTAATCTAAAGATAGTTTTAAATATTCTAATTTATAGTTTCTAAAACTCATGCTATGTCTATAATTTGTATTTCCTTCTCAAGTGTTTTTCCTTGCCCAGAGCTAAGACGGTCCATTTCTGTAAGTCAGAGCACACAGTTTTTATCCAAGAAGGTATCGCCCTTATTATCCATCAAAGCAAGTTGAGTAATAATCATCCCTCCAATATAGTTCTAAGAATCACATGGTTAATCTAAAGATATACTCTTTGATATAGCATCTTTGACCAAATTTCAGCTTTATACATAATTATAAGACGAAGTTTAGATCCACTGACTAATGTTTATATGGTATAAACATCATACACAGCAGCCAGTTTATATAGGTATTACAACTGTTTTTTTTTCAGTCATTTTAATTCCGTTGCATTAATAGTTTCACAATTTAACATTTATACGTCACTTTTAGAATATGGTTATCTATACATCATAAAGCATACGTTCTTGACAAGAATAATGCTGAGCTTAACAACAAAACAAATGTCACGTATTTATTTATTTATTTAACGTGTTAACCGGGAAAGTCCGAGTTAGAATTAAGCCAATTTTCAGCAGAGGCCCGGGGAGAAATGCTGCAGACGTATCTCTTTGTAAAGTAGGAGGAAACTGGAGCACCCGCAGGAAACTCACACAAACACAGGGACGACATGCAGACATGCAGACATGTAGATGATAATATCACCAAGTGTGAACACATTCCAGCTTGTATAGAACTATATTTTTATTAAATATTAATATAGTTACTTGAACAACTTGAACATTTTGAAGAAGAGCAAGCCATAATAGGCTTGTTTTGTTTCCCCAAACAGTATTTTAACACAATAAATGTGACAATATTATAACTTAAAGTGCAATATAATGATTCCAGTCCTTCCAATATACCCATACCTTCCATGTATGTATAACAAACCAATCCAATACTTGAGAAATAATACATTAATTATATCATATCATAATAATATGTTATTGTCATCTAAACTGAACTATATTAGCCATTAAGTTTATCTTTACACATTGTCATGGTAACCAGCTAGTTACATATTTATTCCATTAAATTCTTTTGGCAAGTTGGCCATTCCTCTGGTCTAGTACATAATCTTGTCTTCTATTTCTTTTAGTCATTAACATCATTAAGAAATAAGACAGTTCATTCTGCTTTAGTACTCTACAGATTTTTAACATGTTGCAATCTAATTGACATTCTATTGAGCTTTATATCCTGCAAAACTTCTATCACTAGATTGCCTGGGTCAGTCTTATGAAAATTTGAATTCAAACTTGACAGGAAAATATGCTTCACCAGATAAAATACTCTTCTCTCACAACGCCAACAATTTCTGCCTTAGAAAACAACATTTTCATTCTTTTCAGACTGCAGAAATATTTATGCAAGAACTTCCAAGCAAAAATTCTAAACCTTGTAAATTTGGTAGTGTATGCTGTTAAATTGCAAATCCACTTCTGGATTGTTTCAGCTAGAAATGTGTTTCAGTCTTGTCTTACTTTATCCATTGTCTCAATATTCAAAGGTCTGTAGTTGCTCAACTGTTCAAAATCTTCATACTAGGAGACTCAAGCCTCACTTAAATTATTAGAGGTGTTGTAATTGGGGTGTATCACTGAATAATATCATCAAGACCCAATCATTATCCAAGCATAAAAAAATTAGGCAACTCAAAATTTTGTTGGACCAACAAGCAAACATTCAGATTTGAACTAAATCTCAACAGTTCTCAAAAAATATTTTTGTTTTCTCATATTTTCAGTTCCTTAACATTATCCCTTTTTATTCTAACTTTACTGCCTCCAAGAAATGAAAGCAACGTTGACCAGGACACCTTGTCAATCAATTTTGCAAATTCATTACTATCTGCTTTATCGATGGATGGGGGTGGTGTCTAATCCCCATAATTCATCAATTAAAAATAAAATCTTTTGATCTTATTCAAATTTACATTAGTTAAACCTCATAGATTTTTTTTATTTTGCCTCATAACCTTGTACAATCAATACATATATTATTTTTGATTGCACACAAATAAGGGTTAGAAACACTTAAATCCTCACCATCCTTTGAACATTTTACATTATTTCATGAAACATACACTTTGCCTCAGTCCAAACATACTTTTAACTGATTTATGAAAAATAACTGGAATGTCAGTTGTGACTATTGGAAATGTATAGAATAACAAGGGAAGAACAACAATGCAGATCCAACACCCTCGGGTCCAATTCAAACACAGCTATTTAATATATCACATTTATTTGTCTTTTTCTTTACCAGGAAAGTCTGACTGGGTAATAGCCATTTTCAGTGGAGACCTGGGGAGCAAAGCTCCAGTTGTTTACATTGTTTTATACTTAGTTCCAGTTAAACACAGAGTAATTGCATTTCTATTTACATTTATATGCATACAGTAGTTACATTTATACATTCTAAGATTTTACAGAGGTAGAAGTTACTAAAGAGAAAGCCCATGTGCAACTTAATGGATTGTACAGGCAGCAGTTATGTATAAAAATTGTTTTGTCATTTCAGTGAGAGATAGAGAGCATTCTGTTTATAGAGAGTATTTGGAGAGTATTGTATGGTGAGAACAAAGTCTTAACCTTATGATGAGCATGTGCAGGACCAGGATTGGTTAAGATGTTGTTTAAACAATGATTTAAAACTATTGAGTTTGTTGGAGAGTTTTATTTGTACAGGGATACTATTCCAGAGTTTAGTAATGTATTAAGAGTAGAGTGAGTCTCTTGCAACATTATTTGACTTATTTGTAAGTCATACGAATTTGTCACTAGGATGGAGGTCCCTTGCTGAACAGTAGGGCAATAGTAAGTTTTGTAGTGCAGGGCATTTTTCTGGATGATGAGTTTGTGTCCGATAGTTAGTTGGGAATAAGTTACTAACTGTGCAGTTCAAGCTAGTTTAATTGTTTTAAGCTATCACAATGATGAATGTGTTATATTAATAAACTCTTCTGGTTAATGTCCTAACCAAATATCTAAATACTCAATATGTCCTGTCTGCTATAAACTCTCATATTTCTTTTTCAGTAGTTTACAGGGACTAAAAAGTATGACTATCACCCTTGCTTTGTTTTTTGTTTACCTTGAAACTTGAACATTTACCAAAGTAAACCAAAGTCTGTAATAGACCATCTATACCCTATGCTGGGTTTGTCAAATGTATTAACACATCATCAGCAAGCAAATAGATCTTCATTTCCTTATAGCCTATGAGGTATCTCTTTAGGTTCAAATGTCTCACTGTTAAATATTTAAGGTATAAGCAAGCAAGACTGTGACAATGGATGTTCTTTCCTCATTTTCTTATCAATTCAAAAGACAAAGAAATCCTGGATGAATTTTCACTGTATTTATAGAGGTTTTGAACATTGTCAGTGCTAACACAACAAATTATTTTGTAAATCTAAACTCTAGAAGAACATGAGTTAGATAAGAACAATCAACCATGTCAAAGGTATTTTCCAAATGAGGACTGATAGTCACTAACTTGTCAATTTACTTCCGCAGTCATGATCAATGTCCCTGTTTAAAATATTCTTAAAAGTCTGCTGCCCCCCCCACAAATCCAAACAAGCTATTTAAATAAACTAATATATGTGTCTTGCTATGCTGTTTGCAATAATATTCATAAACAGCTTATATTCATGATTTGCCAAAACAGGTGAGGCCACCTCCACCAAAAGGCCAGTAATTAGCGGAGTCCCCCAGGGTTCAGTAGGTAGGTTCATAGATAGATTATAGGTTCATAGTACTGGGAATGCTCCTTTTTGGCATCTATTTCTCTGAAGTGGAAGCAAATGCTGAAGGTTTATGGCTAAATCTGCACATGATTGCAAAGCTGAAGACTATCATTGACTCCCTGCAGACACTAGCATTCTTCAAGAAGGTGTATCTCTGAATAACAATTGGTACCTAAGTCATGGTCTTAAACTCAGTGCTAAGAAATGCATAATTGTACCCTTTGGGAAGTTAGGTTATTGACAAGGCTTAAATGGGCCCTTCAGTTCAGTTAGCCTAGCATTCACCTATGAACCCTATTGAATGGCCAGGCCTAAAAAGGCCCTAGTGGTCATTAGCCTAGTGCACACCTATAAACATATACTTGTCCTATATGTTAAAATACAAAATTATCTTCCAAGAATATATATATATATATATATATATATATATATATATATATATATATATGTATATATATTCAGAAACTCCAAATTAAAATTGGTGCTGAATATTCTATCATGTCTTAGGAGAAAAATAGAAGTTCTCTCTGCCTACCTCCATTAGATCAGCAAGTACTACTGAAATAGCACATTCTGTTTATATCTTTGCAAAAACATTTGAAAAATGCGACCTTATTCTATACCATTACCATGAACAAACAATGATGAAAGCCTTTTAATGTGTAATTCTGAGTACCATTTGCTTTCCTTTATTATACAGTGTCCTGCCTTTTGTCACTGAATCATAAGGGCTCTGGAAGCAGGAAACATTCTTAATACACAGATCTCTGAAATACTACAAATTTATTGATGGCAGACTTCTTTACCATTTGTCTGCTGTTCACCCACATTAACAATATCAGCTATTTTTACCATCATTAAATTTTTTCTTATTTAGGTGTAGGTCGATATTCTTAAATGACCATTACTGGTTATGGAAGTCCCCAGAGGTTTTACATCCTCCTGAAAGGTATACCTTGAAAAGCAGTGGATAACCATATGACATTTCAAGTTCAACAGTCTTACACTCTCTCTCCCAGTCTCTCTCGTTCTCACAAAAGCCCCAAACTGCACTTTCTGAGACTGAGTATAGACACTACCATTATCAGGAATAACACGTTTATCTCCATCCTTATACATCTGACGCAGTTGCCAAATTAAGAGCATAACAGTTTCATCCTAACCAATATAACCAATATGTGCCTTAGTTGCTTTGCAGTCACTGCCAAACTAGGAACTGCATGTTTTTGTCTTCTGACTGTTTTTATCTGCTAGTAAAGAACCTAGTCCAAGCAGGAAATTTATCTTGTACAATAATCATACAGTCCTAATGTTTTTTCCCCCAGGCACACTAGTGCTATATGCATATTCTTTTCCCCTCTGCCTCTAACTTCATAACTTTCTTTATCCACCTGTTTTTCCCTAAAAAACATAACTTAGACAGCAAATATGCATCTTGGTCTTCTCATTCAGAGCTTTCATAACTTCTGCCTCCCTCTTTAATTGTTTCAGCAATATAATTATCTCCTTTAACACTCACTTCTTTATTTCACTGCTCAAAGCTATTGATGTTTCCCAAGACACCCTGTTTGACACATCACTTTGTACTTCTTCCCTGAGGCCCTCAGATAACACTACCACCTTAGCTCCATTCACTGTGCTATTGGCACTCATTTCTGGCAGATCCCTTAAATTTAGTTTACAGGCTTCTATATTTTCTTACCATTTCTAGACATCAGTAATGTTACTAATCTCCAAACAACATTATTTAATTCCACTTAAACTGCAAACTTAAAAACAAAGCAGGAGCAAAGGCAAAGTAGCAGGAAACATGTATTCTTTTTACAGCAGTATTAGAAGCCGCATTGCATGAGCTATGTGTTGTGTCTTGGATCTAATATATTCCTGCTGTTTCTTCAGCTATAACTGATAAGCAACATTCTTCCTTTAGATCTTTTGACATACAAGAATATAGCCCTGACTATGGCTCAGGGTGACCTGAATTTGATTATTAGCTTGGGGGCCTGTAGGCATGGGTGGTCAGACAGTAATGAAAATACAGCACCTATTCACCTCTGTTTGAGGGGAAGATCAGGAATGCCTGCTTCAGTTCATGCTCTGAGGTAGAACTCCTGGGGGGGGGGGGCACATGGAGGTGCTGTCAGTAAAGGGCAGGTCTTTGGTTACACCACATATAGAGGTATGGATGATATACTCTCAGCTCATTGCACACCATCCTTTAGACTCTGTATAAACAAGGATGGTGGGACATTTGCAGAAAAAAATCTCTCTCCTACACACATGACAATTACTGCTCTCTGATTTTCTGGATCTTGACTGAAGTAACGAATGGAGTGTAGGCACACCTCTCAAACTCTTAGAGCAAAAAATCTGGATAAAGCCTAAAATGATGGGGGGGGGGGGACAGATAGGGACAGATTTTAAATATTGCTCTGACAAACTTAGAAAGTTGATGGAATAATAGGTTTTGCATTAGCATGAATTTTCCGAAGGATGTGGATTCTTAAACACAAATGTTTGCCATTATTTAATTACTTCAATCCTCATCTATTTGCCAGAAAGGGACAGATTATAGGGGGAACACACCAAAAATATGAGGCAAAAATCTGGACATTCTGTGAAAAGCTTTACAGTTGAGAGGTCTGGTTGTAGGGCTCTCTGTGGAATGGTCGTAAGGCACCCATTTGGGGGTGATCTAGTTGATCACAAGAGGGTTTTTGCAAAAACAATTGTATCATCTGTCATTACTGATCATTATCTAATTTTGCATTATTCCACCATCTTATCCCTCTCTCCAGTGTATCACATACCGCGGTTGTTTGCTATTCCACCATCATATTCCTCTCTCCAGTGTATCACATACCGCGGTTGTTTGCTATTCCACCATCATATTCCTCTCTCCAGTGTATCACATACCGTGGTTGTTTGCTATTCCACCATCTTATTCCTCTCTCCAGTGTATCACATACCACGGTTGTTTGCTATTCCACCATCATATTCCTCTCTCCAGTGTATCACATACCGCGGTTGTTTGCTATTCCACCATCATAGTCCTCTCTCCAGTGTATCACATACTGTGGTTGTTTGCTATTCCACCATCATATTCCTCTCTCCAGTGTATCACATACCGCGGTTGTTTGCTATTCCACCATCATATTCCTCTCTCCAGTGTATCACATACCGCGGTTGTTTGCTATTCCACCATCATATTCCTTTCTCCAGTGTATCACATACCGTGGTTGTTTGCTTAGTGCTTGGTATGCTGTAAGGAATATAAGGAATAATGCCAATTTGTTAGCTAGGTAGGCCCATTGGAGGCACAATCCCTTTTCAGGGGAGACCTGGGAGCAATATTTAGTTAAGTGATTTGATAAAGGTTACACAGTAGAGAAATGAGTGATGAGGGAACAGGCGCATGGCCTTAATCGTCTGTACCATTTGCAAGAGGTTATAGCTGTACATCCCAAAAATACACATGGGTTTCTTATTACTTTCACCAAAGCTTTATTTATTCAGGTTGTTTAAATATTAGATCAAAATAAATGAGGCAGAGTCATAGCAGTGAAACATATCCTTATCTTAATCCCTTATTAAGCAAAGCATTTTCTGTAAGGTCACCAGATGTTGTGACAAGCTCCCATTGTAGCTGGATGTAATAATGTTTTATTAGTGAACGTCATGATCCCTTTTTCATTACATAACTGCTGGGACTGTTTATTAGATTAATTGAGCTGTATGTCACTAGGTTTTTAAGGTTCCTTTTAAAACAAATGAAAAATAATGCCACATATTCAAGAATAAAACTGAAAAAGTACATTTTTCTATTTGAATTGTGCTTATAGAATTTATCCATCATCCCATCAAAGCCAGGAGCTTTTCTGGACATGACTTTATTTTCTCCCGAAAAATGTTCAGTCACTAAATTACTTTGTTTGCAATGTATTCTGAGACTATGAGTTGCTTTCAACTTTCTCAACTTCTTTGGACTTGTATATGAAAAATTATATCAGTCTTGTCCTCTGTTATGCAAACCCTGTATTTGTAACTTTTTCACTACATTTTCTTACCAAGTTTTAAACTCAAGTTATATAAATTTGATATTTCTCATATTTCCTCCATCTCTTTTCCGTGTCTTATTGTTTTTTCTTTACCTCTTGGCTTAGTTTTTATTAATAAATTTCTTCCTAATATTTGTCAATTCTTTATACTTTTTCTTAGCTTCACCTTGTTCTACCCACACTATTTTTCAAACCATATATTTTCACATAAAGTTTTATTTCAAGTGCATTGCCGGTGTACTGATCATGTGATGTATTTCTTGGATAAGGTATGTATCACACAGTAGTTGACATATCTTCTGAATCAGTCAGAGGATTTTATCTAACTCTTATTTTATTACTTACACAGGTTACTCAAAAAATAGTTTGTCAAAGAAGTAGCAGACTGCACTCCCTCTTCTGCCTGACAGCTCATGCTGAGCAATCCAGATTCCTTGTCTTCACCTACCCATTCAGGCCATACCCATCCAGCTAGAAATTGCAGGCCTTCTGCCTCTTCCCTTCTTGTAATAATTAATGTACCCTGATGGCCTTATCTCAATGTCCCCAGCTTGGGCCCCAATAGTAGTGATCAGTGGCTAGAAGCGCAGATGTCTTACTGTTAACAACCTCAAGCCAAACCATAAAAAATCTGTCCTGTACTGACCTCACCACTCTCAAGGATCAGCAAACAGCCTAGCTTATCTCCCACTAGCAGCTAGTGACTTTTCCAATTTGCCCACAATTGTAACGCGCCAGTGAATGGCCACATGTGGTTAGTCTGTGGCTGAAACTCCCAGTGCTGTTAGTAATCCTTTTTTGTACCTATCCCCTTGTATCTATCAGTAGCTATCAGTGATAATTCCCTATCTATACCCCTCACCTAGTAATGATTGGCATACTCTGAGAACTCCTGCCTTGCAACGTTTCATGACAGCCGCCCACCCATCTAGGTCTTTTACTGCCCTCTAACACAAGTGCTACACTGGTCCCCAACTCCTAAATAAATGCCTAGCATTCCCCACAAATTACAAAAACACAGCAGTGAGTTGCATAATGATTTTCTTTTGCAGTTGAACCTCACCAGCATAGTGCATCATATAATGTTCAACATGATATATAGAGTACATTTCAGTATACTTTCCCAGACCTGGCTCATCTTTCCCTTATGCTAAAGTTTCACCCCTGCTGGGTTTATAGAATGTATACCCTGGAAGGTCACATTCATCATTTCCCCTCAGAATTTGTTTTTGAGGTAGAAAAAATGTTTAACCTGCATCTTAAAAGTGACAGCTCATTGTATTCATGAACTGGTTTGCTAAAAAGGTAGACAAACATGCTGAAAACTGCCAAAGTTGCAACACTGCATTCACAAGATTAAATTTACTTATAACTTTGTCAGTTCTCAATACTTTTGATCAGAATTTTCTGAATACTCACTTTAAGACCTACCTTATGAATTGCACTGAGTAAAATGTTTAAATACCATCTGAATGGTGATCTTGGACATTTGCCACAAAAATCATTATTTGGCAAAGAATTATAATTACAATTGATGAGATGTGGTCTCACACATGGCATAGTAGCATACTTGATCAGAATGTTAAGAGTACCCTTTGTTATGGCCATTTATTAAAATACTTAGTATAAAAAAGCACTGTACTGAAAAACATCCTATAAATTGAATCACTTTGCACAGCTTAGCTCATAATTCAGCTCAGGAAAATAACATACCTGCCTGTGTTACAGGGAAGATGATATCTTTGTGAATGGACATATGGAATGAGAGGATAGAGGGTTATGATTATATAGTAGCAAGCCTAGGTAGCAGTAAAAGAAATCACATTAGGTCTTTTTCATTTAAATAAATAAGCATTAAAGATTGTTCAGGTGTAAGATACTGTTAAACCGGGCCTGCGCAATTGCTTAAAGTTGGAAAGTTGACAAAGGAAGATTAGTCACCCCCATCCATTGTTGAAAGATATGATACATTATTAAAAAAAATTCTATTTATAGGTAAAAGTCAGTGTAGACAGGGAAGTCATCTGTGTCACTATGCTTAGTAGTTTTCACTGTTGGATCGGATGTTCCAAATCCTATGGTATGAATAAGTCAAGGGAGGGTTAGATTCAGTCATGGAGTAAAAAGAGGGTTATTTGTGTTTATGTGCTTTAAAATGCACTTGTTGCTCCTCTGGGGCACTTTGCACATTATTAGACTACAATTGCCACCTTTATGAATCATGTACCCTCATAACTGGCATATTCAGATTTGAGAGGGAGAAGATGCACTCATGGCATGGAGGTGGTGGTATTAATGTGAATAAACAACACTTACTGCTCCTGTTAATATATGATTTAGGGACAGAAACTCTGAGAATTGGTACCCACCGTTACATTCATGTAAGATGCGTTCAGTGGCTATATAATCGAGTAAGATGTATAATTTTAATTATATATGATATGAAACTTTGCTTGAGGCTTTTATCATGTATCAGTTTTCTTGTCTTACATAACAATTGGTAATGGCTAGGGCAGTGTGTTACTAACAGCAAAAGCTGTCAGGATGAATTATGAAATGTCTCATGCCACTATACATTTGTTTAAGTGAGGGTATCATACAATACAGGAAGGGAGCATGTCATTTGTCATTTTAGGTTAATGATTTGTAGGCTTTAAGACCTATGTATAGGGTGGACATGACATTCTTCTTGATTCTAAACACTAATCTGGTCCTTAAAATTAACTTTAAAATGCATATATGTGAGTTCTTTGAAGCTGTACTTAGTTCTACGTATCATTTTAATGCTTTGCTTTGAATATTAGCATCAACATTCTCTGGTTGCACTATCTTTTGCACTGTAACTAGGTGTAGCAATCTTCTTCTTCTTTTGGCTTTTCCTGGTTAGGGGCTGCCACAGCAGATCATCTGTCTGCTCATGATTGGCAGTGGAGTTTTACAGTGTTGAGTTGCCAGCCCAGTGCCCAACCCTCCACAGAAGGCACACACTCATGCTTAGGGCCAATTTGGAGTGTCCAGTTCACCTACAGGATGTCTTTGGGATGAAACTGGAGCACCCAGAGGAAACCCACACAACTACAGGGAGGACATGCAGACTCCACACAGAAGGCACCCCAGCCGAGTATCAAACTGGAGAACCTCTTGCTGTGAGGCGGCAACGCTAACTGCTGCACCACCGTGGCCACCCTAACTAGGTGTAGCAATCTGCTAGTAAAAAACATAGCAATCTGGGGATATGGTCAGCCTGCCTTTGCTAAAGCATTATTATTTTTTCTAGGGCACATAATTAGTATTGAGGCAAACAAACAAACATTAAAAAGGCACAATATAGGTCTTTGCTGGAGCAAAAGTAAATCCAGGTGTATGGTTCCACTAGTAACATTTATTTCAATCAGTCTTTATTTACATATTATATTAAAATAATGTACAAATGTAACAGAAAACAGCTGAAAACATTAAGCTGATACAAAGTTATTATTACATAGCAATGTGTCTAATGCCAGATAAACTTAAGAAAGTATTTATGTAGTGAGAATTTTGTAATATTTTAATGGAAGTATCAAGAATCCTGTACGTGGTGGTACGGCGGTAGCATTGTTACCTCACAGCAAGAGATTCTCCCATTTGATTCACGGTGTGGCTTGGGAGTGCCTTCTGTGTAGTCTGCATGTCCTCCCCGCGGTTGGGTAGTGTTCGAAAGACATGCGTGCGTAAATGGGCGTGCCTTAGTTGAAAGTTGGGCGTCGAGCTGGCACCTCGGCATTTCATAAAAATCTATTGCCAATCATTAGCGGACCGGAGTTCCACTGTGGCGACCCCTTACTGGGAAAAAGCCGAAAGACAAACATCAAGAATTCTATACTACAAAGGAGCTAACCAGTGAACAGTGGCTATATAAACAATTATTACAGAGTGAGTTTTGACATAAAAATATTTTATACAGGGTGCCTGCATGAAAATAATTTATATAGTGATACTGGCATATTACAAGAGGTTGATTAGGGAACATGATGATAGCAAGCCTGCCAGTAAAATAGCTGTCATATGCTTTAGGAAAAGATACAGCTTCTGACTTTTTTCAGATTATTACTACTGAAAACTCTTTATACAAAACACATTAATATATGAACATAGCACAACAGTGAGCCTTTATAATGTAAAATGTATTAATCTGCAATGTTTGTAGGTATGGTTCACTCTGCAGAATGTGATATTTCTGTAAAACTCTCACACTTTGGGTCTACTTCAGAATGACGAAAACGCAAACTCTTGAACGCTCACATGAGCGAAAAAGCAAAAAATCGATGTTGATATTTTGGGATCACAGTACAGTGAAGATCAAAATATTTGCCCTTTCCTCACTGTAGTGCAATCTCGATGTAGGAATACATATTTAGTGGGGGTGTGTGGGGGGCACAGCCCCCCCCACAATAACAATTTTAAGTTTTTGATTATTTGCTCATGTGAGCGTTCGAGAGTTTGGGTTTTTGTTGTTCTGACAGACCCCACACTTTGACTCATAAGATGGCAACAATAGGTGAGTAGGAAAACAGGCACAGATGTCAGGTTGCATTAAAAATAGGTGTGCTTTTGATATTACCAGTAGAGGAACAGACAAATTATTTTAAAAGAGTGGCACTTTGTTGCACAGTTAGCAACACTGAAAGTAACAAAAGAGTATAGTTTACTATATTGGGTAGCAAAATGCATTATTCATTGCATCATTTGCTAGCATTAATTGGAAAGACTTGCCACAAAAACTGCTTAGTTTTCAAGCACAGACCTGCTGGTGGCTGTGGAATGTTTTAGATTACATAAGATGAATCAAAGGAGAGAGAAAAGTATATATGAATATGTAACATAATTGTGCAGCCTAAATGAAGTTTGAGTGGAGCTGTCTTATTTGTTTACACAGACCTGTGTGTGTGGAATGTTATAAACTGGGGCAGAAAAGGCTCTCATCAATGAAACTATCAGTAAACAAGACACTAAGAATAGCAGTTTTGGTGAAACCAGCCACAAGAGATGTTATTGAATTTATAATCTGAGCACAGATTTCCTTCATGTGAGTGTGCATTTCCTTGCTTATATAATGATATCTTCCTGCCACGTATAAGTAAACTGCCCTTTGCTATTCTTTTAATCTGAATGGTATTTTTATACTATTTAGCTTTCTCATTGCATGCCATTTTGGATTTGTATGACATCTTGCTATACTTTATTAATTTGTCTGTTTGGCTCTTAAATATTATTGTTCTTTACATTTAAGACTTTTTGCAAGGGAAAGGCTACATAACAAGGTGAATGTAGTTACTTTATGTATGTATGATAAAGTGCACCGAAGTCAATGTACTATCTTCAGGCATAACCTGAGTAAATATCATCACGGCAATGTTATGAACAATATCGGAATAGATAACAACACACAAAAAAAAAAATAATATTGTCAAACAAGATCAACAAACAAACCATATATACACCATTTATAACTGTGGTTTGCCAGTCAGTTGGGTTTTCACTTTTGATGACAAAACTTGGAAGATGAAGATATGAAGAGAAGTAAGCATACAACTGATTAGGTGATGTAGCCCTCCTGATAACACCTATACTGGGATTGCTTGGGAAGATGAGCTTTGAACTGTGATCCAAATTTGGAGATGAAACAGAGGTCTTTATAAGTAGAAGATATTCCCAGAGTTTTGGTGCTGGAATCGGAAATGCATAGCTGGGGCAATGTAATTTAGTTTTTAGGTCATGTTGGCTGGATATTGATTGGAAATGGCATCAAAAATTATAGGAAAAGGTTTTTATACTGTTTTGCTGCAAGAAGGAAGTATGTTTCAAGATGTAGGAGTTTGAAAAGAAGTGACCTAAATAAGAGGCTGTTTTGTTTGATAGGTAGCCAATTGGATTTTTCAGAGAGTAAGGCAGTGGTGTTCTATACTGAGACAGTTTGCAATGAAGCAACATATTTTATTTGTATTGATCTGTGGGGTGGATGTGTTTTTGGTGAAAGCTGCAATTAAAGTGGACAAGCCCTATTCCAGCTGAGCTGAAAGGACTCCTACAACAACTTTTGATTGTGCAATTAAGTAAGGAGAAAATGTTCTTGTTCAGAAGAATAAAGAATTAACTTTATTTTATTTATTTTTTTTTATCAAAGCTTGGAATTTAGGGGTTTGGTCCAGCCAGATATCAAGATATTTGAAAGATGTTAATGTTTCAGTTGGATGTTTGCCCAGCCAGATATGAAGATGTTTGAAGGATATTAATGCCTCAGTTGAACTTCTATTAATGTCATTCACATCTAGCAGATTTGGAAATTTGGAATGTTCTGATGAGTCTAAGAAGAATATTTTAATTTTAGTGGAGCTTAGTATCAGTTGTAGTTGTTGAGCCTTTTGTTAACAGAATTTAGGCTATATGCAAGTTGAGGTTGAACTTCAAAGTGAGAAGGATTAGATCTCAATATGGCTTCTATATCACGTTATTGAATGTTTACTTAATTGAATCAATAAAGGTCAAACTTTATTGATCGATTAAGTAAAACATTGAATAACGTAAAAAAAAAAATTAAAACAAAAAAAAAAAAACTAACTGGCATAGGCCCCTGCACCTACCACACCCCCCTACTTATGGAGATTTCTGTTTACTTGCATGATGTTCTTCATTTTCGATACTGTCGTGCCAACAATATCAGACTCGATATTGTCAGCTTATGACAACATGAAGTAGACCCCTCAATATGACCATAATATCTGGTTATGAAATTATAGGCATATGTGGGAGGTTATAATATAGTTTGGTTTCAAAAAAGTAAGAAAAGCAAAGGGAAGAGTATGGACCATTGAAGTAAACCATTCTGCAGGGAAGACTTTTCAGATATGTATGAACCTATTTTGACTCTGAAGAGTCTGTTGGATAAGGAGTCTTTGAACCTTGGAAAAGCTTCTGTACTTATGCCAGTTTCTGTTGTAAAGAAGTAGGGAGTGGTCAATGAGGTCAAAGACCTTTGTGAGATCTATGAAGAGAACATCTGTAAAGTTGTCTTTGTCCATGTTTAGTAAGATATTATCAGTGAAAGATCACAGAGTGGTCATATTCCTCCAGCCTGTTCAAAAAACATGCTGCTTTAAGGAAGGGAGGTGGTATTGTTGGATATAGTAAGTGACATGAATGCAGATACTTTTTCTAGCATTTCACAGAGGATATGCAGGATGGAGATGGGATGAAACTATGAGGCATTTTCAGGTCTAGGATTTTTTGAAGAATTTGGACAAAAGTTATCTTGTATATATGAGGCATGATATTTTTATTTAAACAGAGCTTGAAGATGTAAGGTAGAGATATGAACTAGAGAGATAAGTAAATAAAGATAGAATTTATAGTACCATATGAACCAGGGATTACACTTATCACACTTGGGAATGGGGAACACAGGTATATTGGAAGTCAGGAAACTTGGCTCATATGGCTGACAAATTGAATGTAGAAAGGATGTTTGTTTGTTTGTGTTTTTTGGCTTTTCCCGGTTAGGGCTCGCCACAGCGGAACTCCGGTCAGCTAATGATTGGTAGTGGATTTTTATGTACCGGGTTACCAGCCCTGATGCACAACCTTCAACTAAGGCATGCCCCATTCACGTATGCCTTCACACAGAAGACGCTCTAGCTGAGAATCGAATGGGACAACGTCTTGCTATGAGTCAACAACATTAGTATAATGTTGTTAAATACATTTCTATTGACTCATGTCAAAGGAAAAAACTTCAAAGACCAATTCACGTAAGGTTCAAGTATGGCACTCTTTATTACTTGCAGCAAGGAGACAAAACATGCAGCTACAGGATTTGTCTAAATTACTAGTGAGCAGTATGCTACTTTTATACAGTTCTTTCCATGTTACACAGAAATGTTGCTTTTATTGCTGACATAGTTAGACACAGCTTTCTGTATTGTTCTACAGAAAATATAACTTAGATTTCCTGCTGACATGTTCAGATTTAAAACTCACTATGTGTTACATAGAAAATGTTACTTAGATTTCCTGCTGATATGACTGGATTACAAAAAACATTTGAGAAAAACAACCTGGCCTTGGGGCTTATTTTTAGCCCACTACAAACTCTCTATTCTTCAGTTGTGCAGTTCTAATATATATGTGTTACATTTCAAGGTACATTTCTAGCTTAGGTACAAGTAATGCTGACTATGGTTTATACTTTCAAGCAGCCTTTGTTTTCATTATCAATAGCTTCAGCAGCTGTGTACTTTTTCACGGCATAAGCAGAAAATCAATAACTTAAGTCTCATGACACTAGTAGAAATGAAACACTTATTATTATTATTTTCATGACATTAGCAGAAATCAAATGCTTTCCTGTTAATTTCCAAAGTATAAGCAGATCATGGCTGCACATATTTTCATGACATAACAGGATTGGAATGTCTCTAGTAGCTTGTGCAGATTCATGCAGTGTGAACAGAATAAATGCATTAACCCTTTTGAACGTCGAATGCACTAAGCACATATTACTAATACATATTTTGCTAACATTTCCCCCCTTTTAATACTTTTATTCTACTTTCAAAATAAGCATAAACAGTTTTTTCTTTCCCTAACCTCTTCCTACTCAGGATTTGCAGTTAAGAGAGTCATTCAGTTTAAACTTCTGAAAGCATTTTCAATTTTTCAACAATTCTTCAAGTTCAGCACCTTGGTATAAGGTTTCTGAAACTGACATGTCTATAAAGTCTTTAATCAGTCTTTTCATGCAGGGGATGCAGCAGCAAACACATACCATCAGTAGGATCATTCCTACACAGATGGCGATCAGGATGTTCATCAGGATACTGCTCCACCCCCCCAAACAATCTCTGGGAAAAAAATCTGTCAATGGATTTGGTCCTGGTTTGGTCATAGCCGACACCTGCTGAATTACCTCAAGGTGATTGTCTATGTCGTGTTTGTGGTCAGGAATATACGAACAGCACTCAAGTACCTCCTCTCGCCGCTAGGGTGAAGTCAAGAGCGATGCGGTTTTGAAGCACTATAGTTCTCATGGCAGTCAGTTCATCAGTCACCAATTCTAGAGTGGAAAAGGTTGCATTGCTCATTATTTTGAGAAGTTTAGACAGTTTTCTCAGGTTCCCAGATCGATTTTGCTGCTCCATATGCTGGTAATATGCCTGCCCATGATATAACAGTATCACTCAAGTCCATGTGTGTTAGTCCATCACCCACATCATGATGGTTTTTCCAGCACGCATCGATTTGCCCCACTGGATTGACAGGTTTCTTGATTTCTTGAACATTCCGAATTTTCCCTTGAGGTAAAACTGCTGTATGTCGTATGGCCGGAACCAGGTAGCCCAAAAAACAACTGCCAGACCAATTCTCAGGTAACCATTTATATGCTTTTCTACCACATATAAAGTAACAGTCTTCTACTTTACTAGTAACTTTACTATAAACATACGCTTGTCCTGCGTGAAACATTTTTCTGTCAATTATAGACAGTTGTTTGTAGAGAACAGAATCATGTTTTACTTCCTCAATTGTTTTGTGCATCAATTCAAAAAATGAATCATAGTTTGTATTGCAATAAGATCCGGTATTATCAGATTTAGTGTAGCATCTATAAGGAACAGTCACATTGCAATTGCTCCAACCCACCTGAACTGTATCATTCTTGTGGAAACACACAGTTCCCTTTTGTCGAATAGACAAGTGCAATGCTATTTTATCTTGTGATGTAACATCTGATGTATCATAGACTATATTTTCCCAGGTCTTGTTGGCTCCTAGGGGGACTGAAGTTAACAATAACCCCCCATATGCTGCTGGCAAAGCTGTGCAAATCCAGCAATTCGAAACATTGAAGGTCTCAGCATACACATATTTGATTGCCTGGTAAGTGTTAAAGTTCGGGTGCCACTCTACACATTTGTTCAGTCCAATCTGTGTGGTTGAGAAAAGGAATGGCCGCAACAAAAAGATTATTGTCACTAGTATAGTCAACAGGATGGTTATGCAATACTTCTGTAGAAACGGTTGTTCTGCATTTCTGCTTTCTCCGACTCTTCCGAATAGGCACATCTGGATCTTACTGGATCCTGTCATCTTTATTTCAGACATGCATTCTTACTCTCTGCCCTAATAGGACCTTCAGCACCGATGGTTTCTTCACTGGGGTTGAGACAGATCAGTCCTATTGATCTGACCCCCCTTTGTAGCCAGACTTTGTGCTGAGGGCCCCGATGGAGAGGTAAGATTTTTGTCCAGTTCAAAGTTTTTAACTAGTTTGCAGTGCATCAGGTGGATCCACGAAGTTCGCTCTGCGATTTTGACTGCAGTGGGTGTTGAAAGAAGCACCTGGTATGGACCTTCCCACCTTGGTGACGTCCATCACTGCCACCTCCGATGTTTCAGTTTGTTCTTTATCTGAAACAGAATTTGACTGCAACAGATGTTTAGAATTCAACAAATTTCTCATATATTCAGCTAGTGTATAGTCAGCTTCCTGGTCTGCGGGCATGAGAAGTTTCCACTGGGGTGTATAATAAGCCCTTCCAAACAGTTTTTCGAAAGGAGTCAATCCTTTTGCAGTCGGAACAGTTCTCATGCTCAACAGTGCCAGGGGCAAACAATACAGCCAATTATTTTCTGTCTCAGCTATTAATTTTCTTAATTTATTCTTTAATATTCCATTATGCCTCTCAACTAGCCCTGCAGATTGCGGATGGTATGCACAATGATTTTTTAAAGAAATACCAAAATGCTTACTTAACTGCTGTACAGTTTGGTTTACAAAGTGTGTACCGTTGTCACTGTAGATCCTTTCCGGAATGCCGAATCTAGGGATGATTTCTTTGACAAGAGCTTTTGCCACCGTAGCCGCATCTGGATTTTTGGTTGGAAAGGCTTCCACCCATCTGGAAAACATATCTACAATGACAAGACAATACTTCTTATTTTCACATTTGTTCAATTCTATGAAATCCATACAGATAGTGTGAAACGGATATGGTGGTGTAGGGAAACTCCCTTGCTTGGGCTTTAACGCCCCTTGTGCATGATGTTTGTTACAAATTTGGCACATCAAACAAAATTTTTTAGAGTAGTTTGTAAATCCGTAAGTTGTGAACACCTGGTTCACCAGCTGTACCATCCCCCCTGTTGAGACATGGCACTGCCCATGGCTCAACAAAGCTGCATATCTAAACAAATTAGATGGTAGTATCGGTTTTCCTTCTTTAGAGATGTACAGCCCCTTTTTGAGAATTGCTCCTCGTTTTACCCATCTTTGTTTTTCAGCTTGCGTAGTGAGTGTCTGCATTGTTTTTAACATTTCTAAGTCTAAAATCTCAGAGGGTTGTAGTTCCTCATTTAAAAGAAATACTTCTGAAGCTGCTTGTTTTGCAGCTGTATCAGCTCTCACATTACCTTTTGAAATCCTATCTTGTTGCTTGGTGTGAGCTGTGCATTTACAAATAGCTACTTTCTGAGGTAACTGAATAGATTCTAAAAGGTCTAAAATAAACTGTGAATGATTGATAGGTTTGACAGTAGATGTTATCATTTCTCGGTTTTTCCACTGTTGCGCAAAAACATGTACAGTAGAAAAAGCGTACTGGCTGTCAGTAAAAATGTTTACACTTTTACCCTTTGCTAAGGTACATGCCCGTGTCAAGGCAATCAATTCTGCTGCCTGTGCAGATAAGTTGTGTGGTAAAGGTTTTGCTTCTATAATCTCAGTATCAGAAACTACTGCATATCCTACTAGGTTCTGTCCCGCAGGACCCCTTTTGCATGAACCATCCACGTAGTATGTCACCTTGGCATCATCCAAGGGGACATCCATGAAATCTTTTCTAGGTAGTGTCTTTTGCTCAATCACCTGCAGACAGTGGTGTGGTGTGCCATCTGCGAGAGTTGGGAGCAAGGTAGAAGGGTTCAAAGTCGTGCATCATTCAATTGTCATGTGAGGTTGGCTCAACAATATAGTCATACAGGAAAGATGTCTAGCAGGGGAAAGATATGCTACCTTCTTTTGCAGTAAAATAATCGCGACTGCATGAGGCACTCTCAAAGTGAGAGGGTGGAATAAAACTACTGAGGCCGAAGCCTGTACTGCCATTGCAGCTGCAACTACTGCTTGTACACAGTGGGGTAAGGACCGTGCCACTGGGTCTAGTTGTGATGAATAGTAAGCAATGGGTTGTTGCTTGTCCCCATGCTGTTGTGTTAATACTGATGTCATATAACCTTGCTTACAATCTACAGTTTGGAAAAAACGTTTATGGTAGTTTGGTAATCCTAGAACTAATGAGGAAGCTATTAACTGTTTCAGTCTGCAGAAAGCAGATTCTGCCTCTGGTGTCCATTGTAACAAATCCTGTGCTGCCATAGGCTTTTTATATATCAGGTCAGTCAGAGGTGCAGATTCCAAGGCATAGTTTGGAATCCAGCTCCGGCAAAAATTAGTTGTACCCAGGAAGGACATCATTTCCTTCTTGGTAGTGGGTTTTGGTGCTTGCAAAATTGCTACTTTTCTGTCCTCATCTAGTGTTCTACCTTCCTTGGATATCACATATCCTAGGTATTTAACTTGTTTTTTCGAAAGCTGCAGTTTATTTCTGTTTACCTTATGTCCTTCAGCGGCTAAAAATCGTAATAGCGCTATGGTATCTTCTTTACAATCTTGCTGGGTGGGGGCCGCCAGCAAGATGTCATCAACATAAAGTAAAATCTGACTGCCTCTTGGTGGGGTAAATCCCACCAAGTTGCTTGCCATTTCTTGTGAGAATATTGTTGGACTTTCACAATATCCCTGTGGTAGTCGCGTATATGTATACCTTTTCCCCTGAAATGTGAATGCAAACCAATACTGGCTGTCAGGGTGCATTGCTGATGTCTACCACAGAAAAATACTTCTGTTGAGGTTTTAAATCATTCAACAGCGTGTGTGGGTCTGGCACGGTAGGTGCCCTTGGTATTACTGCGTCATTTACAGCTTGTAAATCTTGGACCATACGCCATTCTCCATTTGCTTTTTTAACAGGAAATAAGGGTGTGTTACATGGTGAATCGGGAGATTCCACCAGCACCCCTTCCTTAAGTAAAGCTGCTATGATAGGTTTGATTCCTGCCTCTGCATCTTTTCTTAAGGGATACTGTCTTTTCTGTGGTCTAAATGCTGACTTCGGCATGATAATTACTGGTCCCGCTGTACGAATAAGTCCTACATCTGACTTTCCTGTTGACCAGAGAGTTTCTGGTATATTCTGTAAGGCATTCTCTTTCTCCTTCAATAGGAGTGCTAATCAGCTGTCCTTGCTAGACTGCAAGTGTATGGCTGGGTGGGTCTTAGTTATCCAATTCAACTTCTGTACTTGTATTCCCTGTTCTGACAGTTCTAATTCTGTCTGTTTCTCCCATTTCGTGACTTTTTCTCCTAGGTCTGCCCATTCTACGTTTTTGTTCTTGGTTAGGCTAACGTGTGGTAATCGATTAGATTTATAAAGTGTAAAGAACTCCTGGGGCAATGAACAGCTGGCTACACTGTTCCCTTCTGTGTCCCAGTACAGATTACGTAATATCAATCTGTTTGCATGATTTTTAAACAATTCTTGCTCATATTCCTTATCAGGTCCTGGTGTGTTACAATAATACAGGGTACAGTGCAACAAGTGTTGCCTATCAATGTCAAGGGAGGGGAACTTGCTGATGGCTACATTCATTAATTCTTCAGTCACAGTCCCTGGACCAGTCGTAACCAAGTCCTGGCTGTACCAATAAAACATTTCACCCTCCGATTGCACTGCAAAGGTATCAATTTGTCGCTGTGATTCCATACCCTGCATGGTTGGGACTACTGCTATACCAAATAGTTGCATGAGGTCTCTGCCCAAGAGCTTTACTGGGCATTTTGCAGAAACAACAATTTTGCTTTTCTGAGTCAATCCTGAAACAGGATCAGTTATTGCAATGTTGCGGGAGAGGGGCTCCCGATACAGCTGTCCATTAGCTGCTTTTACCAGTATGTAATTAGGTGACTCTGTGTTTTCTGGCAGTTTGGAGGGATGTATCAGGGTTCGTGATGCCCCTGAGTCACACAAGAATTTGACTTCCCTCCCTTCTACCAAGAGTGTAACTTCTGGTTTCATGTCTGCTAAATAGAGCTCCAGGCTCAATAAAGCTAGGTTTAATATTTCATTTTCTTCACTGTCACTAACTTCTTGTACTTCCTCTATTTCATCTGTCACATCCTCTACTCCCTCTATCACATTCTCATTTGTCCATTCTCTGCTATCCCCTTTTAGTGATTCCTGACTACCATATAGTCAGTCCTCACCCTCCTTGTCTTCCGTGGTTGCCTTCTTATTTTTCTTACAATCCCTTGCCAAGTGTCCCTTTTTACCGCATTTGAAACATTCACCCCTTTTCTTTCGCCCTTCAAAGTCCTCTGATCGCTGATCAGATTGTTTGTTTCCCTGTGCATTTTTCTTGCCATTTTTCCCGGACTGTACTACATAAACTTCTGCTCCATCTTCTACAGGAAAATACTTGAGCTTTATTTTTCTTTTTGCTATTAAAATGCCTTTCGGCATGCCTAGCATATTCAAGTAATGATTGTAACCTGCTTGTAAGATGGTCTACCATATGTTTTGTAATAAAACTGCTTATGGGTGCAATACTGCCTTTTAAAAATGCATTCTTTAACTGCTGTTCATATGGGGAATCTTGTGTTTGATCTTCAGGAACCTGCAATCCACAGTGGTTATTAAAACATTCTAATAATCTGGCATAATACCGGTCAATAGTTTCACCTTCTTGTTGGATGCATTGATTAATGCAAGTCCAGTCTGCCCTAAGCTTCCATTTTTCAGAGATGCGGTCTGTGAGACCTTTTACTCTGTTGTCTTGTCCTGCCTGCGGATTAGGTACTTCTATAAGTGGGCATATTTCTTCTTCACTCATAGATCGTGAATTCTTAACCATTTGATATAACTCAATGCCTTCATTTGAGTTACCTGCCCGTGTTTGAGACCTGGTCCCGATGGGATCTCTAATATACGGTTTTACAATGTCTCTATTTTCAGTGACAACAGGATATCGTGGGGGTGGACTAACCTGTTCACTTGCTTCATATTCTGGTAAAGGAGGCATAAGGGCCAATGCTATCACTAAGTTGTTGTCCTCCTTATCTAAAAACATTGTTTTTGAATTGTTGTTCTTTTGTTCCCTACAGTTTACTTCCTCAATCCACCTATGTCCTGAGGAATTTCTAATTTGTGTTGCTTTTTTACCCGACCTTTGGAATCAGTTTTGAGCTGTTTGACAAGTTTGATAAGCGAGGATTTTTTAAATTTTCCATTGAATTCATATTTATTAACCCATTTTGAATAATATTTAATGTTGCCAGCGCGCTGCGACTGCATGTATTTTGTGTCTTCGGTTAACGGTGGATTTTGGGGTCTTTTTGTGCAATTATTACCCATTTTGTTCTACCCTTTTGATTGTTACGTAACTTCTCTGATTTTTAACGTGGTACCACGGATTTTGTTATAGTCTCTTCAGAATGACTGCCTACCTATTCTGTTTCTCCTGATCTATGACAAGATAGTAATCTTTTCTGTCCCTGACTTGTAAAATACAGTCTTGACAAAAACAATACAAATCTAGTCCCTGATCTAAAACAGAAAACAGAAAAAAGTAGATTCACCTTATCTGAGCCCACGTGATTGATCACCGATTCGGAGACACATCCTTCAGTCGCAGATCAGAAAGTGGCTGGCCTCTTTTGTACGACAATTCAGTCGGAGGGCTTTTCAAATAAGAAGAACCAATTTGTTTTCTTCCCCATACGGTTTCAACCACCCGGCCCGTCTGATCCGAGGCGAAGTGAGGGTTCTGGTCCGAAGGACCAATCTGTCAAAGGAAAAAACTTCAAAGACCAATTCACGTAAGGTTCAAGTATGGCACCCTTTATTACTTGCAGCAAGAAGACAAAACATGCAGATACAGGATTTGTCTAAATTACTAGTGAGCAGTATGCTACTTTTATACAGTTCTTTCCATGTTACACAGAAATGTTGCTTCTATTGCTGACATAGTTAGACACAGCTTTCTGTTTTGTTCTACAGAAAATATTACTTAGATTTCCTGCTGACATGTTCAGATTTAAAACTCACTATGTGTTACATAGAAAATGTTACTTAGATTTCCTGCTGACATGACTGGATTACAAAAAACATTTGAGAAAAACAACCTGGCCTTGAGGCTTATTTTTAGGCCACTACAAACTTTCTATTCTTCAATTGTGCAGTTCTAATATATATGTTTTACATTTCAAGGTACATTTCTAGCTTAGGTACAAGTAATGCTGACTATGGTTTATACTTTCAAGCAGCCTTTGTTTTCATTATCAATAGCTTCAGCAGCTGTGTACTTCCTCACGGCATAAGCAGAAAATCAATAACTTAAGTCTCATGACACTAGTAGAAATGAAACACTTATTATTATTATTTTCATGACATTAGCAGAAATCAAATGCTTTCCTGTTAATTTCCAAAGCATAAGCAGATCATGGCTGCACATATTTTCATGACATAACAGCATTGGAATGTCTCTAGTAGCTCGTGCAGATTCATGCAGTGTGAACAGAATAAATGTGTTAACCCTTTTGAACCTCGAATGCACTAAGCACATATTACTAATACATATTTTTCTAACAACTCACAAAAACAAAAACATGGCAGAGAACATGCATTTTAACAGTGACTTGGATTTGTGTAGGAAGAATAAAAAAATCTGATCCTGATGTAATATATGAGGCATTAATATTTTAAACTACATGCAAGCATGTACATGCACATTTTATGATCTGTATTCCAAATGACGAATGGTCTTCAAGCAATGCATTCCATATTCCTAATGATCTGGGTGTGATAAAAGTTGTATTAGTTGTATTATTCACTTCCATGAACTGTGAATCATACCATTTTGTAGCATTATGTTATGTATTTGTTACAGAGGATTCATTCAAGTAGGCTTTGAAAAATAACGTTTTGTGAAAAGGCTGTTTCGACTAGTCACTCAGGTTTTAAGCTTAAAAGCAGCAGCCTTGACTGTAAAGATGTAATGGAGGACATAACATCTGTAGTTTACATGCTAATTAGCTTTCTGGTATATGTTTGGAAGTTTTGGAAGCTTTGTAAAATGTTTTGAATTCTTGTATGCCTTTAGTTGTATTGTGTATACTTTAATACAGTAGTAGGAAAACTTACCGTGTGTATTCAGATTAATGGTGTATAGAATTTAGGTGACGATGAATAAGCCTGCAACAGACTAGAGCAGTTTTATGACCAAGCATTCGCCAGGATCTCATGTTATTTCCCTCTATCAAATGCTGATTTATATTAAGTGGATCTTTAGCTTATAAAGCATTTTGTATTTCACTTGCACAGTTAGAGAGAAAGCTACTACTTACAGACTATTTAGGCTATGAAATAAATTTGGACTTTTGTAGTGTGGATAATGTTTGAGAAACTCTTCTCAACATACTTATAATCCACTACAAGATACATTTCCATCAAAACCAAAATATTTCTAGAGGTTAGTATATTCGAGGATGTCAACTCTGGCATATATTACACACATGAATGTACCCAATGGGTTATTTATTATTATTATTATTATTATTATTATTATCAATTACCTGCTTGTCTTATGCTATTTGACAGTTATTATTGTGCCTTCTGTGAAGGTTGGGTGCCGGGCTGGCAACTCAACACCGTAAAATTCACTGCCAGTCAGTAGCAGTCTGGTGATCTGCTGTGGTGACCCCTATCTGGGAAAAGCCAAATGACTTTTTCATACATCTAGTATTTGGGATCAGGGAGTAGTAACCTTTCATAATGTGCTTTGTTGTTAAAAAGGGTATGTAATATAACATAATGTTCTAACAACCATACATAGCTTTCTAGACTTCTTGCTTAAGTGCCATAAAACTCTTGTGTATAATTTTCATAGATGAGCTAATTATCTGTAGCTTCACTCTTATTTATTCTTAGCTTTTAAAGTCATTAAATTGAACTTGTTATGATACATTGAGAGAGTGGACAGAAAGATCTCATTTAGTTTGATATTATCTTATCAGTACTTATTTACATGTTTAGCAATAAGCATGATCCTTATCAGTACTTATTTACGTGTTTATCGATAAGCATGATCCTTATCAGTACTTATTTACGTGTTTATCGATAAGCATGATCCTTATCAGTACTTATTTACGTGTTTATCGATAAGCATTATCCTTATCAGTACTTATTTACGTGTTTATCGATAAGCATGATCCTTATCAGTACTTATTTACGTGTTTATCGATAAGCATGATCCTTATCAGTACTTATTTACGTGTTTATTGCTAAGTATGATATGCGTTGCCCTGATGACACATGCATGTTAATACAGAGTTAACCACACTTTGCTTTATACAGGATAAACAATATTCAGCCAGCTTTTCCTCAATTTCCTTTGACAATTTCATATCATTTAGTTGTGGTAGCATCCCCTCCATTTTGTGATTTTAATATGGGATACATTTTATGCATATTACTTTATTTTTCCAAATGTTTGTAATTACTATCAAATATTTTGTTTGGTCACCTTATAAATATTAAGAGAAACATGATATAATTTCTCTCAAGTCACATTTTAGATCCTGGTCCTTTTATACTTAACCAATTATTACAAGTCTAGCTTTCATCATATGACTATAGTACATTTGTTAGCACAGGAAACAATACTGGCTGAGAATCATTTCATGAAGTAGTTAAATTCTTGTAAATGCAGGGGGAAAGCAGCGTGCGATTCTTTGCAGGGTCAGACAGTAGTTCACCGTACAATTTTGAATTTTTCTTATTTTATTCATTCACTGTGTTTGTTGACAGGGCAGGTAGGCAGGTCCTGGACCCCTTTTAGCTACAACTTGTGTGCAGAGGCACAGTAAATGACACAGTTAATATGATTTGTAATACAAAGTTCAGTATTTACATGACTAGTTATAGTTTACAAGGTTACATAGCAAATGACAAAGTTAACCATTATGACACTAAAGTTTACTTAGCATCAAGTTATGTATGTTGGAATACAATGTTTAACTTGCAGTGATGGTACAGTGCTGCTTTTATAGACATATTTGTGAACCAGGTTCACATGTTCATATGTGTATACTAGGCTAATGATTACAAGTGCTTTTATAAGCCTAGCCAAGCATCCAAATTGTATCTCACAAATTTATTGGCTTAGAGGTTATTTAAGGGTTATGGGTAAACTAGGGCAAGATTTATGGGCTGTTTCTGTCCATTAGAGACATAGATGCTAGACCCAGGGTGTATTTCTAATTTCCCATCCACTCGTCCAGGTTTCTGTTCAATAGGGTTAGGGAAGAGCTCTGATTTACATAGATGTACAAATGAAGGGAGATTCTCTGAGGCACATATTCTAATATGTCCTACAGTATTTATGTTGCAAAGTTTAAATCCCAAGAACAAGTAATTCTGATCCTATTAGTTTTGTGGATATACAAAAGGTCCATCAGAGTGGGATCCATGGATACCTTGTATACCAGGCATAAATCACCTCTCAATGGTCTGTACGAAACAGAGTATAGACATATGGCTTGGAGACGATCTGCAGAGGACATGCTGTTTGCACTCTGTATTCGTTTTATATGAAATCTCTGTGGGTGTTCTAGTTGTTATATGTGTCTGGTCAGGTACATACCTAAGGGGTTGTTGAACTAAATTATGGACCTGATGTAGAGCAAATACAGTGAAATGATGACTTCCTTGGTCCTAAATGCCATTCACTTGTTTCTAAGTTGAGAACCATAGAATGATTGATTTCTTTACTACCTTAGACACATGTTGATTGAAAGCTAGGTTACTAACTGCATGTATACCAAAATCCCTGACTACTGGATCTTCTGTTAGGGGTGTGTTATCAGTGAGGTCATTTCCTGGGGTGTCTGACTTCCCAAAGGGTACTAGCATGCATTTCTTGGTAGTGAGTTTTAAGCTGTAGCTTTGCACTAGTAATTTATCTGTGTTGGTCTTTCCTATAGGATTTTAATATATTGCGTGGATTCTATGATTGCTCCTCATTTGCAATCAGCTGCAAACTTGGTCATCCAGAGGCCCTTGACATTGGCCTTGACTTCCAACAAGTAGATGCCGAAAAGGAGCAGACCCTGCACAGAGCCCTGAGAAATTCCGTTAGTGACTGGTCTCTTTGTGGAGATGGTCTCCCTTTTTCTAAATTCCTGTGTCCTCTCTGAGAGTGTGCTGAATATTCAGTGCATAAAATTGGGGATTCTGCCTATATCTGGGAGTTTGTTTACAATGCACCAGCGAGGTATTGTATCAAATGCCTTAGCCAGGTCAATGTAGGCAGTATGCACCACTTTGACCTCATCCATTGCCCTTGTAACCTTCTGAAATAAGTCCACCAGGTTGAATAGGCATGATCTGCCCTCTGATAAAACCAAACTGGGTTGGATCCAGTGTTTGACGATTTTCTATGTCCTTAGTGATCATTTCCATGACAATTCTCTGCATATGAGACTAGTCTGACTTATGGGTCTGTATTTCTCAGGGTCCACTGATGGCCCGCCCTTGTGCAGAGTGATAACCATTGCAGTTCACCATTCACATGGCATAAAGCCCATTTAGAGACTATGGTTAAACAGTGACTCCAGCGGCCTTGATAGGTCAAGTTTCAGGCTATTCAGGAGGCATCCTGGGATATTATTGGGGCCTATTGATAGCAGTGTTTTTGGCCTTAGAGATAAGGTATCCCTTGTGATATTTGGGGTAAGGTGATGTTATTTCCTGGGGGGCAGCTGGGGAAGGGGGGTACAATTGGAGCTGAATTTGTCAGCCAGTGGATTTGTAAGTCTTCTTGCTCTGTGTTGGTGGGTCCACTTACAATCAGTTCTTCACATAGCTTTGAGGTTTCAGACACTGCTAAAAAAAAAAAAAGCCTTGTAGTTCTTTTTTTTTGCCTGGAAGGCTGTCTGTACTTTAAATTTGGCTTTAGTAGAATTAATTTACCCCCTAAGTTGTTTGTTTAGATGGATGAGGGTGTTTTTTATCATGCTGGGTGTAGCATTTCCTAATCTTGGCTATGATTTTTTTTTTCTTTTCTTGTATAACCTATTTATTTTTGGATTCAACCAAGGTGAATTGTTTTTTGCATTGGTTCTGGATTTACTTCTGGTATGCAAAGCTATCTCTGTGCATTTATTGATATGATTGTACAGGCTTTCTGTGATCACTTCGGCATTGGCAGCTGTATTCTTGGGGTTTGGGGTGGACTTGAAATATCATGTCATCACTTAGTAGTAGTAATCTTGCCTTAATATATGTATTAAATGAAAGGGGGTTAGCCTAGGTTACCGAAATGATTTTTATTACTAAGGATACAGCTTTGTGGTCTGACCTTACAAGAAGGGACACTACACTGGGGAGGTATATAGTTTTCTCATGTCTGTGAGCACCAGGCTGAGTGTATTTGCAACCCTATAGAGCATATGGACTATCTGGTCCAAGGTGTTTGTGTATCAAAATTCCAGGAGTTTCTGGGTCTGTAAGCTTGGGGACGTGTAAGTATCAGTCCAAAAGAAGGAGCCAGCGCAATGTGGTTGAGAGACAGTATTTTATTCCATAAACTGGCAAAAAAAACAGACCGGTTCGGCAATAATAACAATGCCTTCCTCAGTGTGAAGGAAGATTTTACAAAAAGCCATATTTATTACAAAACAAAGAGAAGCAACTCAAATTGATTGGCTGGTCATAATTGTTCATTAAGCCCAGGTGGTAACAAGCCACCTAGACTAATTATCCATCTTTTTTCTTTCTGATTCAGTATAGTATGCCAGCCAATCTTATTTCCTTTATCCCCCTGTATAATGTCAATAACTGTAAACCTAAAGGTTGCAGTGGGATGTATTTAAACATGTTTATAAAGAGCATTGCTCATTCTTTTATGTTTGATGTCACTCAAATGTTCCCCAATACGATATTTAACTGGTCTTGATGTCTGTCCAACATAAAATGCCTGACGCGAGCAAGTTGCTAGATAAACTACCCAGTCACTAGAACAATTAGGAAAGAATCTAATATAAACCCTGCCAGTATTTTGACTGGTAAATTGTTTGGTTTTATCCATGCTAACACAATGAACACAATGTCCACATGGAAAACAACCAAAAAGAAGTCCCCCTATTAGGCTAGACTGATATAATGTATTGGAATCAGATGTCCTATGTTTGTAATGATTGAAATAGGACCCTAATGTTTTGCCCCTTCTATATCCAAAAAGACATCTATCTTGGAGCATGTTGGCCAGTTTATCATCTGACATCAAAATATTCCAGTTGTGTTGAATAACCTGAGAGAGTACATGAGTATTCCATCCATGCATAGTTATCAACCTAATAGGTGGTAAATCCTGATTGGTCTTGTCCTTATATGTCAAAAGATCTTTCCTGTCCAAAGATGAGACCTCCCAACATGCCATGGTAACCGTACCTGACTTGTACCCCCGGGTTTTAAATCTTTTAACCATGTCCTGCCTATGATGTTCATATTTATTAGGATCAGAGCAGATGTGCTTAATTCTAAGGAATTGTGACTTTGGGATATTCCGTATCTTATGGGGTGGATGATGACTGGATGCATGTAACAATGAATTGTACTGAGGGTATTTATGGAATAACCTGGTTGTCTAAGGTATCATCAGTATTCCTTGTAATCAAAACATCTAGAAAGGTGATTTGATTCAAATCATGGTTACATGTGAATTGAATCCCCCATTTATTACTGTTAATATAGTCCATAAACTCATGTAGATAAGCAATGTCCGCTTTCCAGACTAACCAACAGTCATCCAAATAACACCAGATATCCATCTCAGACAGGTATAGATTGTGAAGTGGATCATAGATTAGTTGTTCCTCTATGTATGCCATAAATAAATCAGCATAAATGGGGGCAAAAGATGCCCCCATAGCCATCCCACGAGTCTGCCAAAAACAGTTGTCTTTATAATAAAAGCCATTTTTGGTTAACACGTGTTCTGTTAACCCAATGAGAAAAGTATTAAAACCTGGTGGGTACAGTTCAGAAATGGTCAACCAATGTTCAATGGCTAGAAGCCCAGCCCAATGAGGTATATTGATATAGAGGGCACATCTAGTGTACATAAAGACCACCCCGGTTCAATCTGTCAGCTATAATTTGGAGGAACTCAGATGTATCTTGGATATGAGCTCTAACATATTTGAGTAATGGACGAATATGTTGTGTTAAATATACAGACCGTGGTTCAGTGAGTGAACCACGACCAGACACAATTGGTCTACCAGGGGGATCAGAGATGGATTTATGGATTTTGGGCAGTAAATACAGATACTGTCTCTGAGGACCTAATACCATTAAGTGTTTAGAGACAGTCTCAGATATGATCCCCTCCTCAACTGCCAGATTAATAAAGGTGTCAATTTGTTGCTTAAATGTGCTCATAGGATCCAGTGACATGGGCATGTAATATAACCTGTTATTCAGCTAAGGGCTTCAGTATCATATTTCTCCCAATCCATCACAACAATAGCACCCCCTTTGTCAGCTGGCAGAATGACAATATTCTTATTAGACTTCAATTCTTGTAGGGCTAGTTGTTGATCCTTTGAGAGATTATGGGATGTAGGTCCCATGTCCCGATAATGCAGGTGTAGATCTTTGAGTACTTTGTTCATAAATGTTTGAACTACAGGATGTGTAGGTGGCATAAAGTTGGATTTCTGAAAATGAAAAGATTTATCTACTGAAACATTATCACATTGTCCAAAAAATAATTTTAAATTCAGTGTATGACAAAATGCACTAATGTCGGCAGCAAAAACATCTTCAGCCACAAAAAATGTAGGGACAAAATTAAGACCTTTATTCAACAAATCCAATTCAATAAGTGTGAAAGAATAGGAAGAAATATTCAAAACATTCTGACATTCACTTATTTGTTGCTCATCAGTTGTAGTAATGTCTCTACATTTGGAATGTCCACAATGTTTGTGCCCTGCCCTGCATTTGTTGCCCCTAAAGGGATATCTGTGTTCTGCGTTTTGGTGTGGGTGAGGTCATAGACTATTGTGCTTCAGAGTCAGTCATGGAAGAAGACTCTTCCCCTGATGTCCTCCCAAAAACCATAGTGGTTTTTCTTAAGATAGACCTGGGTCGCTTCCTTTTGTTGGGTTTGGTCCCACTATTCATGAATTTGACATTCTTCTGTAGTCCAAAAGGTCTACCTTGGTCATAGTCTGCCTGATCCCTAGTAAACTTATAAATCTTCCTTTCCCTCAGTTGTTTTTCTAATGTCAGTAACTCTTGGCTTAGTTGTTGAAGACAAGTGTGATAGTTAATTTGTCCCTCAAAGGGTTTGGTGTCCTCATATTATTTTGTTACTTCAAGCAAACCCTGGTCGATATATTTATTATAATATGAGGCCAAAGCATCTACAAAGCCCATAGAGGCTTGTTGTTGCACAGAACACCATTGTTGATCTAAATCCTAATCGACCATGGGCACCAACGGCTGAATCCGGACCCGAAGGTCCCCTGGGACAAATATTTTTGGCTAAATAAGCCTTGAATAAATGGAGATGCCAAACATTAGTCCTGAGGGACTTCATGCTTCTAGATAATCTAGAAAACACCTCATTACAACTGAGCACCTGTAGATTATTATCAGATTCCTGAAGAAGGTTACCTGATGTACTTAACCCAAAGATACCAATGTCATCATGATCAGATGACAATCCCCTTAGAGGTTGACTTAACTCCATCTTGAACAAGTATAAGGACACTATATTCCAAATAATGACAGGCTAAACTGTATAGGTAAGAAATGATAATAAATAGAGGACAGTAAATGTGTATAGGACTAAATCAAATCCTGAGGGTAAATAGCCCAATTCAAATAATATTACATATGATAGGGCTAATATCCAAATCCTCGGACCCACGACTGACCCATACACAGAAAGGGCCCACCTAAAACCCAAGAAAAACTCTTAGCTTTAGACCAACAGTATTAATGCAATGCTTGTCCAAAGTAAATGCACATGAACAATCAAAATCCAGAGCACAATAATAGCCACCACATCCAAAATAGTGCATGCACAAAAAGAATGTAATAAACCATTGAAAAAGAGGTTTCTAATGTATATATAGACCAAATAGAGTGGTGCTACATACTTCTGGATTAAATTCAATAGTACAAACCCATACACAGAATACAATAATAGCCACTACTTGATAAAGACCTAATATCAGGTCCCAAAACCAATTACAAGTCCGTATCCAATAAGAAGTAGTGCTACGTATCTGTGTGGTATTCAAATTGGTGGATCTATGCAAAAAGGCTTCCAAAGAATCCACTTATAACAATGATTTACATATAAAAAACATGACAGGACACTATCAATCATGACAAGAATAATATGGAAAAGCTGCATATAATTAATTAAAAAAACAAAATCTGAGTAGGGGACTCCAATCAAGTGTGCACTGTGGGGGGGGGGGGGTGTCCGTATATAGAACTATTTAGAGTATATAAAATTAAAATGATAGTCTTATAACACAAGTTCCGTCCCCTGGACCCTCTCAAAAAAAAAGAGGTAATCACTGAATAATACAATAAATCAGTATGAATCCAGGCCTGGCCTGCCGCTGTGATAACTATATCAAAATGATCTGGTTAGGTACATTTTGATATGGTCAAACAGGCTACTGATACTATGTTCAAAATAGGTATCATCCAAGGACTAATCAACATGTGTAGAAAAAGGGGAAATCACATAAAGTATGGTCAGAATAAACTGGTAATAAGCAGTGTCACATTTCAAAAGCCTCTGGTATCCTCCTTTAAGATGGAAAATCTGATCTATATGTCTTCATTACTTATAATCTACCTCCAAACATTCACCTGCAGGAGCAATTCATCAGCTCTGTATCATTGCAGCATGTCAGGCATGCTTCACAACAAACTAGCTTCCCCTTAGCAAGTGAGAAACAAGACACCAGAATACGACAATGCATCTGCACCTCAAAATAAGTGAAATAGGACACCCGTTGCTAACATTGTATCTTCTCATTATCCTAAGTCCAGGTGATACTACCTTGTCATTTTCATCCCCCATCAGACCGTGTAGAGAAAGTACCCAGCAATAGCTCTTTACTTATGAGTGTGGCTTCATCTTGTCAATAGAAGTTCTGTATAGTCTTCTGTTAGAACTCTGCAATAAATGCAATATACTCTACTATAGGTTCATTGTGGCTTACCGATGCAAGTTATAATCTGCACAAAGTTAATTATTCATGTTGGTGAAACAGTCTGCTATTATCCATTGTACAGGGGTGTGTTATACTTGATCCTTATCATGTTAGAGAGTTGCTAGAACTATTCGTAGTTGGCAACAGCAGGCAGCCATCGTTACCAGGAGTATTACTACCACACCTGGAATCTGATATAAGAGCAGGCAAGAACAAGAAAATGATGTGAGAGTGAAATTGTTCAAGAAAGGACTTTAATGTAGTTAATAAAGACTTTCATGATGTCTGTTTATCCACTATCAGTGTACCATTTGTAGTCGCTGTTATCCTATCAGAGGCATGTCTGGAAATTCCTGGAGAAAGTGACAGTTTCATGGTGGGGGTTGCATTCCTTTTTAAGTTGTTAACTTTATTTTGAGGTGTATGCCGTATTTTGTGTATCATTTAACTTTACAACAAAAATTTCATTGACACATGGAGCAGAAAATGAAACAACTGAAAAAACAAGCTATACTAATTCACCATTATGCAGCTCTCAGAAATATATTTACTCATAGGTTCCTAGGTCAATAGGTATATACTAGGCTAATGATCACTAGGGCCTTTATAAGCCTAGCTGAGCAACCTAACCCAATTGTGTCCCCATGTAACATGGGCATCTATTTGGAGGAGTGTGTTAGTTAAGAGGTTGTTAAAGGTTTAGTATATTAGTTAGGGAATATTTAGTGTCAGCCTCTGTTTATCAGAGACATGGGGGCCGGACCTAGGTGATTTTTTAATCTCCCATCCAATGGGCAAGGTTATGTTTAAATACAGTTTGGGATGGACTCTGCTTCACATGGATGGGGAGCCTATTCCAGAGCACAAGGATCCTTTGAGACACATATCTGTCACACCAGCATGTTCTATTTATGTCACAAGCAACGTTTAAATCCTTGGATCTAATGTTTCTGGTGCTATTCATTTGCAGATGTGAAGTCAGGCTGGGCATAGATTGCCTCTCAGTAACCTGTAGGAGACTGAGTGTAGAGACAAGACTCTAAGGCAATATGCAGAGAACAGTGTGTTAATACCCTGGATTCTCTTGGTGAGGAACATCTGTGGGCATTCCAACTGTTGTTTTTGCCTGGTCAGGTACATCCTGAAGAGCCAACAAATGTGAACACAAGACCAAGAATCACCAAACTCCAAGGCCACAGTACCAAAATCTCCAAAAAAAAAAAAAATGTAGTTAAAAGCAGTAGGTTAAGAACAGCACATTTATTGGTACGTAATCTGAATCACACCAAACAGCAGCAAACAATAAACCAAGCGCTTTCGCTCGGTTATTACCGAGCTTCTTCAAGGTTAAAAAATCTGTTGTGTAGTCAGCCATGTTAAATACTAAATGCAACATCACATGACATACCCCCCCATGTGAATCATCCGTAATCAGTTTCTTAAAAATACAGTGCGTGTAAACTTTCATTAAATGTTAAATATATGTTCCAATCCAAAAATCAAACTCAACTCTAAATTTAGTGATGCCAAAAATGCAAATATATAATATATTGACACATGTAAAAACACATAAAAAATAATAAAATAATAAAATAAATGGTGATGAAATAAATAAACATAACAGTAATAAATATTGAACTGAACCATAAAAGTAAATAAATGTAACATCTTCATTACCAATACAGCACATGGTAACCAAACTGAGGCATTCGGCTGAACTGCAAGTACATCCAATACCAGTATGTTTAATGGGGAAATCTAAACAGTCTACAAGAACCCCTATTATAATCATGCCCTTCTTAATTTGAGAACACCGTTTATATTCAAGGCGTCATTCATGCCCGGTGGTCTAATTGCGTCCAGTCTGAGCTGCCAAAACAATTCCCGATATTCCAACCTGGCTTCCCAGTTCCCTCCCCGTGGGTCGGGTGTCACTTGTTCTAGAATTGTAAACCTAATTTGCATGTTTTCACATAATTGTGAATGCTTAAAAAAGGCATTGGTCACTTTACCCTTACTAATATCATATAGATGTTCATAGACTCTTTTTCTAAAGAGCCTTTCTGTCTTGCCTACATAAAAACTATGACAATGTAGGCAGATTCCCAGGTATACCACTCCTTTGGTGGCACAATTAAAGTATTGTTTAAACTTATATCTAAAATTTCTGGAAGGGATAGAAATAACATCTTTGTTCAACATGAAGGCACATTGGTTACATGAACCACATCTGTGGGTACCCTTCTTCATTCTAGTGGACTCATTCTTAACAGCCTTATTTTTCTCAAAAAATTCCTTCAAATTCGTTCCTCTTTTTCTAACGAAACCTGACACTGTAGGGATGAGATGTTTTATATCTTCATTCACTGAAATAATGGGCCAATACTTTAAGATGACTTGTTCTATTACCTGAGAGTCTGAAGAATATGTATATGCAAAACTATTCTTAAATTTGGAGGTGTTGTTGTCTATCACCAACTCCATACCGGCTGTCCCGGTATCTAATAAAGGGTAATACCTAGATTCCCTATTATCAGTAACTTCCTGGGCCACTCCATCAATCAAATTGACTGGGTATCCTTTTTCTATAAATAAGCCACGGAGTGTGTTGGCTTCCTCCAAAAAATATTCAAAAGTGCTACACATTCTCGAGGCTCTAATCATTTGTCCCTTAACTATCCCTTTTTTTTGGTAAAAAGGGTGCCCGCTACAAAAATGAAGGTGCGCGTTAGAAAAGGTAGTCTTCCTAAAAAGTTTGGAATGAAAACAGCTGTTTGCGTAGTCCTTAATTAATGTTACATCCAAATAATGTAAAACATCTTGGTCAATATTGTGAGTAAATCTAAAAAAATCAGTACATCCATTGATGTGTTCCAAAAACTCATTCAGGTCATAAATAGAACCATTCCATAGTAGGCAAATATCGTCTAAATATCTGGTATAATGTGTAATGAACTTTTTCCATGGTGTGTTGAACACAAATTCCTGCTCCCAATGGTGGAGTACACAATTGGCGTATAGCGAAGCACAACATGCTCCCATCGCCATGCCTTTCTTTTGGCGAAAAAACTCTCCATTAAAGTAAATAAAATTGTTTGTCAAAACTGTGTCCATTAAGTCCACCACTAAATTGATGACATTGCTAGCCAACGTGCCATCAAGCATAAGGGTTTGCCTAAACCATTCAAGTCCTACTATGTGAGGGATACTTGGAAATAGGTCTATGATATCAATGGTTACCATGTATAGCTCTGGACTAAACATCTGTCGGTTAATAACTTTTAAGAAATGCCAGGAGTCTTTGCAAATATGTGTAACTGGTGTTAGGACTCTTTTGGCTATATGATCTATAAATTTTGCCAAGGGCTCCGTAATACTGCCTGCCCCAGAAACAATGGGCCTGAATCTTAGAGGGGCTAGGCCTTTATGTGTTTTCGGAATACCAAATATTATTGGTACCCTTGGCTTCATAACGTGAAAGTAGTTGTATAGCTGCTCATTAATAGTGCCTTGCAAGAGGTGATCGTATAAATAATAACTAATTTTGGCATAAGCTAAATTAATTTCATTAAGGGACACCAGTTCATATTGTTCAACATCCTGCAACATTCCCTGTAGGATGAAATCGTAATCTAACTGGTACATTAGCACCATACCCCCTCCTTTGTCAGGTTTCATAACCCGGCATTTTTCCTGCTTTAAATTCTCAATCAACTGGAATTCTTCGATACTGAGGTTCAATGGGCACTTATTTTTCCTGTTTTTACCAGCTGTTCTAATTTCTCTGTCTACCATTTCCTCAAATATCTTAAGAGATGGGTGTGTGGGGGGGTTAAAGGTGCTAGTTCTGGTGAGGTCTGAATGGGTATTAGGTTGACCCTTAAAAAATATTGAAAGGTTTAGCTGCCTAATAAACAATTTAAAATCTATCAATGTGTTAGTGATGTCAAAGGGACTGGATGGGACAAAGGTAAAACCTTTTGAAAATAAAGTAAAACGCTCATCCGTGAGCAAGCAGTCAGTGAAGTTGTAAATTGTAAAATTATCTTTTCTAAAAATAATTTTCTTGGTAGGGGCCTCTTCCACTGTTAATGGTAAAACATTACCAAGTGGTTCTATTTCTGTATACGATTCCACCCTTGTTTCTGATGTCCCATCCCCCTCACTCCCCTGTTGGGAGGGTGCTGAAAATCCTGGTAGGACTGCTTCCTGCCCCTCTCAGCAATTCTTTCACTCCTCCTGGGTGGTTCATTGTCAACCCTAACACCCTTATTATTACGTTCCACCATGTTATCCCCTTCCACAAACACAGTGTCATAGTTGTTTCTCCAACCACCATTTCTGTAAATAAGGTAGGCTAAGCCTTCCTGGTATTCGTGCATATCCCTGTCAAGTTTCTTAATTTTCCTATTTAAAACTTTTAAACAGTGTTGGTCAATCTCATAAAAAACATTGTCATAGATTCTTTTAACACTTCCAAAATCCACATCATTAGTAACATTTTGGTTAAGAGCGGTCAGCTCCTTCAATAAAAGTTCAGCCTTTGATTGATACTCCACAATCATTAGTTTCAACATATCTATACCCGCATTGTTAAAAATGTCACATAACTTATCATACAATTCAGTCCCTGGCTGCACACAGTTAGGAAATTTAAATAAACAAAGGCCTTTGGGAACCCTGTTAACCTGTATGCATTCATTTAAGTAGTCTATCTCCAACTGGTTGTTTTTAAGCACGTATAACTTGTCTCTAAACAAGTTAAAGTTATTCTCAATGTTTCTGTTAAAGTTGGAGTCTACAGTACCTTGCTGAAAATGAAACTGCTTTTCAGTCCATGCTCCAAAGTTAAAATCATTATTTGTGTCCCTTATATTGTCGTCTCTTCTGAGTTTACCACTGGCAACATTTTTAGTGGACGACGTACCACGTTGTGATTTGTCTCGCAAATGGTTACCGGAACTGACGTCATCCGCCCTGCCATTCGTAGCAGTTGATGAAGAGGAAGTGACCTTATTGCGCTTATCAGTAAGTTGCAACTGGTTGCCGGGCAACCCAAAACTCTGTTCAGCATTTTTTTCTTTCAGTTGTTTAGTAAGTTCAGTTAACAGGTTCAAAACCTGTGTAAATTCAGCGCGGGTCACCGGAGCATTGTCAGTATCTTCTCTCAGTATCGCGGGGGTCTCCATAAAGTTGGTAGAATTGGTTTCTTCAGCCATGGAAAAAATAAACTCCAAATGCCAACAAATGTGAACACAAGACCAAGAATCACCAAACTCCAAGGCCACAGTACCAAAATCTCCAAAAAAAAAAAATGTAGTTAAAAGCAGTAGGTTAAGAACAGCACATTTATTGGTACGTAATCTGAATCACACCAAACAGCAGCAAACAATAAACCAAGCGCTTTCGCTCAGTTATTACCGAGCTTCTTCAAGGTTAAAAAATCTGTTGTGTAGTCAGCCATGTTAAATACTAAATGCAACATCACATGACATACCCCCCCATGTGAATCATCCGTAATCAGTTTCTTAAAAATACAGTGTGTGTAAACTTTCATTAAATGTTAAATATATGTTCCAATCCAAAAATCAAACTCAACTCTAAATTTAGTGATGCCAAAAATGCAAATATTTATTTCATCACCATTTATTTTATTATTTTATTATTTTTTACGTGTTTTTACATGTGTCAATATATTATATATTTGCATTTTTGGCATCACTAAATTTAGAGTTGAGTTTGATTTTTGGATTGGAACATATATTTAACATTTAATGATAGTTTACACACACTGTATTTTTAAGAAACTGATTAGGGATGATTCACATGGGGGGGTATTTCATGTGATGTTGCATTTAGTATTTAACATGGCTGACTACACAACAGATTTTTTAACCTTGAAGAAGCTCGGTAATAACCGAGCGAAAGCGCTTGGTTTATTGTTTGCTGCTGTTTGGTGTGATTCAGATTATGTACCAATAAATGTGCTGTTCTTAACCTACTGCTTTTAACTACATTTTTTTTTTGTACATCCTGAAGAGGACATTGTACTTGATGATGGGTCTGACAGGGGCTGAGTAAAATGGTGCTGTAACTTCCTTAGAACTGGATACCATACCCTTATTTATGAGTTGGGTGACATAGAATGATTTCCTTACTACATTGGCTATGTGGTGCTCAAAGGCTAGATTACTGTCTACATATGTTCCCAGATCCCTAACTACTGGGTTAAATCTTAATTATTTTATCAATGGGGTAACTAATCTGGGTGAACTTTTTCCCAAAAGGCACTATAATGCATTTCTTTGCATTGAGTTTTAATCTGTGGCTTTGGCACCAGTCATTTTTCTCTGTTAGACCCTCTTGCAGGATGTTAGGGTCATGGGGCGAATATATGATAGCTTCCAATTTGCAGTTGTCTATAAACTCGGTGAGCCAGAGGCCCCTGATATTAGCTTTGACCTCTGAGAAGTAGATGCCAAACAGGAGCAGGCCGAGCACTAAACTCTGAGGTACTCCACTGGTGACCGGTCTCTTGGTGGAAATAATCTCACCAATGCTGTCTTCTTGGGGCCTATCTGTGAGCCAGCTGGTAATCCAGTGAATTATGTAGGAATTTATGCCTAGTTCAGTGAGTTTGTCAACAACACCTGAATTAGATATTGTATCAAATGCACAGTTTACACCTCATCCACTGGCTTGGTGACCCTCTCAAAGAAGTCTACCAGGTAAGTAGCCATGATTTTCCTTTGACAAAACCAAAGTAGGATGGGTCCAGTATCTGTAGATTGCCAATGTCTTTGTTGATGATTTCCATGGTAATTCATTCCATGGCTTTGCATGTTAGACTAGTCAGACTAATGGGTCTGCAGTTTCCAGGTCGGTTGATTGTCCACCCTTGTGAAGAGGAATAACCATTGCAGTCCTACATTCATGTGGCATGTAGCCTCTTTTGAGATTGTAGTTGAAAAGTGATTCAAGTAGTCCTGATAGGTCACCTTTCAAGTTATTTAGAAGGCAACCTGGGATATTGTCTGGGCCCAATGAGGCTGTGTTTTTGGCTTTAGTACCACAATGACCTGCTGCCTGCTAGTACAGTAGTTGGAGGGTTATGTTAGTAGGGATTTCATGGGATGATGCAAGGGGAGAGTGGGAAGGGTGAAGATGGACCTGAATTTGTTAGCCAGCAGATTCGCTATACATCGCTCTGCTCAGTGAAGGTGGTACCACTTACCATAAGTTCAGCACACTACTGTGTGTTAACTTTAAGGTTTTAGGCATAACTGTAGAAGGCCTTTTGGTTGTCTTTAAAATGAGATTCTGTCTTGATCTCATAATTAGCCTTGTTGCATTAAATTAGTCCTCTTAGATTTTCTGTTTAGTTTAATTAGTGAATTGTTGTCATTATGAGAGTTGCTTTTTCTGATTTTGGCCATTAATTTTTCCTTTTGTTATATACCTTGCTAATTCCACCAGTATGCTTTGTTTTTGGAGTTTGCTTTAGGTTTACTTCTGGTAGGTACAGCAGTCTCTATGCAGCCATTTATGTAGGTGTACAGGGTTTCTGTGAACAATTCTGCATAGATTGCTGTGAACTCAGCATTTGGAGGGCAAATTAATTTTGATAAACTGTCACTTAACAGGATGTAGTTTTCTTTGGAATAGTTCCTAACTGCTTCGGGTCTTACTGGGGTTTTCCATGTTGTTTTTTATTTTGAAGGAGACAGCTTTATGATCTCACTTCACTGGTGAGGATGTGATGGGGGGGGGAGTGAAGCCCTCTGCCATATTGGTGAGTCCCAAGTCCATTATATTTGAACCTTTGGTTGGAGTATGCTCTATCAGGTCAAGGGTATTGATTTTAATAAAGTCCAGGAAACATTATCCCTGTAAGTTAGAAGGCAGTGTACATTTCTCAGTTTACAGAGGAGTAGTTGAAATCTCCCATACATAGGGTATTTGGTTGGATGGTGAGTGCCTCCAGCAGGTCGAGGAAGGAGTTATGGAATTCTTATGGCACAGATTGTAACCTATAGCTTGCTAGGATATGTTAAGGTACTTTATATCTGATGATTTGCATGAGGTTGAACTGCAAAGCGTCCTCCTGTTTAGCCAACCTAGAGGTATATTTGTTACTAATGTAACCTTTAGTCACTGTCTTTGTGGAAGATGGTCTAAATGGATGGAAGGCACTATAGCCTTGCACTGCCAGAGTACTTTATGTGGCTTTAAGCTATGTCTTGGTAATGACACAAATGCCTATATTCTCTAGAGCATTGAGAGTTTGTAGGGTGTGGAGTTTCCTGTTAAGGCTCCTAGCACTGAGCAGTAACACCTCTGTCTTAAAAGAATTCTGGAAGTACATACATTTTGTAAGAAAAGTTTGGAAAATGGTGTGCAATATGTCAGGAATTTCAATAAATAATATGCAGAGACAGGAGATATATCCCAACTGATTTCTCTATATGAAAGCGTACATCACAAGACAGGCTAATCACTGCAGCTAGCTTGTTAACATTAATGTTAGCTATTCTCATATATATCTCCGCATTTTTACTCAGATATCTATATACACCTATAGAGCTAGCCACCTAGTTGTGTGAACATTGGCTCTAGATGATTGCCACTATTGAAGTGATACCCTGGCCCCATCTGAAAAATTGAGAAAAAGGGCTTGTGGATGACTGGATATGTACATGTGTGTGTGTGTGTGTGTGTGTGTGTGTGTGTGTGTGTACACACACACACACACATATATATATATATATATATATATATATATATATATATAAAAGTGAAATTAGCAGATAGTCCTTAAAATGAACACTGTATTTCAACATCTCTCCTGGTCCACATCCTAGCAATTTAAATAGTGAAACAGATACAGTTATTTGCATTCTAAAATTATATGGAATAAATATTCATTAGCAAGTTCACCACATAAGGAAACATTATTGCACATTACACCTTTGTGTAACCTTTTGTTCATATATCGTTCAAGAATATTTCATACTTAAATCTTAGACACAACTGTCAGTTGTGAAGGGAGAGTGGAGTTAATTCTACCCATTTTGTATCAAGGTATAAAAGATGTTTTATATAGACACCAGAGTAAGCATTTACTGATATTTTTGCTCTTCTCCTATATACAGTAGTGATGGTCCTCGTCATTATCTCTCTATATATCGTAACACTATTCATCCCCTTTCTTCACCATTTCCAAAGATGTAAAATCCATGCAAATTTAGAGTGTGCTTAATTTGAGAGTCAGCCAGTACTTGTATTAACATTCCCTTGCTATCAACACAATCCATCTGTAGTCTAGCATAAATGTTCAGATGCAGTACATTGCAATCTCTCACATGCCCCCTCATCTTTTAACAACTTATTACTTCTAGTTACTTGTGTTAGTACTAATTGTACCAGTATGGTGTTACAAGTATTGGTAGAAGAAGCAGACAGGGCACAGAATTCATAATGTTCTTCAGAAGACTTCTTTCAGAGGTTTATGATTTCCTCTGCCTCCTCATTATAGAAATCCGATTATAGAATCCCTCTATTTGCAATGTTTTACAACTGCTACAGTAACAATTAAAAAAAAAAAACACAGTTAGGGCACATACATGGCTTTGGACTAGATCATATATTTTCTTTCTGTTCAGACCGTTTCTATTGAACTCAGCTAATTGCACAGAAAAAATACATTTCTTAAGTGCACAACAATTTTTTGAATCCCCCATTAAAGATAACATTTTATTATCTACTTATGGACATAGAGAGCACAGAAGTTGAGTAGGCTACCCTCACAACTCTTAATTGTCTGTTTTTCCCCAGTTTGGGTGCCATCTATATGGAGTCTGCATGTGATTTTTGCATTTATGTGGACTTTTTCTAAGTACTTTAGTTTTATCCCTCATTTGAAGGTCACAGAGGTAGGAAAAGTTGGCAATCTCCTGAAATTCCCAAAGTTTTGTAAATGTGTGCATGAATCCTATTCTGAATTGTTATATAGTCCCAGACTGGTTATCTGCTTTATGCTTATTGATTGCTGGGCTACAATCTAGTTCAATCAATGCCCTGAAAATTCTAGTGGGTATTGGATAATGAATGAATGAATGACAAATTATGGAAATCAACAAAAATAAAGTCAAGGATAGTTTTCAAATATCCACCTCCAGTAATCAGAGAAGAAATTTGTTGATAGATCATCTAAATTTAGTGAAGAATGAAATATGTAATAAAACATAAAGCAAAGCCATAATAAAACACAAAACAAAGCCATAATAGAACATGAAGCAATGAACTTTTGCATCTGTGCAGTGTAAAAGCTTGTTTAATTGTTTTGCAAAAATGAAAAATGCTTTAAATGCCAAAATGTTATATTTAGTATATACAGTAGTGGGTGTTTCTTTTCATAATACACCAATCCAAAATATAAAAATTGGACCATTAGGGCTTTGGATTAAAAAAAGCAGTGGTACACAGGAACATATACATCATTCAAAGAAGGTAAAAACAATAAAGAGAAGATGAAGCATATAAACTGTCAGATAAAATAGCAAGATTACATGATTGAGCATATGTCAATGCATACGAATCCCCAATAGAACATAATATGAAATTCAACTGTTTTACTACTTAATCTTCTTTCGGCTTTTTCCCCAGTTAGGAGTCACCACAGTGGATCATCTGTCCGCTCGTGATTGGTAATGGAGTTTTATGGTGTCGAGTTGCCAGCCCACCGCCCAACCTTCCACAGAAGGCACACACTCGCACCTAGGGCCAATTTAGAGTGTCCAATCCACCTACTGCATGTCTTTGGATGTGGGAGGAAACCAGAGCACCCGGAGGAAACCCACACGACTACAGGGAGGACATGCAGACTCCACACAGAAGACACCTCAGCCGAGAATTGAACCGGAGAACCTCTTGCTGTGAGGCGGCAATGCCAACCACTGCACCACCGTGACTTGTATTATTCAACTCAGAAAGCACACCTCTCTGAAACCAGTGCGACATGGAAATGGCAAACATATAGACAAAATAATATAATTGCTAAATAGTTAAGATAACTTGTACATGCAGAAATAAACACTGAATAGTGAATTATGATGTTTTCAAACAAATGACATTAAGCTAGAATTCTGGATACACAAATTGTTTTGGCACTATTTTCTACTAAATGTGTGTAAAAATAAAATGAAAATCATGAATGTTCTCCCACTGAGAAAGGTTCCATTAAGAATTGTTTCTTTTATTCAAACAACATTCTTAATTTAGATGCACATGAGTTAAAACTATAATGATTTTAATCAATATTACAGAAATTTAAAACAAATCTACCTTTCTGTTTTCCTAAAGTCCTTCATTATAAAGGTAAATGCTGTTGACATGTATTAAGTGGTATTACAACATAATCTTTGGTAGAGATAAATCAGATCATGGTGAGATAGCAGGAATTTTCACACTGCAAATTTCAGGGTATTAATGCTTTCTGCAGGGCTAAACATACTCGATGACCGTGCTACTGAGTATAGAGAACCCCGAGTGAATCAAGTGCCACCCTTTACTGGATAAGTACTTTGTATTTCTAAATTATTTTAAATTACCACTGTTATTTCTGTGCTTTATTTATTATTTCTGTGCAGTAATTGTTAAGTTTAAAACACTAAATAATTTTAGAGTACTGTATTTTTACCACTGCATTTTAAACTGTTTTTCTCTGCACTCCTGCCATCTTACTGTGTTTGTTGGCTAACTTACTGTTTAGTTGGATAAATTGCTGCACTCTAATTATTTCTGAGCAGTAACTGTTAAGTTTTACACACTAAATCATTTTAGATTGCTATATTTTTACACTGCATTTTAAACTGTTTTGCCTACTGTTTAGTTAGATAAATTGCCAGATTATAGGTTTGTTTCATTGTTTAAGTTTGTTATTTTCCAGCACTTCAAGTTCATTTCATGATTAGGAGCCCAGAAGGGTTAGTATTGCTCTCTGGTGCATCTGAGGGTAGCCCAGTTGACTTCTGTGCTGTAAATCATTTAATGAAACTTTGTACTACATTTAGTTGGCAAGGGACCAATTTGCTGTCGTATTGTCTGTTTTTTTACCTCTCACATTTGCGCAAAGATTAAGTCCATGCAACTGGTTTTAGCTGTGCCCAGTAGAGATGCAGACACCTAGATTTTATTTTTTTTCCTGTACAACTGCTTTTCTAATTTCCTAAATTCTAACATGTTCACTGAGCGGCTAGTTTGTGCACTGCATGGACACTTTGAATTCTGACCCAAACCATGAGCTTGTCAGTAAGCAGTTTTAGGCAGTTTTAACAGTATTCTCACTTCTACAGCAACTAAGCAAATCAGCTGAGAACTTCTCTTGTACAATCTTCTGCAGAATAAACAACTAGGATCCAAAGTCATGGATGTGCACTTCCCAGCTATCTCTGCAGCTAGCCTAGTGGAAATGGGCAGCCTGAAGCAATGCAGCAATTGTTTCATGGTCATTGACAACCACCTAATCCTCAAACATTCAAATAAAGTTTGTGAGAGATGTAGTTACACAATGTCATTGGAGGCAATGATCTTGTCTACAAGCACTTGCACTACCAAACATGTTGTCAGTAGCACACACACGTCACCCTTCTCACATAGTACAGACTAGTAACATAGACCCATATATGCTGAGACCATTAAATGTAACTGCCCTAAACCACAAATACCTCTCAGACTCTGTACATACAAAAAAGTCCTCCGCAACCTCAAGACCACTCCAGGAAAAATAAAAAAACACCAAAAAAGACACGCACTGTCACAACCTGTGGTGTGTTAACCTTTAAGACCATTAGACTTACCACTACAAAACCCAGTATTCTGGTCTTAGAAGACTCCATAATGAGACACAAAGATATCCCAATTAGTAGGCTAAACAAGGAGAGAGTCACAGTCAACTACTTATCGGGGGCTGCAATCTGTCATGTTATTCACGTACTCAGGTCACAACTCCAAGAGGAAGTATGACTCTGTCATAGTCCATATGGGTGTTAATGATCTGAGACATATGTCCTTGGACTATATAAAGAGAGACATTATAGAGCTCTTCGACTATGTTCCCCAGGCTGGTATGAGCCTAACACTGAGCAGCATTCTATCTTCCAAATAACGATGACACAATATGAACAGAAACTGATTGACTTTAATAACTGGCTTACTATTTTGTCATTTCATGGGGGTGCAATAATTATTTGGGAAGACATGTTTGAAAGACCACATTGCTTTGCCAAGGATGGTCTGCACCTGCCCCCTCTATGCTTTTGAATATTATCTAAAACATTATCCTTCTCCATAGTTCCTTGTTTAGGCAATGGCAAACTGACAAACCTTCTGACATAGAAAACAAATTAAAGTGAATTGAAAAGTGTTACTGCTCAGTGCCAGGAGTCTTAACAGGAACCTCTACTCCTTACAAGCTTTCCTCACCCTAGAGAAATGCAGATATCTGTGCAGTTATCAAAACATGGTTTAAAGCCATGGCAAGTGCCCTGGCAGTACAGGGCTACAATGCCTTCCTCACATTTTGGCCAGCTACTGCACAGGTAGGGACTAAAGGGGAAGGTGCTTCAATATTCATCAGTAACAAGCTCATCTCAAGGTTGGCCAAACATGATGATTCATTTAAGCTTCTCCATGTCCACATTACTATAGGCAAAGTCCATTACCATATCCTTGCAAGCTAAAGATCCCCCTGTATGGACCAGGAAACATATAATTCATACGTAGCCATATTGAAGACAATCACCATTCAACCCAATAACATATTCATGGGCAACTTTTATTACCCTCCTGTAAGCTAGGATTCATACATGACCCCTAATATATTTGCCCAAAGATTCCTTAACTTTGTAAACACAAACAGCCTGGATCAGATAGTCCACATGCCCACTAAGAGGCCAAGCATACTGGGCTTGGTCCTCACCTCACAAACATGGGTGAATGCTGCACCCCCTAGTGAAATGTCCTCTCTGGGAAGATCAGACTATCAAGCTGACTTGTTCAAAATAAAAATAAACCCCATGATTCCAGCCAATGCTGTAGCAGTTAAGAAGTATTCTAAGGCAAACTTTCTATAATTAAGTGATAACCTGGCAAACCTTCAAGCTTCACAAAATCCAGACAGCACAGCTGCTTATGTGGAATTTTTCACAGAAACTTTGTACCATCATGTTAATGAAAACAATGAGGCAGCTATGCCCCTGAAATAAGATCAGAACAAACTTGAAAAAGAAGCCACCCTGCTGGAATCCTAATTTAAATAGATTATACAACAAAATGAAGGATATCATGGCAAAAGTTAGTAAATACAATGACCAACAGGGTAAAAACTCCCTCATCAATCTAAGTAAATAACTCAGAGGGCAAATAAAGTCTGTCAAAACCACGTTTGAGGTCAGAATAGCCTCCCATGCCAAGGACAAGCTTAAGGCTTTCTTTAGCTAAGTCTGCATTCTCAAGGGTGGTGCACAACAATGTGCAGAACTAATAGTAAATGGAGCCACCTACATGGAGGTGGAAGATATAGCAACTGTACTGGCCAGAAAGGCAGCTCCAGTCTTACCCCACCTTCCTGCTAGCATCCCACATGGAATACTATTAAAAATAACTGTACAGCAGATACAAAATGAATGCACTCTCCAAGACCAAGAGCACTGTATCAAAGGACCTCAGGAATAACCCAGTGTGCCACCTAAATAACACAAAATAACACAAAAAATGATCAGTCAAGACCACTGTTATCACTTTTCAACCATAGCTTCCAGTCAGGCTTTATACTGCACTTATGGAAAACTGCAAAGGTCCTCTCTCTCCTCAAGTGTGGGCCAGTGTTAAGGGCCTCTGGCTGATCAAGTTTGTTGATGATTGCAAACTAGTGGCAGTCATGCAATCTTCTCAAGTCATTAACATCCTCCAAGAAGGGGTAACACAGACAAATAACTGGTGGTAGTACCATGGTTTAAAAGTCAGTGCAAGAAATGCATAATAGTATCCTTTGGAATGTTGGCAACCCCAGGAAGCTACATCAGTGACAGCACACACCTAAGAGTAGACACAGTAGTCGGGGATTTTGGGATGTATGTAGACAGCTTCCTGGCTTTTGTCCAACATGTTTCTAAGGATTTAATATAGTAAGGAAATCATTCTATGTTGCTCGACTTATAAATAAGGGCATGGCATCCAGTCCCAAGGAAGTCATTGTTCTCTTGCATTAAGGCCCTCATCTGACCCATTTTTGAGTACAGTATGCACATGATTAGGCACATGCAATAACTGCAACATCCACAGAGGTTACTCACAAAAAGAATACAGGGTGTAAACAACATGTCATATGAAGATCACCTCAAAGCCTTATCCATATACTCTGCCTCCTACAGATTGTTAATGTGCAATCTATGCCTGGCATACAAGGCATCCTTGGATCCCACTCTGATGGACCTTTTGCATATCTGCAGAACAAATAACATCAGACTTACCTGATCTGGAGACTGCAACCTTGCCAGCAACATATACAAGATTTTTTGGAGAGACAAGAATGTGTCTAGGAGAATATCCCTTCACTGGAACAGGCTTCTTATCCCGGTGAAAAAGTGCTCTTCCCTAACCATAATATCCCTTCACTGGAACAGGCTTCTTATCCAGGTGAAAAAGAGCTCTTCCCTAACCATAATATCCCTTCACTGGAACAGGCTTCTTATCCAGGTGACAAAGAGCTCTTCCCTAACCATAATATCCCTTCACTGGAACAGGCTTCTTATCCAGGTGAAAAAGAGCTCTTCCCTAACCATAATATCCCTTCACTGGAACAGGCTTCTTATCCCGGTGAAAAAGTGCTCTTCCCTAACCATAATATCCCTTCACTGGAACAGGCTTCTTATCCAGGTGAAAAAGAGCTCTTCCCTAACCATAATATCCCTTCACTGGAACAGGCTTCTTATCCAGGTGACAAAGAGCTCTTCCCTAACCATAATATCCCTTCACTGGAACAGGCTTCTTATCCAGGTGAAAAAGAGCTCTTCCCTAACCATAATATCCCTTTACTGGAACAGGCTTCTTATCCCGGTGAAAAAGAGCTCTTCCCTAACCATAATATCCCTTCTCTGGAACAGGCTTCTTATCCAGGTGAAAAAGAGCTCTTCCCTAACCATAATATCCCTTCACTGGAACAGGCTTCTTATCCAGGTGAAAAAGAGCTCTTCCCTAACCATAATATCCCTTCACTGGAACAGGCTTCTTATCCAGGTGAAAAGAGCTCTTCCTAACCATAATATCCCTTCACTGGAACAGGCTTCTTATCCAGGTGAAAAAGAGCTCTTCCCTAACCATAATATCCCTTCTCTGGAACAGGTTTCTTATCCAGGTGAAAAAGAGCTCTTCCCTAATCATAATATCCCTTCACTGGAACAGGCTTCTTATCCAGGTGAAAAAGAGCTCTTCCCTAACCATAATATCCCTTCACTGGAACAGGCTACTTATCCAGGTGAAAAAGAGCTCTTCCCTAACCATAATATCCCTTCTCTGGAACAGGCTTCTTATCCAGGTGAAAAAGAGCTCTTCCCTAACCATAATATCCCTTCACTGGAACAGGCTTCTTATCCAGGTGAAAAAGAGCTCTTCCCTAACCATAATATCCCTTCTCTGGAACAGGCTTCTTATCCAGGTGAAAAAGAGCTCTTCCCTAACCATAATATCCCTTCACTGGAACAGGCTTCTTATCCAGGTGAAAAGAGCTCTTCCCTAACCATAATATCCCTTCTCTGGAACAGGCTTCTTATCCAGGTGAAAAAGAGCTCTTCCCTAACCATAATATCCCTTCTCTGAAAAAGGCTTCTTATCCAGGTGAAAAAGAGCTCTTCCCTAACCATAATATCCCTTCACTGGAACAGGCTTCTTATCCAGGTGAAAAAGAGCTCTTCCCTAACCATAATATCCCTTCACTGGAACAGGCTTCTTATCCAGGTGAAAAAGAGCTCTTCCCTAACCATAATATCCCTTCTCTGGAACAGGCTTCTTATCCAGGTGAAAAAGAGCTCTTCCCTAACCATAATATCCCTTCTCTGGAACAGGCTTCTTATCCAGGTGAAAAAGAGCTCTTCCCTAACCATAATATCCCTTCTCTGGAACAGGCTTCTTATCCAGGTGAAAAAGAGCTCTTCCCTAACCATAATATCCCTTCACTGGAACAGGCTTCTTATCCAGGTGACAAAGAGCTCTTCCTAACCATAATATCCCTTCACTGGAACAGGCTTCTTATCCAGGTGACAAAGAGCTCTTCCCTAACCATAATATCCCTTCACTGGAACAGGCTTCTTATCCAGGTGAAAAAGAGCTCTTCCCTAACCATAATATCCCTTCACTGGAACAGGCTTCTTATCCAGGTGAAAAAGAGCTCTTCCCTAACCATAATATCCCTTCACTGGAACAGGCTTCTTATCCAGGTGAAAAAGAGCTCTTCCCTAACCATAATATCCCTTCACTGGAACAGGCTTCTTATCCAGGTGAAAAAGAGCTCTTCCCTAACCATAATATCCCTTCACTGGAACAGGCTTCTTATCCAGGTGAAAAGAGCTCTTCCCTAACCATAATATCCCTTCACTGGAACAGGCTTCTTATCCAGGTGAAAAGAGCTCTTCCCTAACCATAATATCCTTCACTGGAACAGGCTTCTTATCCAGGTGAAAAGAGCTCTTCCTAACCATAATATCCCTTCACTGGAACAGGCTTCTTATCCAGGTGAAAAAGAGCTCTTCCCTAACCATAATATCCCTTCACTGGAACAGGCTTATTATCCAGGTGAAAAGAGCTCTTCCCTAACCATAATATCCTTCACTGGAACAGGCTTCTTATCCAGGTGAAAAAGAGCTCTTCCCTAACCATAATATCCCTTCACTGGAACAGGCTTCTTATCCAGGTGAAAAGAGCTCTTCCCTAACCATAATATCCCTTCACTGGAACAGGCTTCTTATCCAGGTGAAAAAGAGCTCTTCCCTAACCATAATATCCCTTCACTGGAACAGGCTTCTTATCCAGGTGAAAAAGAGCTCTTCCCTAACCATAATATCCCTTCACTGGAACAGGCTTCTTATCCAGGTGGAAAAGAGCTCTTCCTAACCATAATATCCCTTCACTGGAACAGGCTTCTTATCCAGGTGAAAAAGAGCTCTTCCCTAACCATAATATCCCTTCACTGGAACAGGCTTCTTATCCAGGTGAAAAGAGCTCTTCCCTAACCATAATATCCCTTCACTGGAACAGGCTTCTTATCCAGGTGAAAAGAGCTCTTCCCTAACCATAATATCCCTTCACTGGAACAGGCTTCTTATCCAGGTGAAAAGAGCTCTTCCCTAACCATAATATCCCTTCTCTGGAACAGGCTTCTTATCCAGGTGAAAAAGAGCTCTTCCCTAACCATAATATCCCTTCACTGGAACAGGCTTCTTATCCAGGTGAAAAGAGCTCTTCCCTAACCATAATATCCCTTCACTGGAACAGGCTTCTTATCCAGGTGAAAAGAGCTCTTCCCTAACCATAATATCCCTTCACTGGAACAGGCTTCTTATCCAGGTGAAAAGAGCTCTTCCCTAACCATAATATCCCTTCACTGGAACAGGCTTCTTATCCAGGTGAAAAGAGCTCTTCCCTAACCATAATATCCCTTCACTGGAACAGGCTTCTTATCCAGGTGAAAAGAGCACTTCCCTAACCATAATATCCCTCCACTGGAACAGGCTTCTTATCCAGGTGAAAAAGAGCACTTCCCTAACCATAATATCCCTACACTAGAACAGGCTTCTTATCCAGGTGAAAAGAGCTCTTCCCTAACCATAATATCCCTTCACTGGAACAGGCTTCTTATCCAGGTGAAAAGAGCTCTTCCCTAACCATAATATCCCTTCACTGGAACAGGCTTCTTATCCAGGTGAAAAGAGCTCTTCCTAACCATAATATCCCTTCACTGGAACAGGCTTCTTATCCAGGTGAAAAGAGCTCTTCCCTAACCATAATATCCCTTCACTGGAACAGGCTTCTTATCCAGGTGAAAAGAGCTCTTCCCTAACCATAATATCCCTTCACTGGAACAGGCTTCTTATCCAGGTGAAAAGAGCTCTTCCCTAACCATAATATCCCTTCACTGGAACAGGCTTCTTATCCAGGTGAAAAGAGCTCTTCCCTAACCATAATATCCCTTCACTGGAACAGGCTTCTTATCCAGGTGAAAAGAGCTCTTCCTAACCATAATATCCCTTCACTGGAACAGGCTTCTTATCCAGGTGTGAAAAAGAGCTCTTCCCTAACCATAATATCCCTTCACTGGAACAGGCTTCTTATCCAGGTGAAAAAGAGCTCTTCCCTAACCATAATATCCCTTCACTGGAACAGGCTTCTTATCCAGGTGAAAAGAGCTCTTCCCTAACCATAATATCCCTTCACTGGAACAGGCTTCTTATCCAGGTGAAAAGAGCTCTTCCCTAACCATAATATCCCTTCACTGGAACAGGCTTCTTATCCAGGTGAAAAAGAGCTCTTCCCTAACCATAATATCCCTTCTCTGGAACAGGCTTCTTATCCAGGTGAAAAAGAGCTCTTCCCTAACCATAATATCCCTTCACTGGAACAGGCTTCTTATCCAGGTGAAAAAGAGCTCTTCCCTAACCATAATATCCCTTCACTGGAACAGGCTTCTTATCCAGGTGAAAAGAGCTCTTCCCTAACCATAATATCCCCTTCTCACTGGAACAGGCTTCTTATCCAGGTGAAAAGAGCTCTTCCTAACCATAATATCCCTTCTCTGGAACAGGCTTCTTATCCAGGTGAAAAAGAGCTCTTCCCTAACCATAATATCCCTTCTCTGGAACAGGCTTCTTATCCAGGTGAAAAAGAGCTCTTCCCTAACCATAATATCCCTTCTCTGGAACAGGCTTCTTATCCAGGTGAAAAGAGCTCTTCCCTAACCATAATATCCCTTCTCTGGAACAGGCTTCTTATCCAGGTGAAAAAGAGCTCTTCCCTAACCATAATATCCCTTCACTGGAACAGGCTTCTTATCCAGGTGAAAAGAGCTCTTCCCTAACCATAATATCCCTTCACTGGAACAGGCTTCTTATCCAGGTGAAAAGAGCTCTTCCCTAACCATAATATCCCTTCACTGGAACAGGCTTCTTATCCAGGTGAAAAAGAGCTCTTCCCTAACCATAATATCCCTTCACTGGAACAGGCTTCTTATCCAGGTGAAAAAGAGCTCTTCCCTAACCATAATATCCCTTCACTGGAACAGGCTTCTTATCCAGGTGAAAAAGAGCTCTTCCCTAACCATAATATCCCTTCACTGGAACAGGCTTCTTATCCAGGTGAAAAAGAGCTCTTCCCTAACCATAATATCCCTTCACTGGAACAGGCTTCTTATCCAGGTGAAAAAGAGCTCTTCCCTAACCATAATATCCCTTCACTGGAACAGGCTTCTTATCCAGGTGAAAAAGAGCTCTTCCCTAACCATAATATCCCTTCACTGGAACAGGCTTCTTATCCAGGTGAAAAGAGCTCTTCCCTAACCATAATATCGCTTCACTGGAACAGGCTTCTTATCCAGGTGAAAAGAGCTCTTCCCTAACCATAATATCCCTTCACTGGAACAGGCTTCTTATCCAGGTGAAAAGAGCTCTTCCTAACCATAATATCCCTTCACTGGAACAGGCTTCTTATCCAGGTGAAAAGAGCTCTTCCCTAACCATAATATCCCTTCACTGGAACAGGCTTCTTATCCAGGTGAAAAAGCTCTTCCCTAACCATAATATCCCTTCACTGGAACAGGCTTCTTATCCAGGTGAAAAGAGCTCTTCCCTAACCATAATATCCCTTCACTGGAACAGGCTTCTTATCCAGGTGAAAAGAGCTCTTCCCTAACCATAATATCCCTTCACTGGAACAGGCTTCTTATCCAGGTGAAAAGAGCTCTTCCCTAACCATAATATCCCTTCACTGGAACAGGCTTCTTATCCAGGTGACAAAGAGCTCTTCCCTAACCATAATATCCCTTCACTGGAACAGGCTTCTTATCCAGGTGAAAAGAGCTCTTCCCTAACCATAATATCCCTTCTCTGGAACAGGCTTCTTATCCAGGTGAAAAAGAGCTCTTCCCTAACCATAATATCCCTTCTCTGGAACAGGCTTCTTATCCAGGTGAAAAAGAGCTCTTCCCTAACCATAATATCCCTTCACTGGAACAGGCTTCTCATCCCGGTGAAAAAGAGCTCTTCCCTAACCATAATATCCCTTCACTGGAACAGGCTTCTCATCCAGGTGAAAAAGAGCTCTTCCCTAACCATAATATCCCTTCTCTGGAACAGGCTTCTTATCCAGGTGAAAAAGAGCTCTTCCCTAACCATAAAATCCCTTCTCTGGAACAGGCTTCTTATCCAGGTGAAAAAGAGCTCTTCCCTAACCATAATATCCCTTCTCTGGAACAGGCTTCTTATCCAGGTGAAAAAGAGCTCTTCCCTAACCATAATATCCCTTCTCTGGAACAGGCTTCTTATCCAGGTGAATAAGAGCTCTTCCCTAACCATAATATCCCTTCTCTGGAACAGGCTTCTTATCCAGGTGAAAAAGAGCTCTTCCCTAACCATAATATCCCTTCACTGGAACAGGCTTCTTATCCAGGTGACAAAGAGCTCTTCCCTAACCATAATATCCCTTCACTGGAACAGGCTTCTTATCCAGGTGAAAAAGAGCTCTTCCCTAACTATAATATCCCTTCACTGGAACAGGCTTCTTATCCAGGTGAAAAAGAGCTCTTCCCTAACCATAATATCCTTTCACTGGAACAGGCTTCTTATCCAGGTGAAAAAGAGCTCTTCCCTAACCATAATATCCCTTCTCTGGAACAGGCTTCTTATCCCGGTGAAAAAGAGCTCTTCCCTAACCATATTATCCCTTCTCTGGAACAGGCTTCTTATCCAGGTGAAAAAGAGCTCTTCCCTAACCATAATATCCCTTCACTGGAACAGGCTTCTTATCCAGGTGAAAAAGAGCTCTTCCCTAACCATAATATCCCTTCACTGGAACAGGCTTCTTATCCAGGTGAAAAAGAGCTCTTCCCTAACCATAATATCCCTTCACTGGAACAGGCTTCTTATCCAGGTGAAAAAGAGCTCTTCCCTAACCATAATATCCCTTCTCTGGAACAGGCTTCTTATCCAGGTGACAAAGAGCTCTTCCCTAACCATAATATCCCTTCACTGGAACAGGCTTCTTATCCAGGTGAAAAAGAGCTCTTCCCTAACCATAATATCCCTTCACTGGAACAGGCTACTTATCCAGGTGAAAAAGAGCTCTTCCCTAACCATAATATCCCTTCACTGGAACAGGCTTCTTATCCCGGTGAAAAAGAGCTGTTCCCTAACCATAATATCCCTTCACTGGAACAGGCTTCTTATCCCGGTGAAAAAGAGCTGTTCCCTAACCATAATATCCCTTCACTGGAACAGGCTACTTATCCCGGTGAAATAGAGCTCTTCCCTAACCATAATATCCCTTCACTGGAACAGGCTACTTATCCAGGTGGAAAAGAGCTCTTCCCTAACCATAATATCCCTTCACTGGAACAGGCTACTTATCCAGGTGGAAAAGAGCTCTTCCCTAACCATAATATCCCTTCACTGGAACAGGCTTCTTATCCCGGTGGAAAAGAGCTCTTCCCTAGCCATAATATCCCTTCACTGGAACAGGCTTCTTATCCCGGTGGAAAAGAGCTCTTCCCTAACCATAATATCCCTTCACTGGAACAGGCTTCTTATCCCGGTGGAAAAGAGCTCTTCCCTAACCATAATATCCCTTCAATGGAACAGGCTTCTTATCCCGGTGGAAAAGAGCTCTTCCCTAACCATAATATCCCTTCACTGGAACAGGCTTCTTATCCCGGTGAAAAAGAGCTCTTCCCTAACCATAATATCCCTTCTCTGGAACAGGCTTCTTATCCAGGTGAAAAAGAGCTCTTCCCTAACCATAATATCCTTTCACTGGAACAGGCTACTTATCCAGGTGAAAAAGAGCTCTTCCCTAACCATAATATCCCTTCACTGGAACAGGCTTCTTATCCAGGTGAAAAAGAGCTCTTCCCTAACCATAATATCCCTTCACTGGAACAGGCTTCTTATCCAGGTGAAAAAGAGCTCTTCCCTAACCATAATATCCCTTCTCTGGAACAGGCTACTTATCCAGGTGAAAAAGAGCTCTTCCCTAACCATAATATCCCTTGTCTGGAACAGGCTTCTTATCCAGGTGAAAAAGAGCTCTTCCCTAACCATAATATCCCTTCACTGGAACAGGCTTCTTATCCAGGTGAAAAAGAGCTCTTCCCTAACCATAATATCCCTTCTCTGGAACAGGCTTCTTATCCAGGTGAAAAAGAGCTCTTCCCTAACCATAATATCCTTTCTCTGGAACAGGCTTCTTATCCAGGTGAAAAAGAGCTCTTCCCTAACCATAATATCCCTTCACTGGAACAGGCTTCTTATCCAGGTGAACAAGTGCTCTTCCCTAACCATAATATCCCTTCACTGGAACAGGCTTCTTATCCAGGTGAAAAGAGCTCTTCCCTAACCATAATATCCCTTCTCTGGAACAGGCTTCTTATCCAGGTGAAAAAGAGCTCTTCCCTAACCATAATATCCCTTCACTGGAACAGGCTTCTTATCCAGGTGAAAAAGAGCTCTTCCCTAACCATAATATCCCTTCTCTGGAACAGGCTTCTTATCCCGGTGAAAAGAGCTCTTCCCTAACCATAATATCCCTTCACTGGAACAGGCTTCTTATCCAGGTCGCAAAGACCTCTTCCCTAACCATAATATCCCTTCACTGGAACAGGCTTCTTATCCAGGTGAAAAAGTGCTCTTCCCTAACCATAATATCCTTTCACTGGAACAGGCTACTTATCCAGGTGAAAAGAGCTCTTCCCTAACCATAATATCCCTTCTCTGGAACAGGCTTCTTATCCAGGTGAAAAAGAGCTCTTCCCTAACCATAATATCCCTTCACTGGAACAGGCTTCTTATCCAGGTGAAAAGAGCTCTTCCCTAACCATAATATCCCTTCACTGGAACAGGCTTCTTATCCAGGTGAAAAGAGCTCTTCCCTAACCATAATATCCCTTCACTGGAACAGGCTTCTTATCCAGGTGAAAAGAGCTCTTCCCTAACCATAATATCCCTTCACTGGAACAGGCTTCTTATCCAGGTGAAAAAGAGCTCTTCCCTAACCATAATATCCCTTCACTGGAACAGGCTTCTTATCCAGGTGAAAAAGAGCTCTTCCCTAACCATAATATCCCTTCACTGGAACAGGCTACTTATCCAGGTGAAAAAGAGCTCTTCCCTAACCATAATATCCCTTCACTGGAACAGGCTTCTTATCCCGGTGAAAAAGAGCTCTTCCCTAACCATAATATCCCTTCACTGGAACAGGCTTCTTATCCAGGTGAAAAAGAGCTCTTCCCTAACCATAATATCCCTTTACTGGAACAGGCTTCTTATCCCGGTGAAAAAGAGCTCTTCCCTAACCATAATATCCCTTCACTGGAACAGGCTACTTATCCCGGTGAAAAAGAGCTCTTCCCTAACCATAATATCCCTTCACTGGAACAGGCTTCTTATCCAGGTGAAAAAGAGCTCTTCCCTAACCATAATATCCCTTCTCTGGAACAGGCTTCTTATCCAGGTGAAAAAGAGCTCTTCCCTAACCATAATATCCCTTCACTGGAACAGGCTTCTTATCCAGGTGAAAAAGAGCTCTTCCCTAACCATAATATCCCTTCTCTGGAACAGGCTTCTTATCCAGGTGAAAAAGAGCTCTTCCCTAACCATAATATCCCTTCACTGGAACAGGCTTCTTATCCCGGTGAAAAAGAGCTCTTCCCTAACCATAATATCCCTTCACTGGAACAGGCTTCTTATCCCGGTGAAAAAGAGCTCTTCCCTAACCATAATATCCCTTCACTGGAACAGGCTTCTTATCCAGGTGAAAAAGAGCTCTTCCCTAACCATAATATCCCTTCTCTGGAACAGGCTTCTTATCCAGGTGAAAAAGAGCTCTTCCCTAACCATAATATCCCTTCTCTGGAACAGGCTTCTTATCCAGGTGAAAAAGAGCTCTTCCCTAACCATGATATCCCTTCATTGGAACAGGCTTCTTATCCCGGTGAAAAAGAGCTCTTCCCTAACCATGATATCCCTTCACTGGAACAGGCTTCTTATCCCGGTGAAAAAGAGCTCTTCCCTAACCATGATATCCCTTCACTGGAACAGGCTACTTATCCCGGTGAAAAAGAGCTCTTCCCTAACCATGATATCCCTTCACTGGAACAGGCTTCTTATCCAGGTGAAAAAGAGCTCTTCCCTAACCATGATATCCCTTCACTGGAACAGGCTACTTATCCAGGTGAAAAAGAGCTCTTCCCTAACCATAATATCCCTTCACTGGAACAGGCTTCTTATCCAGGTGAAAAAGAGCTCTTCCCTAACCATAATATCCCTTCACTGGAACAGGCTTCTTATCCAGGTGAAAAAGAGCTCTTCCCTAACCATAATATCCCTTCTCTGGAATAGGCCTCTTATCCAGGTGAAAAAGATTCAAGTATAAACTGGACCAGTGGATGGGAAATATAACCATTATGGATGAGAAATATAACCATTATGTACCCCCCAAAAATAACCTCTAGGGCACTAAAAAAATTGCTGAATACATTTGAAACAACTGGCTAGGTTTGTAAGGGCTCTTGTAGGTTCATAGGTTCATAGGTTCATACTAGGCTATCTGCCTGAGGGCATTTACAAGCCTAGCCCATCGTTTTGTGGCTTACGCCACCCCTTTAGTATGGGGAACTATACCCATTATTTTGCTGTGCCTCTGTCGAGCAGTGACACTGAGGTAATCCCTGGGGTATATCTGCGATCTCCCATCCATTGGTCAAGATTTCTCTTGAACAAGGCCAGCGAGGTGCTCTGCCTCACATGTACCGGGATTTTGTTCCACAGCATAGGGAGTCTTTGGGTGATGAATCTATCCCTCCAGCACGTCCTATTAATAGCCGTGTCAAGGTTTAAGTCTCCGCCCTTGTGGCTCTGATGGATCTAGATTTTTGAGGTGAAGCATATTCATCAAATCTGGGTTTGACATGGCCTTGTATGTTAGGCAAAGGTCACCTCTGAGCAAGCGGTGCGACTGAATAGAGCTGGAGTTCTTTCAGTCGGGCAGCATAGGACAGATTTTGAGACCCTTTATCCTTTTGGTGAGGAACTTTTGTGGCCTCTCCAGCTGCTGCAAGTGTCGGGTCAGATACATTCCGAATGGGGCATTGTACTCAATCATTGGTCTGATGAGTGATGAGTAAAGGGAGACTATGACCTCCCTTGATCTAGATGAGAATCCCTTCATGATAAGGTGGGCAATGTAGAAGGTCTTCCTAACTACTTTAGCTACATGGGTGTCGAATGACAGACTACTATCAACCTGGGTCCCCAGGTCCCTGATAACTTCTTCTGTGCTCAGTGGATTGCCACCTATTTGGTAGCTAGGGTAACCTTGTTTTTCCCGAAGGGTATGACTATGCATTTTTGGCATTTAACTTTAGGCCGTGGCTCTGGCACCAGTTATCCGTTTCTGTGAGACCCTTCTGAAGGATATCTGTGTCAGATGTGTTTTCTACTATGGCGCCCAGTTTGCAGTCATCTGCAAACTTTGTCAGCCATAACCCTCCTGTGTTTGCTTGTACTTCGGAAAAGTAGATGCCAAACAAGAGTGGGCCCAGGACTGAGCCCTGTGGGACACCACTTGTGACAGGCTTTGAGTCTGACATGGCGCCAGCAGCTCTGACCCTGTGGGTTCTGTCACTCAGCCAGTTTGCAACCCATCTTGTGATGTATGGGTTGACATTTAAGCTGATGAGTTTTTCAATGATACCCGAATGGGGTATTGTATCGAAGGCCTTAGCCAGATCGAGGTAGGCTGTATGGACTGCCTTTCCTCATCAATGGCTTTGGTGACTGTTTCAAAAGTCAACCAAGTTTAAAAGGCATGATCTGCCTTTGACAAAGCCAAACTGGGTTGGATCCAAAGTCTGCAAATTCCCTATGTCTTTATTTATGAGGTCCATTATGATCCTCTCCATGGCTTTGCAGATAAGGCTTGTCAAGCTAATGGGCGGTAATTTCCAGGGTCGGTGGAGGCACCGCCTTTGTGAAGTGGTACCACAGTTGCAGTGCGCCACTCCTGGGTACATATCCAGAGGTAAGACTTTGATTAAACAGCTGTCCTAGCTGTGGGTTTAATTCCTCATTGAGTTCATGGAGCACACAGCCGGGGACACCATCAGGTCCCATGGATGCTGTGTTTTTTCTTTGGAGAGAGCAGTTCTCACTTGGGCGCTGGAGATGTTTGGGGGCTGCAATCGTTTGGTATAGATATCTCTCCTTTTGGGGGGGGGAGAAGTTTGCACTGAACCTGTCAGCCAGTATGTTGGCAATGTCTGTAGGATCAGTAATCTTCACATCATTTTGAACTAGCTCTGAGCATATCTGGGAGTTTCCTCCCAGGTTTCTAACATAGCTAAAGAAGGCCTTATGATTGTCTTTTGAGTCTTTAGCTATTTTTCTCTCGAAATTTGCTTTGGATGATTTTATGAGAGCTCTTAGTTTTTTACTTATAGTGATCAAGGGTGTCTTACCTTTTAAGGATTTTGCTCTATCTTGTAGTAGCTTCCTCCTTTTGTTGTAGAGTTTGTTTATGGCTGGGGTCCACCAGACTGGACGCTTGCCTTTGGTACAAAGAGTCTTTGTTTTGCTTGGGATTGCCTTATCCATGCAGTCCTGCAGGTGCTGGTAGAAGGCATTTGTAAGTGATTCAGCGGCTTGAGTACTGTTTTCCGCCAGCTCGGGGCCTTAAAGGAGACCACACTAGTCTTTAGAAGTGTGAAGTCGGCTTTTGAGAAGTTCTTTACTGTGGTCTTTTTATTTCAGGTGGGGTGGGATGACAACCTCCAGCGAGATTAGTTTGTGGTCTGATCTCACCAGTGAGGGTACACCTCGGTGTTGAACATTGTGCTCCCATGTTCGTGATGATGAGATCAAGTATGTTATCTCCTCTTGTGGGGATGGTGACTAGTTGTTCCATGGCATTTGAGTTTATGAATTCCAGGAACTTTTGGGCTAGGGTGTTTGGGCTTGAGTAGTGTTCCCAGTCTATATTAGGGTAATTGAAGTCACCTAGTATGATGGTGTTTGGTGATACATTTATCCCTCTAGTGTTTTCAGGAAGGCCATGTGAGGTTCCTGAGTTTGTGAGGGTGGCCTGTAACATGCTACAATTTGCAGAGCAGTCTTGCCTATGGTTAATTGCACCTGGATGGTCTCCGATGCATCGTGCATTGCCACCAGTCTTGAGGTGTGGGTGTCCTTGATGAATATGGATACCCCTCCTTTCTTGGTATTGTCCAGATTTTGGGGCCGGAACGCATGATATGAGGTAAAACCTGATAGCGCTGGGGTGCTCTCAGGAGCCTTGAACCAGGTTTCTGTCACAGCACAGACATCGATGTTCTCCATACTGAGAAGGGCCTCGAGTGCGTGCATTTTGAGATTTAGACTTCTGGCATTGAGCAGCATTACCCTTAGTTTTTTCCTTTTTGTGTTCTAGGGTGGTAGGTTTAGAATTTGAGCCTTGCCTAAAAAGGCACTATGGGGTGGCAGGAGCCTTTGCCAATATCCGAATCCCAGGGTGACAGGTGCAAGCCGTCCCTCATGGCAGCATGGCTTGTCCAGCATGTCATCCCAGGCAGACAGACACTGGATCCCCTTTGAATGACACCAGTGTTTAAGCCAATTGTTAAAGCTGATCATCTTATCTCTGTATTGTGGCATCATTCTTGGTGAAGGTAGGATACTGCTCAAGGTCAGGGTCATACCTGTCTGGGCTACATAATCAGAGAGCTCCTCAATGTCTCTTTTCATGTAGTCCAAGGAGGTACATCTCAGGTCGTTTACACCAGCATGGACAATGACTGAGTCATATTTGTACCTGCTGTTGAGAGACCTGAGTGCTTGCGTTATGTGGCGGATTCTAGCGCCCGACAGGCAGCTTACTGTGACCTTCTTCTTACTCAGTCTGGTGAGCGGGATGTCAGTGTGTCTGACTATGGAGTCACCAATGACTAGTGTGTCTGGCATTGTGTTTGGCCTTAAGGGCTGTGACTGTTTGACACTCTGACTGTGAGGTCTATGTGTTGCAGGTGTTGTGTTCTGAGGTGGTGGTTGTTTGGGTGTCTGCTTTGGTGGCCTCTGCTGTTTTGGTAGATTTTTGATCAGAGCCTCCGAGTATGTCTTTGTGTGTTTATGTGTATGATTTGAGGTTGTAATGGTAATATGTGAGACTGGGTCTATAGTGTGTGTGGTAACCTTCTCCTCCTGACTGGTCTTGCCAGTCCTATGTTGAGAGAGCTCAGCCTCCAGTTTGGCCGTATAGTTGCATCTCTCGCATGTATTTGTGTTTTGTGGGAGGAGGAGAGGGTTGTCTGTGTACATGAGGCAATTGTAACATTGCCTCAATATTCCCAGGTTCACCAGCTGAGCAGGAGAGGACACTAGCAACTGATCCCTCGACATGCTAGAAGGAATAGACAAAAACTTTAAAAAGATTCCGGGGACGTGGGTGACCGAGAAATGGGGGTTGCCTTTTGGGGTACTATCTATGACAAGAGTGCCGTATCAAGGTAATAAGTACTGTAGGAGCAAGTGCTACGTTTAACAGATAGAGAATAGTCTACTTGGAGTCAAGTAGAGATGATCTTCTTAATTATAGGATACGCTGATTAGATCAGTAGTATAGTTCGAGGAAGGTAGTTTTAAGGGAAAATTTGAAGAGTGGACTTTAGGTAGCCCGAATAGTTTAAACCTGCTTAACCGGCGCTGCCCTAGTGTGCAACAGTAGCAACTCCGCGCTAAATCGGGCTAAATCGGGCTAAATCGGGCTAAATCGCGCTAAAGCGTGCTTTATAGCAGGGGGCTGGAAAAGACAGGAAATGACCCAAAATGGCCAACAAACCACAAGTCACTGCCCTAAACCACTCCTCTGAGGACATTATTAACCTAGCCCCTATGAACCTATAATGTACTCTTCATCTGTGCTTTTCTTTGTAGAGCTGACAGTAAAGAGAACTGAATATGATCTTACATTTACAAGGAAGCAGCAAAGAAATATTATTTCCTTTGGGGTTTCTTTCATTGTACTGTGCATGTTGCTCATGTGTGTCAATGAGTTTTGTGTAGAGGTTATACTCACTTTTGTGCTCTGTACCTAATCAGCATTTTATTAACTTTGTCTGCTTTCTTCATCCTCACTATGGGGTTTTTGTTATTGATTTCTTTTTTTATGTACTTATTTATACTTGTTTGTTGGTGAAGAAAATCTGTCTGTAAGAAAACCCAGGGCAAATGTTTCAGCAAGTAATATTTGCATAAATCAGCAGGATCATGATTGCAACTGCTAAAACATTGCTAGAATCAGCAAGAAAGGATAAAAGAAATGTGAAAGCTTTGCTATACAGTAAAAAATGGATAGATGTAACAATACAAAGACATTATGAAAATGCAAGAAAAATGAATAGTTGTAAATTTGCAGTTAACCATCAGAATGAGTATTCGTTTATCTACAGATTTTCTTTACTTAGTAAGCCTCACGTTTACCTGCAATGCAGAACTGGAGTCCCCTCAATATGGGGATAAAAATTGATATTTGAAGTTAGATTAGAATAAAGTTGCATCCTGCAGGTCTAAAAGCATAATGTATTGTCAAGAGTTTTGAAACTATGCATGTTAGCAGTGCACAGCTATTCAGGAATCATACAGTATAATGTAGTGAAGGATGCAGAACTATAAGTAAGGGATAGAGCGTGAGATGGAGTTTTCCATGACAAATAAGAAGTTAAGGATGTTAGATATGTAGGGTGTGTAGAGAAAGAGGAACATTACTTAATTCATAAGGCAGGTGGAAGAATATGGGGTAGAGAGAGAGAGAGAAGGAGAGAGGGAGAGAGAGTGAGTGAGAGAGAGAGAGAGAGGGGGAAGAGGTAAATAGCTGGTGAATGTGGTAAAGAATGCAGAAGGGAGTTGACTTCTTAGCTATGTAGGAGCAGCTACAGTTTCTACTTTTTTGATATGAAGATTAAAAGCTTTCTTGAATGCATATTTAGCCAAAATTTGCCAGACTGCAACAGGCTGATTTTTTTAAAAGCCTGTGTGTATAGAAAAGAAGGTGGAATATCCATGTTGAAGAATTCTGACTGATTTCCAATTGCAAGATGGACTATATCGTTCTATAACTGTGATGATCTTTAGGCAACTGAAATTATGAGCCAGTCTCAACTTATCAAATTAAGGTGTTGATAAATCTCTGGTTACTATGTTGTTGTGTCTTTCAGCTTTTCCCGTTTAGGGGTCACCACAGCGGAAGTCTGGTCCGCTAATGATTGGTAGTTGATTTTTACATGCCAAGTTACCAGCCCTGACGCGCAAACTTCAACGAAGGTACGCCCATTCACGCATATCTCCACGCAGAAGACACTCTAGCTGAGAATCGAACCGGACAGCATCTTACTGTGAGGTGACAACGCTACCGCAGCACCACTTATCTGCTTAAATAAACCACAGTGAAGACTCCTCAAACAATGACCAGCAGTAAACTTATCATTTCACTGGTAAGCCAACTAAAGTTTAGAGGACAGCCCTTACCTGAGATAGGTATAAATGTCAGGTATAGGTGTAACTGTCAGGTACAGGTATTACTGTAAATATAGGTATAAATGCCAGATATAGGTATAACTGTCAGAGATAGGTATTACTATCAGGTATAGGTATACATTCCAGATATAGCTATAAATGGCAGATATAGGTATGACTGTCAGGTACAGCTATGACTGTCAGCTATAGGTATAAATGACAGATATAGGTATAACTGTCAGGTTTAGTATAACTGTCAGCTTTAGGTACAACTGTCAGATTTAGGTATAACTGTCAGATATAGGTATACCTGTCAGCTTTAGGTACAACTGTCAGCTTTAGGTATAACTGCCAGATATAGGTATAACTGTCAGCTTTAGGTACAACTGTCAGCTTTAGTTATAACTGTCAGATATAGGTATAATTGTCAGGTATAGGTATAACTGTCAGATAACTGTCAGGTTTAGGTATAACTGTCATATATAGGTATAACTGTCAGGTATCGGTATAACTGTCAGATATAGATATAACTGTCAGATTTATAACTGTCAGATATAGGTATAATGTCAGATATAGGTATAACTGTCAGGTATAGGTATAACTGTCAGGAAAGGTATAAATGCCAGATATAGGTATAAATACCAGGTATAGGTATAACTGTCAGATATATGTATAAATATCAGATATAGGTGTAACTGTCAGATATAGGTATAACTGTCAGGAAAGGTATAAATGCCAGATATAGGTATAAATACCACAGGTATGACTGTTAGATATAGGTATGACTGTTAGGTACACGTATGACTGTCAGATATAGGTATAACTGTCAGGTATAGGTATAGCTGCCAGATATAGGTATGAATGCCAGATATAGGTATAACTATCAGCTTTAGGTACAACTGTCAGCTTTAGGTATAACTGTCAGATATAGGTACAACTGTCAGCTTTAGGTATAAATGTCAGATATAGGTATAACTGTCAGATATAGGTGTAACTGTCAGGTATAGGTATAACTGCCAGGTATAAGTATAACTGTCAGATATAGGTACAACTGTCAGCATACGGTATAACTGTCAGATATATGTATAACTGTCAGCTTTAGGTATAACTGTCAGATATAGGTATAACTGTCAGCTTTAGGTATAACTGTCAGATATAGGTATAACTGCCAGGTATAGGTATAACTGTCAGATGTAGGTATAAATGTCGATGCATAGAAGACACTTGCAATAAGTGCACCCAGGGAGCTGAAATGTATGTAGATTCTGTTGTAAAAGTCTTCGCACAGAAGAGATGCTCAAACCTCTTTTAGGAGCTGCAGTCAGATTACCTGTGGGCTTTTGTTACTTTTGTACTGTTACAGTAACATAGTTAAAGGTGGTTGCTCTTTTCAATGTGTTAGGAATAAGCTTAACCTCCTTGTTTTGTTTTTGATAGCAGTGTTGCACCTTTAATTTTTTCAGAGGCTTGCACCTCACTGATTAGTGTTTGAGAGCTGAAGTTGTGTGTGTGTGATTTTCTGTGGGCATTTGTTACTTTTGCACTGCTACAGTATCTATGAGGAAGGCATTTGTCCATTTCAGGGTGATAGCAATAACTACAACCTCTTTATACAGAATAGCAATGCTGCTCCTTTAATTGCTTTGAAGGCATCCCCCTTCATGTCCAATTTCATTCGTGGACATTGTTTGAAACCTGCATTTGGGCAGCTCTTCCTGCAAGCAGCAGTCAGCAGAGAACTGCTCTTAAGGGTGGTGGTGTGGACACTGGATGTCTAGAGGACACACAGATGCAAGTCTTTATATCTCACAAGATTAGCAAAGCATATGTAATATGAGGGAAAGAAGGCTAGGAGGTATTTTGTTATTTAAGTGAGGTTTTAAAAATCTGTGCTTTGTGTCTTTATTAGTTTGATACATTTTAAAGTATAAAGTCAATTACTTATATCAAAACATGCTTAATTTTTTATTGTATTTACCTGTTTATAGCTGCAGCTCGGTAATATTTAAAGGTTTGTATTAATTGCATTTTCTGAAGCTGTATATTAGTCTAAGTTCTGTTTTGGAATTTGTATCAAGAAATGTATCTCGATTGTTACATTGCTAGCAGGAGTAGCATATAACATTTGCTCCGTAATGTCCTTGATTGCATTTGTGGTTTCCTTATGTTAAATTGTTACTTTTAGGTTTTACCATATTGGTTCTTCAGCTTCTGTTAATAGCTCATATTGCTTTTCCAGCAACTGAAGCGAGATTGTATACTCACTAATAGAATACAAGCACTTCATGTTTTATTTTTCTGTCTGTCTGAGTGCTGGACTTTGAGTTGTATATCTGAAAACTGTTTATGTTTTTATATTATGATTACATATTTGTGCATTTTCGTAGCAGTTTAGTGTTGTTCTGTCATGAAATATTTGATACCTCTGTTGAATTTTATTAATTGCAACAGTTGGTATTTAATATTAGATACCTGTGTTGTTAGATAGTTCTTATTATTTTGGATTTTGTAACTTTATCAGTTGTGCTTGAGATTATTTATAATACATTAATCTATTTTTCCTGATTAAAGTTGTTTTTGGTAATCTCGCCATGACTCTGGAAAATTTTAATGTATTTTGCCTAGGCTGTTTATTAGAACAAAAAGTACATAAAATGTGGTATTTGAAGTATAGTAGCTAGTGATTTAAAATAAGTTTTAAGATATTTTTTTGTAATGCAAGAGCTATAGTTATCTGATTAAATGGTACAAGGTAATAAGAATTTAGAACAGTGTTCATAGCTTAGTACTGTAATTAAAGTAGAAAATTTGATGTTTGATGTGAATAAGATATTTTACCTTTTCATCATCATGTCTTAGTTTAGCAAGTTAAGAGCTTAATCCTTACAGTAACTACAGATTTTTTTCTGCTTGTAATTTTGTTGGTACTAAAAATCCAGATGCTGTATAGAGATGGTGGTGCTGTGGTAGTGTTGTCGCCTCACAGTAAGACGCTGTCCGGTTCAATTCTCAGCTAGAGCGTCTTCTGCGTGGAGGCATGCATGAATGGGCGTACCTTCGTTGAAGGTTGTGCATCAGGCCTGGCAAGCCGGTATGTAAAAATCAACTGCCAATCATTAGCGGACCGGAGTTCTGCTGTGGCGACCCCTAACCGGGAAAAGCTGAAAGACACAAACTTTACAGACTGAAATCATTCTGAATGAAGCCTTAGAGAGTATGTTGAGACATAAAAATCAGAAATGATTATTGATGATACAGATATTTCTCAGATTGCAAATAGTGAACCTTTGCTAAATGTCATATTGAGTTGAGTAATTTAGAACTTGATTATTTCTCAGTTCCAAAAAAGAAGAAATGTTAAGAATATGGAAGGGAAGACAATACATTCAACTTCTGATGTTTCCACAGAATATGCCCTGCCAGAGTCTTTGTGCATGAATAGTGATAAATGACTTCTTATTGGTGACTCCTTACTACAAGGCCGAAAAGTATAACACTGATAATCAATAGGGGTATGATTACTTTACCTTGCTAAAGAAGGAATAGATTATGTAACAGTTCAGAGGCATCGTTTAAGCTTTTTTAATGGTTTCTCCCATCTTGAGGTTTATATTAGTAAGAGTTCGATTGAAAAATATAAATAAAATGGGAATTTAGTTGTTTCTTTCATATGTTATAAATATGTTAAAACATATCAAAATAGAAAAAAACATTAAATTACATAAATATTCCTTCTTCACTTGTAGTCAACAGATCTTATAAACACTGTACAGTTTAACAGCTGGGTAAGAATGCTATCTTGTGTGGATGGGATAGCAATAATTCCCTTATGAGAAAATGTGGTGGGGAATTTGAAGATGTTTGTAACTGTTAATTATTGTTTCAGTTACTTGGAAGCAATTTAATTTTCTTTCTGTTTTGACAAAGTTTAAGCGGACCAAGACATGCTGGAGAAGTTTAACTCTCCCATAAGAAGGTAAAATTATTTACTGTCCAGCCTTTGTACCTTTATGAGAAGCTTTTATTTCCTCACAATTTAAATTTGGTCTCATATACTAGCCCATCATAATCAGCTTCACATTTTCACAGGCCAGTGTAGAGTAGTTTGCTGATTCCTGTACAACTTGGATGGTCTTACCATAGACAAGCAGATGCCTTGAGTAGGGATATTTCAAACTGTTTTTATTTTGGACATCTAAAAATATTCATATTTGATTTGTAACAGGAATATTAGTATTTTTCATGTGCATATTTCCTTAATTTCATTTAATGCAGTTTGTTATTATTAATGGTCTTTGCTTCTTTCTTATGTTCATAAAAGGAATTTTGAGGTGGACAATCGCTATATTGTTATACTTTATTGCAAAGCTCTTACTAATTACCATGACCATGTCACTGTTGCATTAACATGATGTAAATGGACTCCACATCCCTTTTAAAGTAGAATTTTACACAACTATCGAATCAGGCAGTCAAAATGGAGACCAATCTCACCAATCAAGCCAAATATAATATTCTTGTAAGAGATCCATTGCTCCATGAAGGTCCATCATAAACTAATTGTTAAACTCCTAAGTAGCAGAATAGTGAAACTAAAAGTAGAACTATGGTGACTATGTACCAACTGCAGGTTGTGGTGACTTTGTTCCTTCCTCTTACTCTGCGGTGCACCAATCTCAGAACTAGAATATATAAATAGCAGTGGGATGTGTATAGCCCACCTGCCTGAGGTTGAGGAAGTGTGAAGCCATCAGCAAAAAAAAACACTTTATTGACACTTCAGTGAGTTTTTAGATTTGATGTATTCTTTTTGCAATTTAGTTTATTTTTGGAGCTTGCGGTTATATACCTCTCAACTCCGTTGCTCAAGAATTCTGAACAAATCCAAAAATAATAGGTGATAATGATCCAAAATCTGCCACATTTTTTAAAGTATTACTCTAATTCACTTAAAAAGTTAATAGCACAACATGTTTTGCATCAGCATGCATTTTCAGAGCAGTAAGATGTATGACACTCTAATGTATGGTATTATTGACTCAGTGTAAAACCCAGTGATTTACCAGAAAATCAAACATTTTCTGAGGGACAGATGAAAATATAAGGCAAAATTGTGGATGTTCTACAAAACCATGGACAGATGAGTGCTAGGTTCTGCACTTCTGTTAGCAATCAGAGCTGTTTTGGCCAATATTCTGAGGAAAACAGAGATGTCACAATTTAGATAAACATAATCTCAAAGGCTACAGAATTTTTGATGAAATTAGTTAAGCAGTTTAAGCTGACTTGAAATATTTCAGTTTACTTCTTGTATTTTAATAAGGAGCAATTAACTTAGGAGATTTTAAGGGAATCAAAACATCATGTATCTCCAGTGCTCAAAGATCTACCAATGTAGTATCTCTTTTCTAGAATCTTAATTTCTCTATAAAACAACTTCCAACTGATATGAGTCTAACTTATTTTAAAAATACTACTTCAAAGGCAATCAAAATTAGCAGAGTAGATATATTTCATATATCTTCCCTTCAACATTGTATCATCTCCGATATTGTTTACAATATCCCACATTGACCTAAAAGCTACTACCCATAAGGAAATGTTTCCCAATTTTCTTCAAACTCAAGACATAGATAGGCGTAGCTTGAAATGTATGCTAATGATATTTTAAAAAGCCCATCACTCAACTGATGTATTGATTCAACCCAGTTTGAAAACTGTTTATAACTTTTCTTAATGCTCCACTAAGATTGTGGCTTAACATTTCATTTAAAATAGGATAAAAAGCTTGTACATTTACAAAATTGCTTTCATTTTGCAAATACTAAACCACAAATGTAATCTTTATAAAGAATTTGCACTAGATCTTAGAAGAAGAATTCATAGGACTGCAGATATTAAAAGTATTTTTGCACTAAAAAAAATACAGCAAAGTAGCAATCTAACATGTTTGACTGTATAACTGACATTGATAAAATAATATTAAGAAGTTACTAGCTCATGCTCTATTGTTGCATGTTCTCTTAGATGTGGAAAATGAACAAGGTAACCATTAGCTCTAAGTATAAAGAATATAATAAAGGAGAAGAGAACACCCTTGCATATTTCCTCTATTCAAACATATCTTGTTGGAGAGGAACATCCCACCTTAATTCTTACCTTTGATGATTCATATTTCCTAATTAAACCTATTATTCTCTCAGGAGAATGCAAATGTTACCATTGCCCTACTCACAGGCCCCAATTCCAAAAGACTTGCTCTCAGTGTAAGTCACCACTTACACTGACAGCAGGCTGAGAGCAGATGTTTTAGAATCTGGTCCCCTGATGTAAGCCTGTTTATAGATAGGCCTTACACAGAAGTAAGGCACTTATACTGAGAGCAAGCCTCATGGAATCAGGGCAAACTTCAACTCTTTTGGAACCTGGCCCATTAAATCCCTGCTAACTTTATCAAGTTCTTTCTCCCCATCATGACTCAACAGCAGTGCTTTCCTATACTCTGTTTCCCTCTGGATCATGATCGCTTTATTAATGTTGTCAAATGTTGGACTCCACTACACAAAGCCAAATGAATTCATATCTATCAATTTTAGCTACACATTTGCCATTCTCTAAGCTAGTATAGGCATAAATACTTTATAATTGGTCTATATAAAAGTGGGTAAGAAGTGTGTTTATCTTCTTTGGGTTCTACAACCATCATAGCATTCTTCCAAGATGCTAGTAATCTCCCTACTTTTAAAATATTGTTAAATAAATCTTTATCACTTCCTTCCTTCCTCACATCCAAACTTCCACAGTAATACCATCTGTTCCTGGAGATAACGCTGTTGATATACATCACCATTTTTATCACATCCTCTCCTGTCTTAGCTATTAATTCTTGAGCTTCATCTTAATCTATGCTTGGCATAGTTAATTATTCCATGAATATTTCCATGTCCTAATTTCCCCGTTCCTCTGCTTTTCACAAATTTCCATACAGCTACCAAATGTCTCTAATAAATCTATAGGATCACTGATGAGTTTTCTTGTTGTAGGTCACCTCAGTGTGGCAACAACCCTTTCTGCTTTATGTTGCCCAAGTTACTGTGCTAGGAACTTTTGAGTTATGTAGTTATTGTCAAAAAATACTTGCCCAACAACAACCTTTCTAAACTCATGGATTTTATTCAGATATTGTAGAATTTCTCTTTACCACTCATCATTTGCTCATCTTCCTGTTCTGTGCGATTCCCCTTCTTCAGCAATACTTTAAACTTTTGCAACTCCCTAAGTAATCCCTATTACTTATTTCAACTACTGTCCCATACCACCTTCTCTCTCTGTCTTGTTTTTGCTATATTTTTATTTTATCCTACTCCCTAATCACCCATTCTGAAGAAATGACTATCTTCCCTAATAACTCTCAAATCAGTTCTATCTCTTCCCTAAATTCCTTTCTCCCTCTTAACAGATAAGTAGAAAAGCACATATGACTCATTTTACTTCATTGCCCAGTATATTTAGCTTAGTCTTTATTGGTGCATGATCTGAAATAGTTGTTAGGTATGTTTAAATACCTATTCTCCTGTGAAATGTAATTTCTATTCAGTAAAGCTCAGCTTTTGTACCTTGGGGAATGATATATAAATTCTGTCTCAGCTCCTACTAGTAAACTCACATCTTCCTTGACAAATATTCTCATACGTTTCTTCAGAAAATTATCCTCTTTTGCTATGTTTTTCCTTCTAGGTCACTAGATATATCCATATTATTGCAAAGCAGATTCCAGACCCCATCCATAAAAATATTCCCTTTTGAATTACTTCTTTCTCCCTATATACTCTGAACTCCATAATTGTTGTTTTAGGTGGAATATAAATACATGCCAGTGTAATCCTCCTTCCCTACTAGAAACCCTTCATTAACACACTTCCACCATTATTGTCTTTTCTGTCCTCCTCATCTATATCTGTTGAAGCCCCACCTGCAGTCAATATTATAACCCCCCTTTTTTCCTTTGTCTCTGATACTCTACTTAATATCCATTCTGAAGTCTTTTTAGCCAACTTCACATGCTCATTCCTATCCAAATGTATCTCCTGTAACACTGGTATTTACACAGTCCACTTCTTCATATAATTCAATAATCTTTGCATTTTGCCTATACCTGCAATGCCAGTAACATTCCCTGATAAAATTCATAAGGTAATCAATCTGGTAAGAAGCTATTACTTTCAAATAATCTGCATGACAGTTCTTTTGAATAAATGTTTTCAACTTGCAATTTAAGTTCACATACTTGGCAGACTACTCTTGTTTGCAGTCATTGCTCCTCATTTCTGTTTGAACCCATATCACATATTCACATATTTTTTACTTCAGTAAAAACACTCACTCAAGAAAAAAGAAACTGAATACATTGTGAACTCCCAGTCCCTTGTAACTCACTGCAAATGCATACAAACCATCAAATTTCCAAAAAGTGAAAATATCCTTCCATATAGCATGGTTGCCCCAAATAAATAGCTACACCCATAGACTTTACCTATTCTAAAGCTAGAGTTAATCATGTGAGATACATACATTAGTGCCTGTGTTCTCCCCTGCACAGATGCCATCTGTCCAGGTCACATCTCTCTTTTCTTCCCAGATGTGAAAAATGGCTTAAGAAAATGTGCACTTGTTACCCTTAAATGAATAAACTAAACTGTGCACTGTTAAATTTAATATATAAGTTCTAAGGCTGCTAGGGATTCAACTACTTGCAAAGGCATTTACTTTTCTCAGTATCAAACTTTCATTTATTTTCAATGAACTGTTTGCCAGTTTCCCTTTAAATATGAATCATGATGTTCCATATGCAAATAGTTTAGAGCAACTTCTTTATTATTTTCAGATGAATTGCCTGTCACTGTAGACTCACCATCTCTAGCTGCTGGCATTTGCTGATAAAAAGACCAGTTAATAGTCTTACTCTTGCCTGTTTTTTAGAAAGGCATATCCCTTGTCTGCTGCATAAATTAAGAACATTAATCTATACTTTCACATGTATATTATATTTTAGTACATACATAATATAAAACAGTACATCTTTTGAATCTTCAGCCAAACAGCCAAATATCACATCATTATGTTGCTTATATACAGCATTTATCTTGTTACAGTAGAGCTATACCTTGGGTATACACTCAAGAAAAAGTACTTTCACTGATAAGACCTCATCTTACATTTAAAAATTCTCCACATGCTATGAAGATCTGCTTAATATAATATACGGTTAACTACATTTTCTTTTTATTATTTACAGTTACATCTTCAGTTCCAATTTTATTCTTCCAAACATTAATGACTAAAATAAGACTTGTGCTTTAGAATCTCCCACCAATTTAGCACAGTCAGTAAGCATTCAATGTTCTTAGGTACTCTTTTTGCCAAAGTACAGTGTTCATGTCTTAATAGCATCTTATGGAAAATGATGTTTTATAATTCTTCCATTTAGTTCCTATTTTCTCATTCTTGCTGGTCTTCTTCCTCATTAGTGGTCAGTGGTTCAACTGCTATACACTCCTGATTTTTCTAGTCAGCTCCTGGGCTTTTTTCTGTCATTCAATTATTTTTTTGTTTGGAGCAAATGAAAAGATTTCACAAGCAAGTTCTATTCCTGTGGTATTAGCTATTGTCTAGTGAATGACAAGCAGAGTCCCACTCAGGTTGCTGATTCACTGTTTGCTGGGCATTTTTTTATTTCCTCCTTAGCCTGTTCTGTAATCAAAAATGTATTTGATCCTGCAGCAAAACTATTTTAAATAAAGCCAGACAGTGCAACTTAAATTTCACACCTACCTCTCAACATTCCCTGATTGCAGGGATAAACTCAATTATTTTTTGCCTGGTGTACAATGAATAATCATTTTTCACAAATACTCTGGTGTCCTCAGTTTTGTCAGGAGCAGCTGTTTCTGCTGGCATGACTGCATCTTTGCTAGTATAGGTATTGGTTGCTTTTTCCTGGCCAAGTTTGGAGCACACACTCGATATGCCCTTTCAGTTAATAAATCCTTCTGTAGAATACTAGTCCAGTTGTTTATTTGTACTCTCATTAAATTAATCCAGTATGCTCCTTTCAGCTTCTCTGGTACATCAAGAGATTTAAAGTTTTCTCTATATGCTATGTCTTCTAATTTTTTTAAATAGAACTTCTGAGAAGCCTTATATTCAAACAAATGAAAATAAGGCACAAACTAGTAGTATAAAAACACAGTGGACTTGACCAAACCACAAACTCCTCCAGGCAAGGTTTAATTTATTAGGTAAACTAAAATAAACTAAATGAATAAAATCAAAAAACATAAGTGCTTTCATCTCAATGTTTGAAACTTCATCAGACAATCATGGAATCATTTCTACCTCCTTTTATACTATCCTAAACCAATCAGAATGGCTAGGCATAGTCATGTCTTAGCCAACCCCTGGCATAGTTTCCAAAGCCAAGCAGATATTTTAAAAAGAAACATACAAGTTAAAATATAAAAAAAATACACAGTAACAAGTCCTAAGAAATAGGGCACATACAAACACTTCAACTTTTAAAGTGCAAAAATGTTTTAAAAATTAAATAAAATGCATGCAATCTATGACTTGAATAAATAGTATGAACCAATATTTAAAAATGCATGAAGGAAATATGTATAAATATGTATATGAAAATAAATAATATAAAATATGTGAAAAATATATAAAATATATATGTGTCATGAAATAATTGTTTCAAAAATGTTTCGTAACCATGTACTTAATACCACAGCGGTATTCTACACCAGAAAATAAAACTGATCAAATTATCCACCCTGTTAATTTTAAAAATCATAACTATCTTTCTAATGTTTTTAACCTCAACAGGAAGTTAATAGAGAGTTAACTATTTAAACCAAGTCAGTTGATAGAATTTAACTTGAGTTGCCAGTACAGCTCATACCATTCAAGATGTAGTTGCCATGGACCTTGTATATCATATACCTCTATTTGCTCAACAATGCAAAATTTAAAGTCATGTGTAGGATTTTCATTAATGTGATTAGCTAATGCATTTGTCAATTTCTTTTTCTTGACATCATAACTGTTCATAAATTCTCTCATGCAGTTTTCTCTCAGTTCTCCCGATATAAAACCATGGGCATGAATTACAGGTAGCACAATATACCACCCCTGTGGAGTTGCAAGTATACAAGCCATTAATTTTAATTATATCCTACACATGACTTTAAATTTTGTATTTTTGAGCAAATACAGGTATATGATAGATGTGGCCCATGGCAACTACATCATGAGCTAACTAGCAACTCACGTTAAATTCTAACAACTGGCCTGGTTTAAATGGTCAACTCTCTATTAACTGCCTGTTTAGGTTAAAAGTATTAGAAAGATAGTTTTGTTTTTTAAAACTAACTGGGTGGATAATTTGATTAGTTTTATTTTCTGGTGTAGAATGCTGCTATATTATTAAATACATGGTTATGAAACATTTTTTGAAACAGTAAATGTGTGACACATACATATATATTTTATATATTTTTTACATATTTTATAGGTTCATAGGTTCATACTAGGCTAACTGCCGTAGGGCATTTATAAGCTTAGCCAGAATGTGTTTGGCTTTCGCCACCCATTTTAAATTAATTTTGCCATGCCCTTTTTCAAGGTTAGTATACTGTGTCTCTGTCTAACAGTGACACAGAAGTGATACCCGGGTTAAACCTATGATCTCCCATCCACTCATCAAGATTCCTCTTGAAGAGAGTCAATGAGGGACTCTGCCTAACCTGGACTGGGATTTTATTCCAGAGTGAAGGGAGCCTCTGGGTGAAGAATCCGTCCCTCCAGCATGTCCTATTCATTTCAGTGCTGAGGTTCAAGTTATTGTTTATTTTCATATACATATTTACACATATTTTTATGCATTTTAAATATTGGTTCATACTAGTAATTCAAGTCATAGACTGCATGTATTGTATTTAGTTTTTTAAAAAAATTGCACATTAAAAG
>NC_056734.1:718619127-718654127 GCF_019279795.1 Protopterus annectens
TTGTTATATGCTTTTACTGTATTTGACATGGTGTTTGTTGGTGATGTAGTCAAAGTACAAAATAACATCAATGGTTTGATTCAGTAGGGATGCATTTTTTATGATGTGTTCAGGATAATTTAAGACTGTTTTCCTGTCCTTTGTACAATTAATGGTTATCTGAGCTGCAGATCAACATAAATTATACTTATTTTATAGTAACTCATATAGTCATGTAATAGCTAAGATAATTGTATAAAAACTCGAAAAAAGCTGGTTGTAGCTCTCAAACAACTGATAATCCTCCAAAGGAAGCTACACAAGTCGTGGACAACTTGCAAATAGATGAAAAGTTAATAAGATAATTGTTAGTTAAGATAATTGTATACATATCTGCATATGATCTAAAGTTTTTCACTGAGGGCTAATATAACTTTTGGAACTTTATAACATAACTATGGAGGAATGGCACTACATGGTGCTAAGATTTTATTAGTATGTAATCCTTCACTGATAACCATTTAATAGGTATTCTGGGGTTATCTGTTTAATCTGTTAATAGATGATTCACATGGCAACAGAAGTACATTACACAATGTAGATATATGATATCATATATGTATAAATAAAACCAGACTGCATGTAAAAGTTGAATATGTTGCTCTCATAAAGTAAACAAGGCCCTTTAAAATTTATTCAGACTCCTCATGACAATATGACTCTGTTCCCACGCACAAGCTGTTCTTCAGGTATTACAGTGATTTGGATTTTTCTTTTCTTTTCTTTATTTACAATTTGTTGACCAGGTTAATCTCATTTGGCCTATGGCCTCTTTTCAGGGGGGAACCTGAGGTGGTATTCATACTCTACCTACAGAAATGCATGCCCCATTGGGTTAGAAAACACATAAATTGTTAAACTATATATGTATGTGTGTGTGTGTGTGTGTGTGTGTGTGTGTATGTGTGTGTGTGTGTGTGTGTGTGTGTGTGTGTGTGCATGTATATATATATATATATATATATATATATATATATATATATATGGCTAGATAGCTAGATAGATAGCTATAACTATAGATATAGATATATATAGATAAATATTTCAACAATTTATTAAACTGAATTATTTTAATGTTGTAAGAATGGTGTCCTTACTCTCCCACCACATCATATAACAATCACTGAGGCCTAGTTTAAGAAAATACACTGTAGTATTAAAAACCCACTGCTTGAATATAGGAGCCATAGAGGCATAACATTTCTTAAAAATATCTCTACTCGTCCTTGACTTCTAGAATGAATTATATTTGTGGCAACATCCTGCAATAAAATCTCTACCAGTTATAAAATGGGAGTGACTGGGGATACTTTCTTGATGAATTCTTGACATTTAACTCAACGATGAATCAACTCATTGAGTTAACTGAGTTAGGATTCAAGCCTCCAATAACCCTAAAAAAGATTTTTGGAATCTAGATATACTCAAAAATCTTTTACAATTTTTATTCAAACTTGAGTTGAATAACAGGCATAAACTTTTTTTTTTGTCTAAAGAAGCATCATGTGTTTCTTATAGCAGTATTGTGAACAAACTATTATTTTTTTTTATCTCTGCAGTTTTTGATCTTATAGCAATATCCCATCCGGCAGAGGTTTGATGATCTTTAGGCGAGCAAAATTTTGCATGCTAGTCAGTGAAGCACGTATTCCACTTCCTGTGTCAGTGTGGTGGCAGTAAGATCAGATGTAATGTATACTGGTCACCATATTCTGAGGCTAAAAATAGTATCAGTTTATCACTGAATTTTGTACTGAAAATCATTACAGATTATTTTATTAAAAATTAGGTGGTTTGATTAAAATAACTGAGGAATGAAAACTGTTTTGACTTTTTGACACCCGAATTTCAAAAATTCTAAGACAAGAAGTGACCCAGAGGCAATTTCATAAATTTAGGGGCAGAAGAGAAAAGAAGCATCTCATGGTAATCTAAGAGGTGGTTCTGTAAATCTGTTGTCTGAATAGTATTAGGCCATGATGGAGTACAGTCTTTGTAACTACAACCAATCTTGCTACTGTAACAGATAAAGTTAGATCAGTGCCTTAACAGTAAAACAACATGCAGTCACCATGCACTCATCACTAAATTATTTTAAAAACTATACAAAAAAATACAATAATAATAATACTATAACTTGTGCTATGTCAATTCAATGTTTTTAGTTTATGCACTTCTCCGTCTCACCACAGTTATTGTGTAGTTCATGACAAGTGCAATAATGTGTTATTCGCTTCATTGTCATTCATTACAACTGCTTTTCAGGATTTAAGTTGCCCATGTTAACTTCTCATCCTGCAGTAGATGTCCTTGAGGATTTTGGTGAAATTTGAAATATATTTAAGATCACAGATCTGAACTATTTACTTTGCTCTATAGTAATATTATTTTAAGAATGTTTATTTCTCTTTCATTGCTTTTATTTTATTTTATTCTGTGGATATTCATACTTTTTAAGGTTAATTATAAATTTAATTCATCATTTGTTCTACATTGATTTGTATTGTTTTTCTTCTTACTGTGGTTAACTATATTATTATACTTAATACTTATTAATACATTGTAAATCATTTAGGAAATAAACACTACAATGAGCTACTATTTTGCAAATAGAGACTAAAATATTTTTTTGTAAATTACATTGCTAAATGTAACCAAACACTAAAACAATTTTTTTTCTCTTTGCAGGTTCAACTTCAGAAGCTTTCGTTGGGTCAGAGCAATGACATATGCAATAGAAGAGATCAACAGAAGTAAAGATGTCCTCCCAAACATAACACTAGGTTACACAATATATGACACGTGCTTCACCATTTCCAAAGCTGTTGAAGGGACCCTGGTCTACCTTACAGGGCAAGATGAAACAATGCCAAATTTTCGATGCAGTGGGGGTGCTCCTCTGGCTGCTGTTGTAGGAGCAGGAGGATCAGCTCTGTCCATTGCAACAGCTAGGATTTTTGGACTTTATTACTTTCCTCAGGTACTAAAGCCCATTGTTTTGTGATCAGCATGTAACCTCCCCTTAACACTGTTAAAATGTTGCACTGAATTCAATAGAACAGATAACATCTTTGTGAACTTCATGTCAGAAATATAGTAGAAGGATCTTATCATATACAGCAGGTTTAATCTGACGTGCCTCTCTTATTCATGGCTTAGCTGTTATAATGTGTACTGTAATGAGAAAAATATAACACAGAAATGTGATCAGAGGAAATAATGAGTAAACATGATCTCAGACTAGTAAGTAAACCTTACAAACTCAGAATTCACTTTGGTAGTTTATTCTGTTTTTTTTCTACTTACAGAAGTACTCCTAGCATCTTCATATTAGACTGTAGAGTGCTGTGACTGAATTAATACAGTTGGACTTGTGTATTGTTGTTTTTAATCTACAGATATACAGATGTGTGTGTGTGTGTGTGTGTGTGTGTGTGTGTGTGTGTGTGTGTGTGTGTGTGTGTGTGTGTGTGTGTGTGTGCATGTGTGTGTGTGTGTGTGCCCACCTTGGCACACAATGATAATCCACAGGTCAATAGCAAAAAAAAAACAAAAAACAAGAAGGGCTTGTGTTTCTTGCATACTAGTAAAGTGACACATGACTTGCTGCATTTTCCTTCTAACACTGGTAATGGGCTCCAAGTTGTTGGAATAGGGCTGCCCATATTGTAAGGAAAAAATCTGGACTAACTGGTCTAGAGAGTATGTATTGATGAATTCCAGAATTCTCTGAGTATGCATGTTGAGATTGTATCAGTTTCCTAGTTTATGGAGGGACAGATGAAGTCAGCTAGGAGAATGAACTCCATTATGGTTAGCTGAGAGGTATTAGCTAAGGTAGACATAGAGGAGGGTAGTTAGCTATGATGTGATACTGGGTTTTATTCACAGTAAGTGGGATGTGAAAGAGTTCCAGGTCATTACCTAGTCTAATAAGTATGGAGGTAAGATTTTTAAAGAATATAGTAACACCACCACATTTAGTGTATTTGACTAATGTGGTGGGCTTGTAGCAGTGATTGGCATTGAAACCCTGCACTGATGGAGTGCTTTCACCAGTCTTGAATCAGATCTCTCTGACAATGCATATATTCACATTTTCCAGGGTTAATAGTAGATGTAGGGTATGTTTATTTTTAGCATTGAACATTTATACCTTAATACTGTTTGGATTCTGTTTAGTTATATTGGAAGCTTTAGAAGACTGACATTGCCAAAAAAGGGCACCATGGGAGTGACTAATATATGGAAGCCTTGGGTGGAGAGGTGTAGGCCATTCCTAGCAAAGCAGTTAGGCCTGTCTGCCATCTCTTCACAAGCTGATATATTTATTGTATCCCCTTTGAATAACACCAGAAACTATGCCCATTGTTGAAGTCATTCATATTTTGCTAATACTGTGGCATCATTCTTGTGAAGGTTCAATGGTACTCCATGCAAGGCACATACCGGCTCAAGCCACATATTCATGTCTCTCTTCATATAGTCCAGAAAGGTATGTCTCAAGTCATTTACTTCCACATGTATTGACCGTATCATATGTGTACTTGTGGTGCAAAGACATGAGTGCATATGTGTTGTGGCGAATGCTGGCACCTGAAAGGCAACTGGCAGTGACCTGCTCTTTCCAGAGCCTGGTGAGTGATGCAATGGTGTGTCTCACTAAGGAGTCACTTATGACTAGGATATTGGCCTGTGCGGTGGGGTGGCTTATGGGCTTTTGAATTGAATCAATGTGACTTGCAGATGTGTGTTTCATTGTGGGTGCTGTCTGTGCTGTGTGTTTGTGAATCTGTGTAGATTGTTGAGGGTGCTTATTTATTACATTAAATTTTGACGGACTTTGTGGTTTAGGTAGGTTGATTTATGACAGGCCTTTATGTCTGGTTTGGGCTTTGAATAATTGGTGTAGTGCAGTGATATGTGGCACTGACAGACCACTTGTTTTTAGTACAGGCTTCATGAGAGAGCTTTGCCTCCAACAACATTATATAACTACATCTCTCACACACTGTGTCAGTTTATTTAAGTAGGAGGTAGTGTCAGTAAACATGAGACAGTTGTCTCAGAATGCCAATTTCAACTAAGCTGGTGGCAGAGACCAATGGGAAGTGCAACTCTATGGTTCCCAGATGATTACTACAGTGAGCAAAGAAGTGATTTTCTGAAGTGTTAGCTGTCTGAAAGAGCAATCTAAGTCACCACATGAGGGGCAACATGTCTCTTATTGCAAGGCCAGAGTCTCTGCGCAATTGCTGAGAAAGAGAGCATTTTGGTTTATAAGTAGGAACTGATTTTTGGTAAACTAATAAGTGTGGATAGAGAAAAATTTGTTTAAACACAATACCACGTAGGTAGCAAAATAATTTGTCTGGACTCTCTATGAGATTGCCTTTGACATGCAATGATGTACTACTGCTAACTCTGTGGTATACACAGCTATAGAGCAGGACTTCACTAAGGATCCTAAGAGAGAGAATTTGCAAGCGAAAGCATCTGTCTGTTGAATACAGTGTTGCCTGCTTCTGCACAGTGCACCACCACTACCACACCACTTTAGAAACTGAGTGGAACAAGTGAAAGAAAAGAATAGCTGTGTAAAATCTTACCATAACCATTGATGTCCTTCTCTTCAATGTTATTCATAACATGAAGCAGATTCCAGCCTAGGTGACCTGAACATCCAGCCAATATACCAAAGACAAACTACTGCAAGGTACGTGTGATGTTATATATAGAACCGCCGAGACTGGCCATGTGTGATGTGTGCACGTACCATCCGCAGAACTGAATGCCCCAGTCAGAACATCAGCCCAAGGATAAGAGGCAATTAGGAAATATCCAAAGAAGAGCATGAACCAAGGGGTAGGGAGGGTGGGATAGAATACTGCAACATGGAAGAGAAGGACATCTATGGTTATGTTAAGATTTTACACAACTATTCTATTTCCTTTTATTCACATGTTACAGTATTCATAACATGAGGGAGAATACCAAAGCTCATGAGTGAGAAAGGTGGGTAGGAGCACAAGAGGTCTCCATAAAGCCATGCAGAACTACCCTAGCAAATCCTACTCTGGATCTGGAGATAGAGTCCAGCTTGTAGTGTTTAGGAAATGTATGGACAGTGGACCAAGTAGCGGCTTCTAGGATAGAAGCAGTGTCCAGGCCTTTAAAAAAGGTTCCTGAGGAAGCCACTGCTCTAGTGGGGTGGGCCTTAACAGAGGATGGGAGAGATTTCTCCTGAGAGACATAGCAAAAGGAAATTGCCCTAGAGATCCAAGATAAAATAGTCTGTTTAGAGACAGGTTTTCCCAGCACCCTGGGGTGAAAGGAAACAAACAATTGCTCAGACTTTCTAATGGATGTGATCTTATACAAAGAGAATCTGAGTTGTCTGTGTACATCCAAGGTGTGCAACACCCTTTCACTAGAGTTTTGAGTTGAAGAGAAAAAGGTGGGTAAGTGGATAGACTGACTGAGGGACAAGTCATTATCCACTTTTGTCATGAAGGAAGGGTTGGTGAAAAATCAGAAAGGGTTGTGAAGCCATTAGAGCTTGGAGTTCTGAAACTCACCTAGCAGAAGTAATGGCTACCAGTAAGTAGTTTTCCAAGTGCAGAATTTTAGAGAGGCTGAGGCAGCAGGCTCAAAGGGAGACTGGGTCAGTTTCTTCCAAAGCAAAAGTTATGTCCCAGGGAGGAGAAACAGTTTTCCTGGGAGGTCTGATGTGAAGGACACATTTCTGGACTAGAAAATAAGGGGCAAAACAAAGGCAGACATGCAGAAATGGCTGATAAATGGGCTTTAACTGAAGAATAAGCCAGTCCAGCCTTGAGCAGCTCACACATATAAGAAAGGACTAGGGGAATTTCCAATGAAAATGGATCTACTCTATTATTAAGAAACCAGATGGAGAACCTCTTCCAATTGGACAAGTAGGATCTCCTGGTATTCAGTTTCCTGGCTCCTGTAGGACTAGAAGCATGTTCTCAGAAAAAAAAGGTGTCTGAAAGGAATCAGAAGCCTATCACCCACAAAGTCAGGTTTAGTGTTGCTAGATATGGATGAATTAGAGAGCCCTTGTCTTGTGAGTAGAGCCACCCTGTGTGGTAACTTGTGATGATTGCCTTTGGCTAATTGCAGAAGAAGAGGAAACCAATGCTGTCTTCACCAAAAGTGAGTCACCAACAAAATTTTTGGCTTGTCCTTCTGTATCTTCAGCAGGACTTTCTGAATTAGGGGGAAAGGGGGAATGCTTAGAGAAACATCCCCTTTCATTAGAATGATACGGGGTCCACATTCCAAAGCAGAGGGTGTGGGAGTCTGGCACAGAACTTTGAAAGTTGTCTGTTTATAGGGGAGGAAAAGAGATCTATTTGAGGTGGTGTACCCCACTAGTGAATAATGTCCAGAAACAGATCTATTACAGTTTATCAAAGTTTTAAAACTTTGAAGACCATATGGCTGAGACCATATAATTGAAGGTTTGAAACTTTGAAATAAAAATATAACACCCAAAAGGTAAAAAAAAAACACATATAGTTACCTTTTTACGGGGGGGCAAGCCCACCTGCACACCCTGCTACTTAAATATACCAACTCCGAGATTGCACTACAGTGAGGAAAATGGCAAATCCCAGGTTTCTCACTGTATGACGATCTCAATGCAACGACTTCAAAGTTTCAAAACTTCGATCATATGGTCTTCGAAGTTTTGAAACTTTGATAAACTGTAGTAGATCCCCAGAAACACATCCCTGTGGATCATCCATTTATGGGCTTGTGTCATTGTGTCATAGATCTGCTCAGAGTGCCTGCCTGAACATTTTGAGCTGAGGGAATATAAACAGCTGCCATCATTACTTTTGCTTGAAGAGCAATCTATCCATGCTTGGATTGCTAATTTGCAGCGAAGGTAAGACTTTGTTCACCCCTGCTTGTTCACATATCAAAGAACTGTGGTGTTGTCTGTGAACAGCTTCAGAGTGCCTGGTAGAAGAGATGACCTGAAGGCTTGAAGAGCCAGGATCAGAGCCCTCATCTCTCTGATGTTGATGTGCTGCTTTCTTATGGAGGAGACCACAGGCCATGGACTTTTAGGTTCCCCAGAGTTGCTTCCCACCCCAAATCTGAAGCATCTGTGAATATTTCTTAAATTGGAGGAAGTAGCTGAAGTGGGAGTCCTGGATTCTGAGAAATTTGTTGACTCCACCAAAGTAATTCCTTCTTTAGGCAGGGAGGAAGTGGAAGGACAAACTCTAGTGGGTGAGCATTCTGGGACCAAATGTTTTCAGGTACCACTGGAACTTTTGCATGTGGAGTCTGGCTAGGGGCAGCATTGGTATAACTGAAGCCATGAATCCTAGCATTCCCTGGTAGTCGACGAGGACAGAGGGAGCAATTGTCAGAAGTAAGCCTGCTGTGATTGTACCTTTTGCAAAGGCAGGAATGCCATCATATGGTCTGTCCTTAGCTTGCAATCTAGGAAAACCTGGTTCTGAGAAGGAGAAAGGGAAAACCTGCAGTAACTGATGGTGCATCCCAGACTGAGGAGCAGAGAAATGGTAGTTTGAAGGTTCTACAGCAATGTGTCTGGATGTTCTGCTTGAATGAACAATTCCTTCAGGTAAGGGTAAATAAGAATTACCTGGAGTCTGAAAAGACAGTGACAGGAGCAAAACACTTTCTGAATACCCTTTGAGCTGTAGAGAGTCCAAAGGGCAAAGCACAGAACTGAAAATGAGAGGAAGCAACAGAGAGATGTAAGAATTTCCTAAATCAAGGGTGGACGGGGATGTGAAGGTATGCATCCTTTATGTCCAAGGAAACCAAGTAAGCTTTAGGTAGCAGTAGTATAAACAGCATTTGCAAGGTGAGCACCCTGAAGATGGGGACTTGAAGGAACAAACTGTGTTGGGACAACTCTAAAATTAATCTCTAAGGGCCATCTTTCTTGGGGAATAAGAACATCCTGGAATAGAACCCTTTTCCTCTTTCCAAGGGGGAACCTCGTGCGTGGGTCTTTGTGTTTTTAAGTCCTGAATGACCTGAAGGAAAAGGTGGATCTGGTCCTTTGGGTGTTGTGGAATCCCCATGAAGGGAGGAGTGGTTTTCCAAGTCATGTAGTAACTTCCTTGGACAATAGACAGGACCCATTTGTCTGTAGTAATGCTTGTTCACTTTGAAAGGAAATAAGAAAGGCCCTGGGAAAGAGGGATTTTTGAGAGAGTTGCCAGGTAGTCACAGAATACCTGGCTTGTCTGCAAAGGGGGCCTTTTAAGCAGATGACGGCTGAGACCTAGGAGGTGTTTGCCTCTGTATGCACTTCTTGTGTTGTTGGGAAGGTGTACGGGACTTTTTAGGGCATTGTTGTTCCGAGGTGCACCCATAAGTTTTGCCTTGAAATCTTCAGGCAAAGGCTGTAGTCTTAGCCAGGAATATCTCCTGAGGACAGAACCAGATGCTGCTGATCTTGCAGACACCTGAACTGCATCATAATCGCACTTAAGGGAGTGCCTGGTAACCTGGGAAAACACTGCCAGGAAGGAAGATAGCGGGGATTTTGCTGAAAAGTCTGGGAGATCTGTCAGCAGTTTAAAGGCCTGTGAAAGTAGGGCCAGAACATACTTAGACGTGTGTCTGATAATTAATGGCTCTAAGCCAGAGTAGAAGAGGTGTAGTCCTTTTTCCCAATTCTCTCCATCATTTTACTGTCCTTATCTGAGGGCAGGAGATTAGTTGAAGGTAGCAATTTAGTGGTTTTATCAGCAGAAAGAGAAATCACAGCTGGGTTTGCAAGAGGACATTTGTACAGGCAACTGCTGTCCTCAGGAACCTTATAGAACCTGCCTGGCCTTTTAGGAGAAGGAGGTTGTGAGTCAGGGTTTTTAGATGCTGCAAGAAAGGCATCTTGGAAAGCTGGCAAAACAGGTGGAATGGCTATTTGTAAGAGGTCATAGTATCTCTTTTGTACTTCCGAAACTTGGGAACTTTCTCCCTTGAAAAATTCCCTCATTCTGGAGGTAGTTTCTCCTAATGTAATATCCTCTTCAGGAGAACCTCCACTGTTAGAATCAACTTCAGGAGAAGCATAACCCAGAGTAGAGTCTATTTGGGTGAAGTAGGCCAGGGACTCATCTGAAGATGATTAATTTTCCTCAGAGGCCTCTTGCTCAGCAAGGTAGAGGGGAAATAAGGGGTTTATATCAAATTGGCGATTGCTGACAACTTTGAAGCTTCAAACTTTGAACTTGAAAGTTCGAAGTCTAAAAATGTCGAATGTCCAAAAAAAACCACTCAAAACCCAAAACAAAAAAAATAATGCTCTACGCAGGGGGCAAGCCCCCCTGCACCCCCCACCCCTGCTACTTAAATGTACCAACTTCGAGATCGCACTACAGTGCAGTAAAGGGAAATCTTCCCTTCCCATACTCTATGGTGATCTCCGTTATACGTTTCGACATTTTTACACTTCGAACTTTCAAGTTCAAAGTTTAGTGCTTCAAACTTGTCAGCATTCGACATTATGATATAGACCAAAAATAGAAGGTTCTGGAGTAGGTGGTTGCAAAGTAGAAGGCCTGAGTGCCAGAAAGGCATTCAAAATCCATTGGGAAAAAAAACACCAGTCTGGGGAAGGCTCCTGAATGGGAGACACATGTTTCTGTTTGTGTTTCCTCTTGAGAGAAAGACCTACCCTAGGCTGGGATGGAAAGGTGGACGTAAGCCTAGGCTCTGGACCCAACATTGGCTAAACCTCAATGGAAGGGGCAGGAGAGGTACTATGAGGAATGTTAGGAGGGGTGAGCCATGATTCCCCCTTACTGTTCTTAACAGATGTCTACGATACCTCTGCAGACATGCTGAAGGAACCCTCCCTAGCGGCTTCTAGATCAGTACCAGCCAAAGGAGGAGGACCAGACACCATACATAGCTCCAGGCCTTCATCAGCCTTGAGAGGGACATCCAGGATCAGAGCTGCAGCCAAAGATTCAAGCCTTATCTTTTTCACCATTTTCTTCTGGGGCTCACCCAATGGACCTGAAGTATCTTCCATGCTTAGCTCTAGTTGCTTTAGTTTCTGGTTTTCAAGATCTATATTAAGGGCAGACAAATAACTATGAAGCATTTTAGGGACAAATGCCTGAGAGATGGCACTGGCCTTGTAGTCATGGTTGGAACCCAGACAGAAACTGGTTGCGGTTGTCTTTGTGTGGAATCTGTCTTCCACAGTGGCACTTGACCTTCTTGGAAGACATTAACCTCTAAAAAACATGCAGTAGCAAAAGTGTAATAAAAGTTTTCCCCAACAGGGCACTTATCTGAGTAGCAGAAAACTTTTGGTGATCAGATGAATGGTGAAAGCTTTTATTCTGAATGGCAGCAGAGAATTTCTGGGAATGATATGTGCAGATGTCACTTTTATGGTGAACATTGGCTGCTTTATGAGCAACATCTCACATACCTTGCAGTAGCTTAAGTACGATAAAAAAGTGCAGGTCAACACCACGATAAATAAAATGAACCTTTATTAACAGCTTAAGTCTTTGGTATACTGGCTGGACGTGCAGGTCGCCCAGGTGCGGATCTCCCTCATGTTATGAATACTGCAACATGGGAATAGGACATCAATGAGAAAGTAGCTAGAACTCCTGTCAATAATTCAATCTCTCAGACAGCAGAAAATTACTCCCTGACAGCGAATAATGACTACTGTCCTCAGTAAGTTTACACTTTAGACTAGAAAATCAACAGAAAAATGTAGTTTTATGTAAGAAAGGTTGCAAATGTAGGATAAACAGTGCAAAAGACACAAGAAATGCACTTTTATTAGCTAGATGGTGCTGTTATTTAATGAATTTATGGAGGAAAACACTCTCCCTGGGATTCAGTAAGCTCTGCACAGCGTGCAGGAATAAGGCAAGAGCCCCTGCACTCAATATGGCTGACGAGCGATCCAGGAACGAGCTCCCGGGATGTGCAGGAGCGCTCCTACACTATTCCTGCATGGACACCACTGCTCTGTGCTAATTACCTCATTTACTGGTGAAAACCATGCAAATGAGGTGAATTAGCGATCCAGGAAGCAGGCAGGCATCTGTGCAGGAATAGTGTAACCATTCAGTTACTAACCGAATACATTTCTGCAAACTATAAAACGGAGGCATAAAAACTCCAAAGAAAGCATGTATTCAGTGTAGTAGGCATGCCAATGGCCAAATATATGGGCATTGCCATGGGAAATAGTTGCAAAATTATAAAAAATAACTTTGATTTCTTTTTACCGATTTTGGCCGTTTAAGCATAGGGCAGCGGTTTGCAAACGGGATCGGCCCGAAAATAAGAAAAAAAGTTGGAAATAATCTTTTAAATCCAAATCAGCATTTTCTCATGATAGTCAATGACATGCATAAGACAACAATACAAGAGAATAGTGGTTTTTAAGGGGGAAGGCTGAGTGTGAGTGTGGTAACCAAGAATTAGCATTCTGTTTTATGCAAATGAGGAGACTGATACTGAATCACAGATTGCCCTAAGTGTTAGCTTGCACCCAACTGTGTAAGTGCAGCAACACCATGGTATAAGCATAAGAAGTCGATGACCTCATAAGGGGGAGTGTCATACATGCTGTAAGCTTATTGGAGCTCTGTGGCTCATGTTTGCCCCTAGCTAAGCTCAGCTAAGGAAGGGTGTGTGTGTGTCTGAGGCTGCCTAGCAGTGTTTACATTGCCTAAATTGGTTGCATGCCATGCACAGGGTTTTAAACAAACAAAAAAAAAAAACAGGAAATAGCAGCTCTGTTCACATCTGAGCAGTGGGTGTGTGTGCCGTGCCTATGGGCTTACTCTTGAAGTTGATGGGAAGGGAAAACAGCAGTAGAAAGGCAATCAAGGAGAACTAGCATAGCTGGCAGGTGAAATGTATCAGAATCAGCCAATTACACAGGCAGCAGCCCAGCCCAGCACACTACTATAAACTATGCAAACACCTTTCACTCTGTTTTTTTCCACAAACTCTACACCACTGGTGTACACAGATGGGGAAATTTTACCTTACAAAATGATAGAGGCTGCTGTCGCTCTCATACATCAATATGTGGAAGAGGCTGAGGGTGGTGAGGATGAGAATGCTGATGACTAAACCACAGTGAGGAGAAGGAGAAGAGTGTACAGACCCAAGGTGACCTATCAGGGGCTACATGAGTTGGAGATAGTGGCGCACTATAGGGTGGACAGGGACATCCTACAGCAAATTTTGAGCTGTGCCGGCAACATATCTGGACATATCCAGTGGAGCATTGCAGTACTCTCCAGCTACGTGTACACAAATTTTCATTGTATGTGCCATGCTACACAATATGATCCTGTGGAAACAGCTGCAGCAGGAACAGCACGGGGCAGGGCCACACAGCCCCCCACCATTGCCAAGGCCAGCACAGGCACAGAGGAACTCAGAGGAGGAACAACCTGAGCCTACCCATGTAGACAGAAGGAGGCATGCCCAGTATCACCAGGCTTTGGCAAAGAGGCAACGCATAGCACATACACTGACATGGTAGAGACCCAGGGAATGACACCTCTCTCTGACTCACACATACAGTAAAAGGGATCCCAATGATGACACTATCTGTGCTTTACCATGTATAGGGGGTGTACTATGTGCATCCGACATAGTCAGCCCTCCAGCACCATCCTCAGTACTGGCACAGCCACAAGGTAAGTCATTCTTCCTATTGCTGAATGGAGTAGTATGTTCTGCTAGTTGTATCTATGGTATGGCTGTGAGCATGCAAGGGAACTGGGTGGCTGAATGGGATGGCAGCAGATAGTGGACACCTATATGGGCAGCATGAAAGCCATAACAAATACTGGTGTCAACAAAGTAGGCAGTACTAGACAAGGTGACAAATCCCATTGCAGTACATGTTGTGGACCAAATTTGTGTCCATAGGACACACACATGCATGTCAGTGAGGCTCACATACCCAACAATAGCCTCAGCCAGCAGGGCAGGTGTAGATAACCATAAAGAAAGCCTGTGCTAAGGCCTCCAATTGATGGCAATGGAGAACAGCCCCCTCCAGACCTACACAGACAGACTACAACAGGTCTGGCAGTTGCATGTTAGTTCTGAAGGATAAGAAGTCTGAAACTGAAATGTAGGTCAATAAAACCTAAGATCTGTACTCTACTGATTTGCCTCTAGTCTGCATGATAGGTCAGAATACAAAATGAAATGGAAGCCAACAGAGTACCTGAAATACCAGTACAGTCATAGCAAATGTTTACAGTTGTCATGTGTGCCCCCCAATCCTATGTAGAAATGCAGTAACATGTACGTGTGGGTTTAATAACAGTGGAGCACAGATTACCTGAGCTGGCCCAATTTACAGGATAGATTGCTGCATGTGTACAATATGCAGGGCTCTGTGTGTTAGGTTGTTGTGTGTTGTATATTGTGTGGAAGTGACCAAACAAACCATAAATGAAAACTAAAACTGGTAAAAACAGGCACAGCAGGAAACCATAAAAGCCGGCAAAAAAATTAAATACTGTCACACCAATACGAAATAAAATAAAGAAAAAAACTTTAATGTGAGCGCTTTCAGCAAGCACATTAACTTGCCTTCTTCAGACAAACAGTTATAAAACAGTTTTGGTACACTTTATATACTATTCAGCTGAATCAATTGATGAGTCAGCCTATTTAACAAGCAGGAAAATTTTAAAGTAGCCTCGCCACACAAGATAGAATAAACCATAAGCTACTATATAAATCTTATTCTCATACAGAGATATATACTAATAAATATTGTAAACACGTACCAATGTTTAAACAAAATTACCAAATTATTACCTAAAAACTATAACCTTGGCTATGTATATATATATATATATATATATATATATATATATATATATATATATATATATAATATAAATATAAAAATATTGTAAATAAACCATGAATAAAAATTAAACATTAAAATAAGGTAAACAGTAGATCCAAAAATTTAATCTAAATGAACCCGAAATGTATATGTGTGTATAAACCCTCTAATATCATCGTTTAAGGGCCAAATATCTCAACATACATTTAATAGAAAGGCTCTCATTCAAACCCGGAAAGGCTTGTGCTCTAGTCTTAATCTGCCATATAAGCTCATCGATTTCCAAAAGGACTTGCCATGGTCCTCCCCTAATATCAATGCTCCTGTGCTGTAAAACTGCAAATCTGAAAGCATGATCAGGATAGTCTAAAATGTGTTTGGCCAGTGCATTATTAGAGTCATTCCTACTTATAGCATAACAATGTTCATAAATACGTTGTTTTAACTTCCTTTCCATTTTGCCAATGTAGAATGCATTGCATGAACTGCACTAGGACACATATATAACACCTTTAGACTCACAATTGTATCTATAATTAATTTTATACAACTTATTATTGATGAAAATTTGCTTTGTCACAAAAATATGTTTACAGTGTGAACATGAGCCACATTTAAACATTCCTTTAGTTCTATGTATGCTGTCTCTTTTCCTCTCTAGGAGCGATTTTAAATTCTGGCCTCGCCTATAGGTTATTTTAGGCCTAACCCCTAGTGCTTTAGATAACTTTTCATCACCTTTAATTAAATTCCAGTTCTTGTTAAGAACTTCTCTAATAGCTGAATGGTCAAGAGAATATGTACAAAAAAAGCTAACTTGATGGGCTATAAAGTCGTCAGACATGTTAGTTGACTGCTCACCAAGAAAGCCTTCATAATTGCTCAAGTTATTGATAGAAGTACCAACTAAATCAGATAGCAAAGGTGTAAAATGCCCCATACTCCCTTTAGTTATTATTTCATTTTTAATATTTGAAACTAGGGTAGAGGGATACCCTCTGTTCAAAAACATTTTTTTCTAGCAAGTCACATTCATGGTTGAAGTCGGTTTCATCAGACACCATACGGGAAGCTCTAACCATCTGCCCCTTGACTACTGCCTTCTTCTGATGGTATGGGTCACTGCTAGAAAAATGTAAAAAGGTATTTGAGTAAGTTGGTTTACGATATATCAAACTCTTGTACCTATGGTTGTAATCATCCCTAGTGAGCTGTATGTCGAGGTAATTGATTGTTTTTTTCCCCTATAGTGTAAGTAAATTCCAAAAAGTTGGTAGTCTGAGTGATGCTATTAATGAAAGAAGGAATAAGAGAAAGATCACCTTTCCAAATACAGAACATATCATCCTGGTATCTGGTATACCAGGATACATGATTCTGAAAAAATGAATCTTTAAACAAAAAATTGTGTTCCCAGAATGCCATGATTGCATTCACAAAACTACTGCCACAGGGTGAACCCATTGCTACCCCTGACTTCTGTAAGAAAAAATGTCTTTCAAAGACCATGAAATTATTGTTCAAGACAATTTCTAAAAGAGTCTCAACTAAATTGATGGTATCACCATTTACCTTTTTCATGATTAAGAATTCCCTAGTCCATTCAATACCTAACTGCTGGGGAATGACCGTATATAAATATTTAATATCAATTGTTAAAAAATGAGCATTAGGTTGAAACTCAAGGTTGTTAATATGGCTAAGAAACCCCCATGAATCCTTACAGATTTGTGTTTCGCTGCCAATATATGGTTTTAAGACACTATCAATGTATTTGGCACACCCATATGTAATTGATCCCCGACCATCAACTATTGGTCTAAATGGGGGGGTCAATTAAAGTTTTATGAATTTTGGGGGTGCCAAATAATGCTGATGTTTTAGGGGCTAACATTATGAGGTAATGGTATAGGTCAATGTCAGTCAGGCCCTCCAAAAATAGATCCTCCAGGACCCCTTTAACCTTTCTGTGTGCCCCATTAACCTCATTTAGAGTTACTTGTGTATATGTGGCAGTATTAAGGTGTTTGACTATACTATTGACATACATATCATGTTGCATAAACACAAGACCACCAACTTTATCAGGCTTCATGACCCTGATGTTACAATCATGCAGCAAGTTTAAGTAATCAAATTCACAATTACTAATGTTGTTGCTCATATTTTTAAATTGCTTACAATTTTTAATAGCCCAAAAATCTATCTCACACATTTTTTCAAAAACACTCAAGTCTGGATGAATAAGTGGGTTGAATACACTAGAAACTCTTAAAGAACTGACCATACTAGTGTTGCTACCCATAAGCAGATTAAGGTTAAGTTTATGGACAAATAACTTAAGGTCTATAATAGTTTTAGCAATGTCCATGTGTCTCCCAGGGACAAAGGTTAGGCCCCTAGATAGAAAATCGACAATTTCTTGGTCCACATCCAAGGAGGTATAATTATATATATTAAAGTCGCCGTCTGAGCTTGCGTGAACAAGTGGTCCACAAGCTAGTTCTTGAGTGTTGACTATCGTCTCCTCATTCTCCTTTTGTTCCTCCCTTGTGGTCGGTTCCGATTGGACTGGCGATTGTTGGTTCGGTTGTTGTTCGTAGGTTGAAAATCCTGGTAGTTAGAACTATTGCCCCTATGATTGTCCCCCTGTTGTCTATCAGGGTTGTTGTTATTACTACCACCATTTTTGTCTCTATTACCATACCCATTGTGTGGAAGTGGTCAGCATGTAGGCATGGAGGGCTGTGTCTTGGTGGCCTATGGCCAGTACTGTTGATGACAGGGCCATGTTCTGACCACTGCAGTGCCAACCACAATGCATCCCAGCAATACCCAATTCAGCAGCCATCCATACTCACTGTTCAGATGTCAATATCTGTCACCATTTGAAAGATGGACAGGCCATGAATGTGGGCCCAGATATACACACAGTACACAGGTGGAAGTATCCCAGACAAACTACATAAACTGTAACTGTCAACTGCACACCTTTGGGATTGTACATACAGGTTAGCAGCACATTAGTTGTCTGTGTAGTATGGAATACTGATGTGGTCTGGCCAATCACTGGCAGACCACAAAAGGCACAGTTATGAAGTAATGAGAGACTATGTCCCTGCACAAGGCAGCATAAGGGGAATGTCCCAGGTATATCTGTGAGTCAGCTGCAAGAAGCTTCCGTATCACACGTGCACTCAGCTCACCCCACCATCAGCCACAGGTTTATCACAGGTCATATCCCTGCTGTTGGGAATGAGTACAGTATGATCCCCACTTCTGTATGGGAATACCCACAGAATGCAGCATGGTGAAGAGGTGTCCCATGCAGGTGTGTCCCTAGCTGTAAGCAGTGCCCTCCAGACCAATGGATTAATATGGACAGGAACTATTGCCATTAACACCTCGCACATTTGCCCTTTCACCCCAGGGGAATCCAGTGGCTCGCAGCCTGGGAATGCACTGGCCTGCTACAGATGGCCTGCATCACTACCAAATGCCCTACAGTCCTCTGTCACTCATGCTGCCAATGTATGTTATCTCATGGGGTTTCAACTAACAACATAACACAGTCCACAGAACACAAATACAAGGCCATGTTGACAAATCCTAGTAGCATGCCCACCATGTCCTACTGCATGAACTGTGGACCAACCCCTAAATACTGCTGGGATAAAGGAACAACTATAGGGATACTTCTCAGATATTGCTTGCATAATGTCAGGAAGAGGATAGAATAACAGAGTGAGAAGGTGTAAAAGCATGGATGCCATGGAGTGTGTGAAGTCTGAAACTCTGATGTGGGCCCATACTACCCCTGTCTGCAAACCCAGTAATGGGTGGCTACAAACCTACTCATAAACCACAATGTGAAGGGGAACTGAGCAGATATATGAGCCCTGCCTCTGGGTAACCTGGGTGCATCTGTACAGCTGAGAGGTATGGCCATAGCAGGATATGGCCATTCTGTTACATTGATAGATGTACAAGCAGGGGATCCTCAGCCACCACAGTACCAACATGCTGGACCATTTACACAGACCCATCAGAAAATATCTGCAGCTACCCCTTCAGAATGGCATGAGTGTACAAGAATATGTAGGCTGCAGACCACAATACTGGACACAGCTTCATTCATCTTGTATTTCCCAGGAAATAACTGTGAACAAATAAATATATCTGTCAGTAGCTGATGACATAATGCTTCACAGTGTAAAACAGTACATATGTCTGAATATCTCTGCTAACACCAACCATGTAACACAAGCAGCACAGACACAATAGTTACAGTATCCCACTATATTTCGCCCATTGTGACTCCATATTGTCAACCTAGCTACACATATCCTGCAGAAACAGGTCGCTAGTTGTAGGTGTAGAACACCAGATCCTACACTGGAGTACAACCTACCTGGAATGGATTCACACACTCAATACAGAAGGTCATACTGGGCATGCTCCAGCACTTAGAGAAATGAAGCCCATGTCTGACAACAAAATACAGAAGGTCATACTGGGCATGCTCCTACACTTAAGAAAAATGAAGCCCATATCTGACAACAATAGTGGACTATACATATCTGTCAGTCACAGATGTCTGTGCAAACACACCACATTGCACACCATTCATCCTTTGCACACACATTGGATAGGAATACTCATACATATCCAAGGCCAACACACTATAATAGGTCAAGCATACATACACAGAGATGTGGGGAAGAGAGAGACAGACAGTGACAGAGAGATTTCCATCATGAGGCCTGTCTCACCCACCACACACCCAATTGGCCAATATCACATGATGTGACGATGTCAATCACTGTAGACATTGCTTTTGGTAGCCCTCAGCCCTGTTGTGTATGTGGTGCTTGTGATAACTGTGTAACATGATAGTACAAATCAGTATTCAGCTAGCATTTGTATACCCAGTCCTGTTAAATGTAAAGTTGTGTGAGACTTGAGTGTTGTGTGTGTGTTTCCAGGGCAATGGTTTATGAGCCATTCACACATACTGCACTTCCCATTACCCATGTTACCACTCATGCTGATGTCAGTCACCTTGAAATAACCCTCTGGCCGATTCTCAACTCCATAACCTCTGTGGCGCTTGTGATAACTCTGTAGTGTTACAGTGTAACATACTAGTTAGGTAGGAGTTTTAATTCCCGACATGGCAACTGTGAAACTCTGTGTGGATGTGGGTGTTGACATAAATGATTTTGAGGCCATTCACAGTCACTACACCTCCCACTGCCCTACTTTAACAAGCCTTCTGTCAGTCACCTTGAAATACCCCTTTGAACAAGAGCCAGCCCCATAAGCTCTGTGGTGCTTGTGATAACTGCATAATGCTGTAGTGTAACATACTAGTTAGGTAGGAGTTCTAATCACAGACATAGCAACTGTGAAACTGTGTGTGTGTGTGTGTGTGTGTGTGTGTGTGTGTGTGTGTGAAGATGAATAATTTTGAGGCCATTCACAGTCACTATACTTCCCATTGCCCTACTTTAGCAAGCCTGCTGATGTCAGTCACCTTGAAATAACACTTTGGACAAGGGCCAGCCCCATAAACTCCATGGTGCTTGCAATAACTGTGTAATGCTATCATGTAACATACTAATGAAGTAGGAGTTCTAATCCCAAACATGGTAACTCCGCGTGTTTGTGTGAGAGAGTGTGTGCATCTTTGATAATACCTGATACTATGGGCATTCACACTTACTACTCTCCCCTTACCCCTCCTTTAGCACTGCTGCTGATGTTAGTCACCTTCAAAGATACCTGTGGAAACCTTTCCAACATGTAAGCTCCATGGCATGTGCCATAAATGCAGAACAATGTAATAGTAGTAACTACACAGTTATGAGTTTGAATCTCATCTGTGGCAAGTATTTGTCCCCATTTACACCCAGTACACATCTCAGAGCCTAACTTTAGCAGTCCTGCAGATATCATCCACCTTAGAAGTACCTGTTGCCATCCCTGAACCATGTCGGGTCAGTGGTGCATGGGGTAAATGTGTAACCATAATGATCCATAAAGATTGTTAGAGGTTCGAACCTCACCTCGGCAAATGTAAATGTGTGTTTAGGGTAAAATTATTTTTCGGATCTCTCACCCACTACATCACCCAATGCCAGTATTTACAAGGGCTGGTGATGTTCCTCACCTTAGCAGTACCTTGGAACAACATTCATTCTATAAGCTCTGTGGTGCATGCGATAAATGCGGTACACTATAGTAGCAATATATATCTAGGTAGGGGTTTTAATCTCAGTACTGGCAAGTGTGTGTGTGTGTGTGTGTGTGTGTGTGTGTGTGTGTGTGTGTGTGTGTGTGTGTGTGAAGATGAATAATTTTGAGGCCATTCATAGTCACTATACTTCCCATTGCCCTACTTTAGCAAGCCTGCTGATGTCAGTCACCTTGAAATAACACTTTGGACAAGGGCCAGCCCCATAAGCTCCATGGTACTTGCAATAACTGTGTAATGCTATCGTGTAACATACTAATGAAGTAGGAGTTCTAATCCCAAACATGGCAACTCTGCATGTTTGTGTGAGAGAGTGTGTGCGTCTTTGATAATACCTAATATTATGGGCATTCACACTTACTACTCTACCCTTGCCCCTCCTTCAGCACTGCTGCTGATGTTAGTCACCTTCAAAGATACCTGTGGAAACCTTTCCAACATGTAAGCTCCATGGCATGTGCCATAAATGCAGAACAATGTAATAGCAGTAACTAGACAGTTATGAGTTTGAATCTCATCTGTGGCAAGTATTTGTCCCCATTTACACCCAGTACACATCTCAGAGCCTGACTTTAGCAGTCCTGCAGATATCATCCACCTTAGAAGTACCTGTTGCCATCCCTGAACCATGTCGGGTCAGTGGTGCATGGGGTAAATGTGTAACCATAATGATCCATAAAGATTGTTAGAGGTTTGAACCTCACCCCGGCAAATGTAAATGTGTGTTTAGGGTAAAATTATTTTTCGGATCTCTCACCCACTACATCACCCAATGCCAGTATTTACAAGGGCTGGTGATGTTCCTCACCTTAGAAGTATCTTGGAACAACATTCATTCTATAAGCTTTGTGGTGCATGCGATAAATGCGGTACACTATAGTAGCAGTATATAGCTAGGTAGGGGTTTTAATCTCAGTACTGGCAAGTGTGTGTGTGTGTGTGTGTGTGTGTGTGTGTGTGTGTGTGTGTGTGTGTATGTGTGTGTGTATGTCTATCATCAGTATCCTGTGGGGAGGTTGCTGTGATTGTGTAATAACAGGATCCATTGTGAGGCGGGTTTTGGTAAATTATTATGTTGAGGACCTAGTATATGTCACAATGTCCACCTTACAAGGACAACAGATGTCAAACACCAGAGAAGCTGGTGTAGATAATCCATAGCCCTTCATGTGACATTATGGATTGGTGAACAATATAGGCAACCCTTCTACTACTCAGAGAACACTCTCCATCCATGTCTCATACACAAACACACTTGGCTAGGCAACAGTCAATATATTGGTAGTTCCCTACATATTGCCTCACAGATAGTAACCATGGTGTGATTGTAGTGGACTACATTCCTGTTGACCACAACAGTGCCACTGACATCAGAAAGTACTGTGATGTGTTACATCTCCTGACTGTGTGTTATCCAGCAAGTAAAAGGACATGGCACCCTGTTCCATCCCTGCAGTAGGCAAATAAATGCTTACAGTGACCCTTTTGCTATATTCCCCACTGGGTGCCTGCAACAACTGTAGAGTCTGCAAATGTAACCCACAAAGGGAATACCATGCCTTATACACATGCCCTGTATGGACAGATGGCACTAACTCCACTGAATACATGTATCATGCTGTCAATGTAGGTGCAAGCACGACCTCAGTTCCCTAGCCAGGTCTCACCAAATGTGGTCAGGAATGCTACATCAGAAGATAACAATCTGTCCACACAACATGCCCCAGAGACCTCAAGTACACTTCCACACATCAAAGAACATGTGTGTGTGGGACATGTACACAACCCAGACACTGTCCATGTTATAGAATATAGATCACATACATGGGAAGCAGTGCATATCACTGGCCACCCATAATAACCCAGATGAGTGCATGGTGAATACAATACCCACCTCTGGGGACCACTCCAGGGACTACACCCCTGAGCCACACTGGAGACTGTCATGTGGCCTGATGCCAAGGTATTCCCTTTGACTAGCCTTGTACAGCCTTCAGGCCCATTCACCTACTACACACCTGTGAAACAAAAAACATATGCATCTCAGTAGTGGCAAGTGTGTGTGTATGTGTGTGTGTGTGTGTGTGTGTGTGTGTGTGTGTGTGTGTGTGTGTGTGTGTGTATGTGTGGAGATTAATGATTTTGAAGCCATTTGCAATCACTACACCTCCCATTGCCCTACTTTAGCACACCTGCTGATGTCATTCACTTTGAAATAACCCTTTGGCCATATATCAGCCATATAAGTTCTGTGGTACTTGTAATAACTGTGTAATACTGTAGTGTAGCAAATTAGTTAGGTAGGAGTTCTAATCCTGATTCTGCCGACTGTGATAATGCGTGTATTTCCCTGAAAAAGTGTGTGTGTGTGTGTGTGTGTGTGTGTGTGTGTTTGTGTTGTTGACACCTGCTTTTGTGGACATTCACACTTACTGCACTTCCCTTACCCCTCCTTTAGCACTGCTGCTGATGTTACTCACCTTCAAAGATACCTTTGGACAGCCGGTCCAACATGTAAGCTCCGTGGCACGTGCAATAAATACATAACACTGTAATAGCAATACATAGTCAGGTAGGGATTTGAAACTCAGTAATGGTAAGTGTGTGTTTGTGTGTGTGTGTCATCAGTATCCTGAGTGGGTGTTGGGGTAATTGTGTAATGACAGGATCCATTGCAGTGTGGGTTTTGCTACATCATTATATTGAGGACCTATATGTCCCAATGGCCGCATTAAAAGGCCAACAGTTTTCAAACACTGTAGAGGTTGTTGTAGACAATCCTTAGCCATAAATGTGTACAGCCATGTGCAACTACTATGTGACAGTATGGATTAGTAAACAATATAGGCAACTGTTATAATACCCAGATATCACTCTCCACCCACGGATCATACACAAACGTGCTTGGGTCTTACTCTCTTACTGCCTTCCTTTCTTACTTTGTCTCTCTCTCTCTTTCTCTCTCTCTCTCTCCCTCTCTGGTGGATGTGGAAAAATACATCTGTTTTGCATAGGCAGCAGCTTGAGTTTTGTAAGTAATGCCAATGATCAGCTGATGGCATGTGCACAAATTGCAGCCCCCCCCCCCATTTGCTAATTGCATGTGGAACAGCAGTGGTATCATTCCTATAGCCAATTGCATGGAAACAGACTCCTATAACTAAGTACTTCATGTGGGTGCTGGGCCTTTTCCTTCACTGTGAGCAGGACTTCATGTGGGTGTCTGACAAACCGCATCACAGAGGGTAGTTGGAAATACCTCTTACAACATACACTGTGGAGACAGGCCAACAGACTGGAGGGGGATGTTCCAGACATGGGGACAGAATGTAAGTATTGCTGTTCTACATTTGAAGTAATGTTGGTTTAACAGGGTTTATGTGGATATGGCTGTTCTACATGATTTAAAGTCTGGTATGACAGTGTTATGTGGTTGAGGAAACTCACCTGTAGGGCTATCTGCAGACTGGCCAGAGTTTGGAATCTTAAATGTGGTGTGTTACTCACACATTTCCTACCTTTAGATATGCAGTGGCATACTCTGATGATTTCAGCCAGTGCATGGTGACATCCATGTGAGTTACTTGACTTCATATCCCTCAGAAGAGATATGTCACAACAAACCCTGTTACACCAGGAATTTTCTCTGTTTATCACAGCAATGTGTCAATATTGGCCCTGTGTTTGTGCCTCTGTCCCCCAAGTCTGTCACCCTTTGTCCATATGTCATGCAGTAAGAGGTGCATATGTACAGTATATCATTATTTATTGACATCATACCCGATAACAAGCCAGTGAGATATCAGACTGCTAGACATGTTATTTATATAGGCCTTATATTTGAGGACAAAACCTGGACCTTCTGTTGCAGTCTGTACAGCAATGAAGTCTGTGTATTTATGGTGATTGTTGACAGAGTGTGTATTGTCAATATGTTACTTGGCCTGTGTGTAGACTGTGGTAGATGTCATTGTTCTTGGTCCTGTTCTATCTGATGTTTCCTGGTGCTCCGGTTTACGGTACACCATCATCGTATATGTTTGTAGGGCCAGACTGAGACATGTCCCATACCACAGTCAGGCATCAGACTATATTGTGTATTGGGCCAGTGTATGTAGGGTTAGTGTGTGAGTGGCACATATGAGGATGTTTTTTTTTCATACAGTCCATATACTGTACTATTAATTAGGCTTACCATAATGTGACTGTGTTCAGATTGGTTGTGGATATGCACTTTCACACTGGTGTCTGTTACTTCATGCTGTTACATGCCTGTAGTGCCTGCTATATTTGCAAGTACATGTGTATTCCCCCATGGGAAACTTGTGTCAGTGTTGGGGCAGTCTGCCTGTAGTTTGCACAGTGCTTTGTGACATGCCTAGCAGCTCAATGTATTTACCTAGTGTGATGTTATGTCCAGATATTTGTCAGATGTAATGTTGCCTGACCACCATAAGTGTTGTGTATTTCTGAAAATGCAGTGGGATGCTGTGAAGATGTATGTCACTAACTAGTGGGAAGTAAGAGGGCTTGAGACCTCTGCTCCTCCGGTTAATATGTGTTAGGACAGACAGGAGTATGTAAATGCAGCAACTGTGTGAGCTTATCTATTCCAGTATTTTTGTAATATCCTCATTTACATGGCTGCAAACATTCACTTTGTCAGGCTTGGTCCACACGTCCTGCACTAAGCAGTTCTGTCTATACCTCTGGACTGACCAGATTGTGTCAGACTGTCCATGTGTATTGGCCATATCTCTGCTGTATTCCACAGGATCATTATTGCGATTTGTGTGGTACTTCACTATGATGATCTTATGATGTCTGTCAGTAACTGATGGTGTAAATGTCAGTATCAGAAGTGACTTCCTACACAACATATCTGTTGACACAACCCCTGTTACTGTAGCAACATTCTACATTTATAGCTGCAATACTTACATTACATCCCCTTGCACTAAGAGGCTGTGACTATTGGTGCTGAGGTATGACTCTACTACATTATGGGCATATGTTATTTATTTATATATATATATATATATATATATATATATATATATATATATATATATATACACACACATACACACACACACACACACACACACACACACACACACACACACACACACATACACACACACACACACACACACACACACACACACACACACACATATAACTTCCTAGCTGACAGGTTCAGCGCAAACTTTCCCTCCCCTCTAAAAGGGCAAATATCTATCCCAGCAGAGTGCTGCCCCCCTGACATCTCAGATGCTCAGGTAAGAGCAGCACTCTCCAAAGCAAAAACACAGCATCAATGGGACCAGACGGTGTCCCGGGCTGCGTCCTACATGAACTCCAAGAAGATCTAAACCCAAACATAAAACTACTGTTCAATCTCAGCCTTACTACAGGATATGTACCCAAAGAGTGGCATACAGCAACAGTGGTCCCTCTCCACAAAGGTGGTGCCTCAACAGATCCTGGAAACTATCGCCCGATAAGCCTGACTAGCTTGGTCTGCAAAGCTATGGAAAGGATCATCATGGACCTCATAAATAAAGATATTGGGGACCTACACACACTAGATCCTACCCAGTTCGGCTCTGTTAAGGGTAGATCCTGCCTCTTAAACCTGGTCGATTTCTTTAAAACAGTCACCAAGGCCATTGACGAGGGGAAGGTGGTCCACACAGCCTACCTGGACCTCGCAAAAGCCTTCGATACAATACCCCACTCGGGCATTATAGGTAAGATCACCAGCTTAAATATAAACCCCTGTGTCACTAGATGGGTTGCAAACTGGCTCAAGGACAGAACCCACATGGTTAGAATTGCTGGAGCCATGTCAGACTCCAAACCAGTTACAAGTGGCGTCCCACAAGGCTCAGTCCTGGGACCTCTCTTGTTCGGTATATATTTCTCGGAGGTACAGGCCAACACGGAAGGACTGTAGCTGACCAAGTTCTTAGATGACTGCAAACTGGGCACCATAATAGACTCTCCAGCCGACACAAGCATCCTACAAAAGGGCCTCATAGAAACAGACAACTGGTGCCAGAGCCATGGCCTCAAGTGTATAGTCATCCCCTTTGGCAAAAACAAAGTGCCCACAAATTACCACATAGCTGGTAATCCATTAAGTACGGAAGAAGTAATTAGAGACCTGGAGACCCAAGTTGATAGCAATCTCTCATTTGAAAACCCCGTGGCCAAAGTGGTTAGAAAAACATTTTATATAGCCCACCTAATCATGAAGGGATTCACATCTAGATCAGGGGTGGTCATCGTGCCTCTTTATTCATCCCTCATCAGGCCCATAATTGAGTACAATGCCTTTTTTGGGAGGTACCTTACCAGACACCTGCAGCAACTGGAAAGACCCCAAAAGTACCTCACCAAGAGGATCAAAGGGCTCAAACAGATGCCGTATGCTGCCTGGTTAAAGAAACTCCAGCTCTACTCGGTGGCATACTGCCTGCTCAGAGGCGATCTGTGCCTGATGTATAAAGCCATGTCCAACCTGAAATTAATGGACATGCTGCACCTCAGAAAATCCAAATCCCATTGAGCTACGCTCGAGACTTGAACCTCAGCACTGAAATAAATAGGACATGCTGGAGGGACAGATTCATAACCCAGAGGCTCCCTTCACTCTGGAATAAAATCCCAGTCCAGGTTAGGCAGAGTCCCTCACTGACTCTCTTCAACAGGAATCTTGATGAGTGGATGGGAGATCGTAGGTTTACCCCGGGTATCACTTCTGTGTCACTGTTAGACAGAGGCACAGTATACTAACCTCGAAAAAGGGCATAGCAAAATTCATTTAAAATGGGTGGTGAAAGCCAAACACACTCTGGCTAGGCTTATAAATGCCCTAGGGCAGATAGCCTAGTATGAACCTATGAATATCCTATGAATATACACACACACACACACACACACATACATATATATATATATATATATATATATATATAAATATACACACATATATATATATATATATATATATATATATATATATATATATATATATATATAAATATATATATATATATACATATATATATATATATATATATAAATATATATATATATATATATATATATAAGTATATATATATAAGTACATGTATATATATATATATATATATATATATATATATATATACATATGTATATGTGTCAACATGAGTGTTGTATATACCTTCCCAGATGTATCCCACCATATTTATCTGATATGTGTATATTTAGATATAACAACATGACTGATTACCACTATTTTCACTTACAAGTACTAAACAAATGTAGTAGTCAAAGTAGTTGTTCACTACTATTCAGTATGTGTACTGAAAGATATATTTGAAAAAACAACCAACATCTTCACAGCTCTGATGGCGTAGTGATTAATTGCTGTGACTGTACTGTACAGAGTTCTGGGTTCAATATCTGCAAGGGCTGTTTATTTTGTTGCTAGGCAGAACAAGGGCTGTTGGATACAAAGTGGTTAAGGCAGTTTTGAGCAGCTTTAAGTGGGCTTGTGCGATGTTAAGCGGTGCTAACATATGGTTAAACGAAAAGGCACTTACATCATGTAGGCTTTGCTTACCAGTGCACAAATGTGCTTAGCATTCATATTTAAGAAATGCTTACACCTGATCACATTCCAGTCTGATGTAATAGCAGGGTAATGACATCTTTAATAAGTGTATTTAATTCCATGTACATAACATGCATCTATGTGCTGTCATTACAGTAGCAAGGGGTGTGAGTATACTGTATGGGACACCTGAGTATACATGGCTAGTACAACAATCTTTTCTCTTTGTATGTGTTTCATACATGGGTAGTATCCCAGGTTATATGCCTTCACACTTGCTTGTATTGTATTATTATGTTACTACTGTTAACAGTGCTTTTCCACGTGAGAGTAGATTGTAGATTGTAGTACTGGAACCATGCACCCCTGCAATCAAAGCTGGACTCTGAGTACTGACTATCGGGTTCTTGGTGTGTGAGCTGCATGTTATTAAATATTTACTACTGGATATTGATCTGATATGTGGATATTAACTGTAAACTACTATGTGTATGTTACATGTCATTGAGGGCTGCTGTCATGTAGCAATGGCATACCTATCAGTGTCAGATGTCTATCTATCAAAACATTCATCCTAATGCATAACCTGTTGGCTAGCTAATTTCTATCTGTCCTCTGTACATATGTGCATATGTCAGGTATCCATTTTGGCTGCTTACAGGCAATCTATGTTTGACTGACACTGACATGTCTGCCCAGCTGTGTTTTGAATGCCACAACTAGGAAACCCCATCCTGTATGCACCACATGCCATTGATCACTCAAGTGGCATCAGCTGATAGATGGTCTGCTGACAAATGTTAGGTGACATGATATCAGTGTACTCACATCCCCTACTCTTCTCATCTCTCCATGGATATTAGCCTGGTACACACCTAGGAACACCTGCACCTATGGACCCCTGTAGTGACAAATGTGTCAGTGTGCATTACTGAGAATTACAGAATCTGTGTGTTTGTAAACTTGTAGTTGATAATAGCCTAAGGGCCTTCTCACCCACTACACCCCCATTGCCATAGTTAGAAATGGCTGCTGCTGTAATTGACAGTAAATGTACCTTGTTACACTCTTTACCCTATGGGCTACCTGGAGCTTGCAGTACCAGCATAACACTGTTGTACAAATGGGTAGATAGGCATGGGTTACCCTCTGAGTCCTGACAAGTGCGTGTATGTGTGCAAGTGTGTAGATTGTAGGATACAGCATTCTGAGGCTAGATTCTCCAAATACAATACACCTTACCATATATTATAAGGGATAGTGATGTTGCTGACATTAGGAGAGCCATGACAAACCCTCACCCTACTTATCCCTGTGGCATGTGCAATAAATGCATATCCCTGTAGTAGCACTGATTAGATAGACAAGGGGTTGTATTGCAGTCCTGGTCAATGTATGATTGTGGGCATATCAGGGCATTATCATGGGTTTCAGTGAGTAAAATATCCAATGTGGGGTGTGGGTGCTGGGTATACTGCCTTTACACCATGGTACCCCCAGTACATGCCCCAAGATCCACTATATGAGGACCAGTGTCAGCATCAACCATATAGGTAACTGATTACACTATCCAGCCCAATGATGCATGTGCTGTGTGCAAATTCTCTGTAACTGAGTGGACTCACTGACAAGGTAGTTAGCACTGATAAACCCAAGTCTCTCAGATGTATCTATGACTGTTATGTGTTTGTCAGCGTATATATGACATTATGTCATACTATGTATTGTTGATTAACACCCAGTACATCTCCTATTACCATACTGTACAAGGCCTGGTGATGTTCTTCACTTAACAAGAAACTCGAGACACACCTCATCCTAAAAGCTGTGTGGTGTGTGCAATTAAGGTCAAACACATTAGTAGCAATACATACCTAGGTAGGAGTTCTACTCTCAGTGTTGCCAAGTAAGTGTGTGTGTATGTGATGAGATCTACTTTAATTTACAGAAAATACATGTCCCAGGAGATCATTTGTCTGAGAACAGACTGGCAAAAGTTAACATTTCAAAGGAATCATCTTGTGGAAATTCATTCCATCAAAACTAGTAGTAAATGTGTAAATGCCCTCTTCCCCACTGTACAGCTGCACAGCAATACTGGAGTTGGTATATATATTTGGAGTGTGGATGTTGTGGGCACAGCCACCCTCATTGGGGTTATTGTGTGTGTATCCCCCCGTTTAGTCTGCTGTAATACTGTACAGTTTATGTTAACAGGTTAAGTAGTTGTTAATCGCACTATGTGTGGTTCTATGCCACCCCACACCCTCCAAAGTGGAGGGTTGTGCCACCACACCAGCACACTTATGCTTACCAACTCCAGGACTACACTACATTGGGGAAGAGGGCATATACCCTGCCAGTACCACTGTCAATGACATTAAACTGGCAGACTGATTATTTACTGATGTGATGTTTTGCCTATTTTGTCTTGGTGGAATTACATAGGCCAAAATGAGTTCACTGAAAAATTAAGTACATCCATGTGTACAGTATTCTCTGTGTATTGCATCAACACATAAGTGTCTGTGATTGTGTGTGTTATTCACAAACATTTGCTGTGTGCCACCCAGTACACTTACCATTGCCCACTGTAGAAGAGCTGCTGGCATCAGCCACCATGCACTCGCCTATATACACCCCTCAGGCTTATCAGCCATGTGGCACATGCAGTAACTGTTATACAGACCTGCTACTTGTGTTCACCTGTACCCAGGATATGACACAGTCAATGTGTCACCACAGTGCCATACCCCTTGTAGGAAACAACAGCAGACCAACATCCTGATGACACATAGACACCTACAACACAAACAGAATACATTATGGAGACCACAATCAGTCAGTTTTTAATAACAGCTATAATGCGTCATGGCTGTACAGCTACACATCCTGACATGTAAGCATTACATTTTCCAGCTGAAAACATGTTAAACAGCATTACATTGCTAAACCTTAGTACATTCATCCTGTGCATCATAACCATATTAGCATATCCCTGCATCAATGTTATGGATGACAGGGATGTGGCACAGGTGTCATCATATGCACAGGGTGCATTGTGGGTTTGCCAGAGACCTAGGCTGAGCCATTTGGTTGACATCATGTGTGTGTGTGTGTGTGTGTGTGTGTGTGTGTGTGTGTGTGTGTGTGTGTTAGGGGGTTCTTTATCAATTGGGCTGTGCAGATGTGATGTGTGTAGGTATGGAGGTGCCCTCGCTGTGTTGGTGATGTGTGTGTGCATGTATCCACACAGTTCTGCCATGTGGCTGCCCTATACAGGGGTTTGTTGGACAGCTGGAGACCATACATGGCAGGGTGTACAGTTCACCATGTCCAGCCATGGACACGAAAACTGTATATGCCAGGGGTTCCACGGGCACTACCAGGTAGAAGCCCAGATATGTTACTCTCCCCTGATGATGACAAATGACTGCTTGATCTGTGTCCCGGTTGGGACCGGCCAGGACCACGTGCATGTGGCCTGCTGTGTTGTGGTGTGGACAGCACCCCCCCCTGCAGTGCTAGTGCTGGCACTGCCACTACGGGAGTGGCTGTGACTTGTTGCACATCCACATAGATCTCTACCTGTTGGTGTTGCTGACCTACGTCCACATGGCTGTCACCCTACTCTCACCATATGCTCTAACACAGACACCGCACGGTCAAGGATTCCCACCATCTCACCCAACTGTCTATCCAGGACCACTGCAAAATAATGGTGGACACCTGCAAGTTCATGGATGTTGTCAAGTACATCAGAATGATTAGCCCTCTGGAGCTTCAGACTCTGTCTGGTGTAATGTTCCATATCTGCCTGTGCCTCCATGATGGCCTGAAATATGCATCTGGTGACACCTGCTGTGGCACTTCTGCTAGGGGCATGATGGCCAGCAGCCCTCCTACCAGCACCCCTGTACATCTGGCTGTGTGGTACCTCACCGGTCATCCAGATATGGCTGCTGTGTACAGACACACTTGCCATAGTTACCACACTGTCCTGTCCCATGCCACCATCCATCAACTGTCCCGTATCTTTGGTCACTGGTGATGGGGCATGTATATGCATTGTGACTGTGTGGGGATGGGGTGGATAAAAGTGGGATATCAACTGATGGCACAGCTTAGCTTCAGCCCCTGACAACCCTGCCTGTGTCTCACCATACCTATCATCTTTGTCAGAGTCTGTATGGATACTAACATCGGTTTGCCTGCAGGAGGGACCCTGAACCCCCTTGCCACCTGTGAGGGGAAAACAAAAAAACGTAATTTAAGACTTATAATTCATTGCTTACCTGTACACACACACACACACACACACACACACACACACACACACACACACACACACACACACACAAACAAACAAACACACAAACAAACACACACTTACAGGTGAGGTGGCACAAAGATATTATACAGACCTCTCATTACCCAACACTCAACAGCATGCACTGCAGCTATACTCAGTCCTTGTTACCAACATTATACCTCTCTGTGATGCATGAGTTGTGTTAGTAGGTGATGCCCCTTCCCCTGGAACACACTGCACCCATGTACACAGTATTGCTGTGCACCTGTTCAGCACCCTGGCATGTACTATGCACCATACCTCATGACTATACACACCATTGCTGAATGTGTATATGTGTGGCAGTTATGTTTGCTCTGTTGCTCACAGCCCCTATGTGTTTGTCTGACACATACCTGGGATGATATGAGGACAGATGTCAATAGTGAATGCCTGACCTCTGATTTGCAGATCTCATCATCAACAGTGCATGTATGAACAATAACATCCGATTACATTGACAACCTTCAAAACTTACTGTGACTATGAGGGGTGTACACACCCTTGTTGACATGCTAGCTTCTTCCATGATATGCAATGGGGTCACAGTACTGCATATGTTAACATTACACACACCTGATATGTGACATATGACCTGTGCAATCAAATGCAGTATCAAACAAATGTGTTAGTGGTGCAGATGCTGATTGAGGTGCATAGAATATATAGGCTGCATAAGTGTGCACACCATTAACACAATGGTTTGTTGCAGCACCTGTTAAGTGAACTGCAGCAGTCACTATTCCTGGAAGGGGTATACTAGCATGGCCCATCTTCACTTGCCATTATTTGGTCACTCTGCCCTACAAATGTCCCCCAACTCTGCTGGATTGCAAGGTCAGCTCATGTGCACAGCCCTTGAAGGTCACACAGTGCCTTCATTATTGCTGTGGAGTCAGGGTTATGTCTGGCACAATTCATGACCTTGACTGTGTTCAGATACAGCCATTCTTAGTGAGCTTTGGATGTATGCTTCAGTTCACTGTTGTGTTTCAGGATGACACCCCTCCCCATCCTCAGCCTTATTGCAGTTGTTTGACAACTATGGGACACACATGAGTGTCATTTGGCTATGTTCCAAATTCAAAATACCATGTCTACCAGCCTAGTTTCTACTAATCAACAGCAAACCTAAAGGTGTACACTGGCACCAGCAAGGTAAAGATGGGGATGGTGGGCCTGAGGTGGACTGATGTGTTGCTTGTGCACCACATGTATCTTTACTAATACTGTCTGTAGGTTTCAGCCTTGGTCTCAGTACACCCTTACACATTGCAACACATGGCTTTGGGAGACTTGATGTTATGCATATGCTACCTGTAGAGAGCCCTGGATGATGCTTCCTGTGTAACAACTCTTCCATCTGATTACCCTAACCCATAGGCCAAACTTATGCAGATTCCAGGTGATTATCAACACAGGTACTGCACAGGCAATACTTGTTAGACATTCATACAAGTCCCTCAGTGTTGCTGCATGTTTCTGGTCAGGCTCCATGACTAGTTTGCAGCATGTGTTGTCATCTGTCTTGGATGGGCATCTGTTTATTTTCTATATTAATGTTGTCCCATACTTCATAGTCACATATGTGACTGTCTGCACTGTTTACCATGGTATATGCAATGATGAGGTAAGGTTACTTATCCCACTCCTGAGTGTTACCTTTCAGATATGGGATCCATTCCATGTTTTGTAAGATATGTGCAAGGCACGGCAGTCTCTGTCACAGGTGAGTGGGAAAATATCATGGACATACTTCTTGGACAGCAGACCATTACTTGATGTGATATTGAGGCCCTGTACTTGATGGAAGGTGTGTACTCAAGAAGAGTGAATGCTGTCAGTACCTCAAAAG
>NC_056734.1:718659127-718729127 GCF_019279795.1 Protopterus annectens
AATAATGGCTGTTTGATATACTGTGCGCCGTCTATATATACTCTTTTTATATATATCTATAAGTATTTATATAGTTATATGTGTATGTGTGTGTGTGTGTGTGTGTATATATATATATATATATATATATATATATATATATATATACACACACACACATATGTATATATATGTGTGTTTGTGTATATGTATCATTGGAATGTTTAGTGCTTCCACATTGTACATTCCCTATGGTAGACTGACTGTTCTGCATGATATGTTAGAGAAATCATCTTGACATCTTACAGCTGAGATGGTGTACTGTTAACTTGGTGTGGCTATGTTGTGCAGGGTCCTGGGTTCAAGACTTGCAAGTGCTGCTTATTGTGTTGCAAGGCAGATCAGTTCAGCTGTGGAGGAAGGGATAATGACAATAATTATAAGAGATCCCTAATTTGGACCCCTTCACCCCCATTAACAGTGCCTTTGGTCAGATGTTTTGCAGTGAGAGGTTCAGAGTGTGGATGCAATGCGTGAATGCAATATATATATATATATATATATATATATATATATACACATATATACATAGACATATATATATATATATATATATAGACATTTTCTATATATATATATATATATATATATATATATATATATATAGACATTATTTATATATATATATATATATATATGTGTGTGTGTGTGTATATTTGTATATATATATATATATATATATATATATATATATATATATGTATATATGGGAGCACTTGACAACGTCGACAGCTGAGAACGCCGACAAGGAGCTCGCCGACACCAGAAGATCGAAGATTGAGAAGACCGACGGATGAAAACCCCGACGCTGAGAAGACCGACGGATGAAAACCCCGACGCTGAGAAGACTAATATGGGAAAAGGCTGTGTAAGTATGCGGTAGTGACGGACGTTAGGGTACGAGTAAGGTAAGTGTGTAATATTGACAGTGTCTAGGGATACGGGTGGGTTAAGTGAGTTAGGGTTAGGGCATGGGTTAGGTAAGTGTGCGATAGTGATAGTCTTTGGGTTAGGGGTGGGTTAAGTGAGTTAGGGTTAGGGCGCGGGTTAGGTAAGTGTGCGATAGTGATAGTCTTTGGGTTAGGGGCGGTTTAAGTGAGTTAGGGTTAGGGCGCAGGTTAGGTAAGTGTGCGATAGTGAAGGACCTTAGGGTTAGGGTTTGGGTTAAGGGTGTAGATAGTTGTGTATGTGAGGTTTAGTGTGAGTTTGTAAGGATTTTGGTGTGCTTGTGTTGTGTGTGTGCTTTTTGGACACGGGATTTGTTTTGTTTGTTTATTGTCGGTATTGTGTCGGTATTATGGTGTGTCAGGCATGTGAGGTTTCGTGTTTGTGAACGTTCGGTTATGTGGTGTGTCTGATTTCGTTGTCGATGTTGTGGTTTGTCGGTGTTGTCAAGTAGATCCGTCCTCATATATATATATATATATATATATATATATATATATATATATATATATATATATATATATATATATATATATATATATATATATATATATATATATATATACACACATACATACATACATATAAATATATAAATACATTTTCCCTGCTGTTGAATGACTGTGCTGCATGGCATGTTTGAGAAAACATCAACCTTTTGTACAGCTCAAATGGTTTAGTGGTGAATCTCTGTGGCTATGGTGTGCAGGGTTCAAGCCTAGCAAGGGCTGATTATTTTGTTGCTGGGAAGAACAAGGGCTGTTGGATACAGAGTGATTAAGGTACTTTTAAGCAGTTGTAAGCGGGTTTTATGTGTGTGGTTATCAATGCTAACTTCCGGTCAAATAACCTTACAGACAGTTAGCCTGAAAGTGCTTAATCTGTGTAGGCATTGCTTAGTGCCATGCAAACAGGCTTAATCCTGCTTATTACTGCTTAAAAGTGCTTACTCCCGCTTACCCCTGTGCAAATTTCTTTAAAAAAAAAGAAAAAAGGGGTGATAGGAAAGTAGTGAAAAAGGGGGCATGCAGAGGGAAAGACAATATGGAAAGTAGCTAGGGATGTGCAGGACAGGTGCAGGGAAGGTCCATAACTCTCCACTTCTTCTACAGCAACAGCTGTTTATATGTATACATATATATATATATATATATATATATATATATATATATATATATATATACATACACTAAATTTGGAGGTAGATTTGGACACTCAAACCCCTGAGAGATGGGTGAGGACAACAATAATGTGTTGTGAAGCCATTTAGACCAGATTACATGTGTCCAATGGACACGTGTGCAAAATGGACAGCTATGTATGGGACAAATTTTTTTGGGGGGGAACAGATTGCCTTTTTTTTAAGGCGAGAGTGGGATATTGGGGAAGGATAGTAGTTATATTTGGGGAGGTAAGTTGGGTAGGAAGACAGACAAGACAGACAAGACAGCATGCAGGGGCAGTATATAACACATGTGGGGGTAAACACCTTGGACAGGGAGGGGTGTTTGGAAATCAGAAGCCCATGAGCCCCCAAATGGAAACAGTGGGACTGATGTCCCCACCCATGGGCAGTCACCACTACACCTTCATGGCCCTGTAGGTAGCTGTGCTGGGGGCTGAGCAGGAGGGGTAGGCTGACCCTCTAAATGTGCCACATGGCCCTCAAGCTGATGTAGCAGATCTCCAAACTCCCCTCAGAACTTGCTATGCACCAATCCCTGGACCTGACTTCTGGCGACAGGATCCTGTCCGCTCCCGCTCTCGGGGGGGGGGGGGATGAGCCCCATCCCCTGAGGCGGTTCCACCCGAAGATAGTGCAGGACCAGCGGATGAGGAGACCTTGGGGTGGGCCCCAGATGTGCTAGGGCCCAGCACCATGGCCAGATGAGGTGTGGGAGAGGTGGGTCCGCTGGGACTGGCCTTCCCAAATGTGCAATGGTGTTGCAGTTTTAAAACATATGTGGGTTAGTAATAGTCAACACATTCCAGGATTAGTTATAACAGCACGCATAGATATTCCCATTAACCCAAAACATCAGATTTGGAACAGTTGCATAGCAAACAGAACACATGCATACATGGGACCACAGTGGCCATTACAATGGCATGCAAGTTACATTGATAGCAACAGGCCACCAATGATAGTATTTCACCATGGAACATTAATAGAAACACATTTCAATATTTATTGAACAATTGGACATATGTCACAACAGTAGGTTTGGTGTAAACATACCCATTGATTTGTGTATTTAGATTATTGTTGCAGATATGGTGGGGGGATGTCAATTAACAACTTATATATCCTTGTAGTACTCACAACTTTAATGATTATTGCTCTAATCATTAATGTACAGGTATTATTACAATACCCTATGGCCTTTGTTTGGGCAGTGGTATGTTTGTACACAGTGTATACTTCAACTGTCTTATAGCTAAATACTACATCTCTTACCTGGTAGACCTGTGGAGGGAATGTTTGTTAACATTACCTGACTGTTTCTACACATATTCCCAGATTCTGAGTTAATATTATGCACATACCTCTCAATCTCTTAATCCACACACTCTGGACAAAGCTTGACAACATGGGGGTACAAATAGGGACATATTTTGAATATTGCTCTCATAAACTTGTATTGTTGCTAGAGTGACAGGATTTGTTTTAATATACATCTTCTGAAGGTTTTGAGGTCTGAAAATCAAATGTATGTCATTATTTAGTGATTAAAATTCTGAGATCATCCCACTGATTTGCCAGGGGGACAGAGGAACAGGCAGAAAGCTAAATACTACATCTCTAACCTGGTAGACCTGTGGAGGGAATGTTTGTTAACATTACCTGACCGTTTCTACACATATTCCCAAATTCTGAGTTAATATTATGCACATACCTCTCAATCTCTTAATCCACACACTCTGGACAAAGCTTGACAACATGGGGGTACAAATTGGGACATATTTTGAATATTGCTCTCATAAACTTGGATAGTTGCTAGATTGACAGGATTTGTTTTAATATACATCTTCTGAAGGTTTTGAGGTCTGAAAATCAAATGTATGCCATTATTTACTGACTACAATTCTGAGATCATCCCACTGATTTGCCAGGGGGATGGAAGAACAGGCAGAAAATATGAGCCAATTATCTGGAAATTCTGAAAAAATTTGTACAGTTGAGAAGTATGATTATGCATACAACTTTCTACCACTCCCAGGATTTGAACTATGGCTGTGTCTGCTAAAAATACAACAATTTATGTTTCAGCAGCCTGTGCTATTTGGATATTGCTGTCTATTCCTTCCGTGTTTTCTGTCTAAGTCTCTACTGGTTGTACAATCTGACCTTGTAATTACAACAGTCTTATACAGACATTCCTAGACATATTTTTATGTAGCACAGTGTGAGAAACAGTGGTTTACACAACAGTACTATTCTGATATCAGATTTTACTGAATGCTACATGTCAGGCCATACAATACCAGAGTAAACACTACTAGTCCAGGATTTAAATCTTTGTTGGCAAGCACAGTTTTCTTATCTGACAGACCTGTGGAGGGAATGTTTGTTAACATTACCTGACTGTTTCTACACATATTCCCAGATTTCTTGTTAATATTATGCACATACCTCTCAATCTCTTAATGCACACACTCTGGACAAAGCTTGACAACATGGGGTACAAATAGGGACGTATTTTGAATATTGCTCTCATAAACTTGGAGAGTTGCTAGAGTGACAGGATTTGATTTAATATACATTTTCTGAAGGTTTTGTGATCTGAAAATTAAATGTATGTCATTATTTAGTGACTACATTTCTGAGATCAGCTCACTGATTTGCCAGGGGGACAGAGGAACAGGAGAAAATATTAGCTAATTATCTGAACATTCTGAAAAAATGTGTACAGTTGATAGGTATGATTATGCATATAGTAGGTCTATATTAGAATGCTGAAACCTCACTTATGAGAATCCGAAAGGCCGACACATACACAACGAACTACAAGATCACCGAATGTCCTAAGGTGCGAAATTCAAAATATCGAATTGCCATAGTTGGCCAACTCCACCGCCCGCTACGTACTGCCTACCCAAACAAAATAAATATGAATGTATTACTATATATGCACTTACCTTAACCCGCACCCTAACCCTAAGGTCAGTAACTATTTCACATTTACGTTAGGGAGCTATACCAGATAAGGGAATCTCCTACTGACGTTTTACCTCACTAAACATGGTGTGGACAACTATGGCGATTTGGTATTTTGAATTTCACGCTTAAGGACATTCGATGTTCATGTGTCGGCCTTTTGGGATTCTCGTAAGTGAGGTTTCGTCATTCTAATATAGACCCGCATGCAGCTTACTACCACTCCCAGGATTCGAACCATGGCTGTGCCTGCTAAAAATACAACAATTTAAGCTTCATCGAAGTGTGCTATTTGGATATTGTTGTTCTTTTCTTCAGTGTTTTCTGTTTAAGTCTCTCTTGGTTGTGCAGTCTGATCTTTTACTTACAACAGCCATATACAGACATTCCTAGACATTTTGTTTATGTAGCACAGTGTGGTTAACAATGGTTAGCACAGCATTACTATTCAGAGAATGCAGCAATAAATGCCATGCAATACCAGAGTAAACACAACCAGTCCAGGATTTAGAGCTTTATTGCCAGGCAGTTACAGTTCTATTTAAATATGACCTATATGGGACTATTACTGTCATATTGTCCGGCTTATTCAGTACAACCCATACAGTTTGTATACTGCCAAGTGACTTTCTACTACTTTATATTTATTTGGTATGACTTCTACAATCAGGATTGTTACTCACCAGCCTCACAATGCAGCCTTTGCAACCTACTAGCATAAGCTTCCTGATTCACAGCCCACTCAGCTGCAGCTGTAAGGGAAATAAAGAAATATTTAGGCATACCTATCCATCATATACACAGGCTGGACATTAGTAAACAGTTATTAGTATGAGTACTTACACACTGCTGGGACATCACCCCTCTGCCTTGCTTCTTGGACCCACTCATCCAAGAGCTCCCTCTTTCTCTGCTTCAATTCAGCATAGTGGTGCCGTACCTGCTAACCAGTCCGAGGGATACCAGTGGCACTGGTGAGATCACGGGTGAGACTGTCCCAGGTTTCCTCTTTATATTGGGAGCCTTTTACTGACCCTGCAGCAGTCTCTCATCATGGTTATGTACCAGGATTCCTACCATGACCTTGGACTCCTGTATGCCCCAGCAGTGTGCATGGAAGTGTATGCCCTCACCAACTCCTGACATACTGCCTACAGTGGGAAGCTGCAACCAGTTATGAGCTGTATTCCCATGTGTGGGGTTTAAATATGGCCGATTTCCCACCTTTTGCCATGATTGGATGGTTTTGAATATTCTGATCTAAGCTAAGCTACGGGCAAACATGCTTAGCTAAGGTTGGCAGTGCTTAAAAGGACAGGTTCAGCACTGCTTACCAATGGGCAAATCCACTTAGCTGGGCTACTCATTGCTTAGCAGTCATATTTACACAATGCTTATACCTGGTAAGCAGAGCTGTGCAATGCTCAGCATTGCTTATTTTTCATTTTATGGACTATCTGCTGTATGGCATTGATTCATCATTCATTACATATTATAAATTTGTTTACTGTCCCTGACAACCCCTAATGGACTTTCATTACATTTATTCATGTGTGACTATACTGTATGGGGCACTTGTGTTCATATGGGGGTTTCACAACTTTATTAAACTGACACCTTACATCTGGACCTAATGCAGTACTCTGGTTAAGAAATATGTGTTATTTAGTAGCTAAGAATAAAAAAATGTTTATGTACTGCTTTCACATGTAAAATGCAAATTGGTTACAGTGGGGATTGAACCAGGAATGGCTGCTTACAAAGCATACACTCTAACCTTACACTATTGCAGTATTGCTTATGTTGGATGTCTCTTGCTATTTAACTTATTATGCTGTTTAAGTTGGAGTAAGTATAGCTGAGCAATGGGCAAACCATGCAGCTACGCTTAAACTTTATTGCATGTTTAAAAAAAATATTTGTTGTTTTTTTATTTATACCCTTCTGAATATCCCTGCTAATGCTGAACCTGTTATTCTATCAACTTTCTGCTTTGTGGGACAATTGTCCCTTTTGGCTTTGTCCACATTCCTTACTCTGAGGGGTTGGGAGGTGTGTGCTATGTGCTTATGCTACCTGTGTTATTCTAACAACTTTTGTCTTGGTAGGGACGATTGTCCCTTATGGCTTTGACCAGATTTGTTATCCTGATGGGTTGGGGGTGTTATGAGTGTTCTAGCTCATTTTAAATTGCCGAAAGGCATTTCTGGAGTGTAGGGGGCATGTGTATTGTGAGAGCTCTGCTCTCAGACACACCCCCTGTGCTCATACACGGAACCGTGTCCATTTTAGAGCAGGGCAGCACGCCTTCATAAATACGCATGGTGCACTGTCGTGCTGTAACAGGAACTGTCTCTGCCGTGCAGGAATAACTTATTCCTGCACAGCTGCTTGCTGAATCCCAGGGTCTGTGTAACAACCAGGCAACAAAGGAATGCACATTATCAACTATTTTAACTAAGCTGCAGCAAAATGGAGGATCTATTAGCTACATACACAAGTAATCAGCACCTTGACTACAAAGGTGTAAACACATGATCTAGCTTGTACATTTACTTTGTTGAGCCACTGTCTGCCACACCAGGAGAACTGAGAAGCACATTAATATTGTTCAGTTAGTGTTAAAATGTATAAAACCCTTTTCAAAATGTAATATACAAAGCTTGTAAAAAGGGCATTATGGGAATGAGGACTTACACAGTGGATACTCCCCAAATGTCTAAGTATGATACAGGTGCATAATTTACCTTTAAGCTAATAACTACTGTTTAAAAAATGGACTCCCTAAATACCTGGAAGTGTTTACCAGTTAATGGCACATACCAAAAAATACCTTATCTGTACTGTTTAACGATCCACTGTGCTGCTCTTCTTATGTTTATTTCAGTAGTTTAGTCAAAGGCAGATTTTACGCAGATGGGACTTTGCAAACATCGCAAACTGCTGTGTGAAGTAGTGCGTGATTTTCAGGACAGTAGTGGAAATACTGCTTGATTCTCAGGATAAAAGGGATGCAGTAATAACACAGAGAATGGAGAAAGTTGAGGGGAACACAGCAGAAGTTTGGGGAAACTTGTCCATGAAAAGCTGACTAGATAGAATAATAAGTTGTAAGTTATAAAGCATGTTTAGCGCTAGTGAATATTTTGAACAAAAGGACAATATTTATTGCTATGAGATCACTCAGCCTATTTCATATATATATTGTACTGCTGCTATGTTTAACAGTCATTACTGCTTTTGATTGTTAGTTGCATCAAATAAATTTTGATACCTCTCTGGTAACTACTAGTAAAAGAACATGTAACTGTGAATGGTTAAGCAGGATACTTCATGACACTGTGACCAGCTAAGTACAAGCAGATTTTCTCTGGGTAAATGTACATGAGTGTGCTCACTTAATGTAATTTTCCCAAATAAAACTGGGAACAGAAAGGGCTTTGTCATCAAGACTGTGTAGTAAGCTAAACTATTTAGGCTGAAACATTAAAAATGCACATAGCTAGACAGATAGAGAGATAAAGAGATAGATTGTGATATATTTGTATTTTTTCTAATTATCTAATCTATTTACTTATCTATTCACTTATCTATCTTTCCATCTATCTATCAATCTATCTATCTGTCTATCTATCTATCTATCTATCTATCTATCTATCTATCTATCTATCTATCTGTCTGTCTGTCTGTCTGTCTGTCTATCTATCTATCTATCTATCTATCTATCTATCTATCTATCTATCTATCTATCTATCTATCTGTCACTACATGAAACAAGTCCAGCACCCAAAATTGTTTTTGAAGGTGGATTTCAAAGAAGCAATTCCATACTCCCTGCTCATATGTTTTAAATGGTGCTCCTCTTCTGGCAGACATAGAGATAAGAGGTCTGGGTACTTTTCTCTCATTCTATAGACATGTTGCCATCATAGCCAGGAAATTCTTCTATGTGGCCCAGTCAATTTCCAAGGAAATGTTTTCAAGATTCAAAGAGGTCATCCTGCCACTGCACTCTTCCCTTATCAGACTCATCATTGAATACAATGCCCTTTGGTATGTATAAAATGAAGCGTACTGTTCAACTAGAAAGGCCCTAGAGATGGTGTGCCAAGAAATCAAACACTTTAAATCTTTCAACTATCAAGATAGATTATCACAACCCTCATAGGTTTATATGCTTACAGGTAAGGACTAGGCAAGCTGCCCTTGTCAGTCATTTTTAAGTCTATCCAGTTTCTCTTTTTCTGCTCGAATTAACCTATTCCATTTGGTTAGAGACTGGCCTTACCCATCCCATGGTCGATAATTATATATTACCCATAATGAGAATAACTGGGATCATACCATAGATAATTTGAGGGGACCCTTGCATGGGATAAAGCATTAAGGAGTACAGGGGAAGTACTGGGGTAAATTTTCTGTTTCACATACATAGATCCAAGCTGCGTTGGAATATGGGCAAGGATAAACTTTGTTTTATGTGGATGAGGAGTCTATTCCCAAGCAGAGGTATTCTCTGCTAGATATATCTGTCTCTCCAAATCATTCTGTTGATGTTTCAGAAGAGGTTTAGATTGATATACGGAGTATTTCTGATGCCATCTGACTTGCTGATGTGCAGTAAATCCATAAATATTGGGTCTGAGGCTACCTTGTACGCCAGACACAGGTCACCTTTTATCAGTCTGTAGGGCACTGAGTATAGTGTGAAGGCTTTGAATTGGTCCATATAGGGCATGTTCTATAGGCTTTGTATCCTTTTAGTTAGGTATCTTTGTGGGCATTCCAGTTGTTGCATGTGTTTGGACAGATATATGCCAAAGGGGATATTACATTCAATGATTGGCCTAATGAGGGCTGAGTAAAGGGGGACAATGACATTCCTAGATCTAGACACAATCCCTTACTTTATAAGCTGTGCAATATAGAAGGATTTTTTTATAACAATAGGCATATGTTGGTCAAACGTTAGGCCACTGTCCACATAAACTCCCAAATCCCAAACAACTAGGTCAGCTATTAGGAGTGTATTGTCAATGTGGCAGTTCCTTGGATTAGATGACTTCCCATAGGATACAATAATGCATTTTTTTGCCATTTAGTTTGAATCCATGTTTTGGTACCAGTTATTTATTTGAGACAAATCTTCAGGCAGGATAACAAAGTAATTTCAGGATTCAATGACTGCTCCCAGCTTGCAGTCATCTTCAATCTTATTCAGCTAGAGCATGTTGGTATTGGCTTTTACTTCAGAAAAGTTGATGTCAAACAGGAGAGGTCCCAGCACAGAACCCTGGGGGACTCCACTGGTGACCGGTCTCTTTGTGGGGATAACTTCCCCCATTTTGATTTACTGTGTCCTATTAGCTGTTCTACAATGTCTAAGTGGGGAACTGTGTCATAAGCTTTGGCCAAGTCAAGGTGTATGGTATGTAGCATTTTATCTTCCTCCATTGCTTTGGTGACCTTTTGAAAAAATCCACCAGGCTGAGTAAGCATGACCTGTCCTTGATGAATCCAAACTGAGATGGGGCCAGTGTTTGGAGGTTCCCTATGCCTTGACTGATTAGCTCCATGATAAGTCTTTCCATTGGTTCACATATGAGGCTGGTCAGGCTTATGGGTCTGTAATTGCCTGGTCTGTGAAAGGTCCTCCTTTATGTTGGGGAATAACTGTAGCTGTTCACCATTCGCTTGGTACAAAATCTGTATGATGGCTGACACTGAACAGTGTTGCTGGGGGGGGGGGGGTGTGTGACTGAATCATGCTTCATACTATTTAACGTTCATCCAAGGCTATTGTCAGGACCCATCGATTTTGTATTGTTGCTTTTGATAGCAATTTTTCTTATGTGATAGCTGGAAGTGAACCAGTTCAGGTATACCTTGAGGGACAGCTAGAGGGGAGAGAGGAGTAAAGTTAGAGATACATTTATTCGCCAGTAGGTTCAGTATAGCTTCAGCCTCAGTGTAGGTAACATCATTCACATTCAGCTCAGTGCATTGCTGTGTTGTGCTTTTTGAGATTATGAACATAACTGAAAAATGCATTGTGATTGTCTTTGGCTTGGGTGACTATTTTAGCCTCAAACTTAATTTTGGTAGATTTTATTAACTTCCTGAGTTGTTTGTTTATTTCATTGACAAGGACTCTAATATTCTGGGAATTACTCTTCTTACTTTTGGTCACAATTCTCTTTCTTTATTATAAAACTTGTTGATATTATGGTTCTACCGTGAGGGTTTGTTTCAGGGGTTTGCCCTGCACTTGTTCCTATGTGGTGCAGCTGCATATATGCAGCTGTTCACATGCTGGTATACTATGGTGGTGTAAGTTTCTGTTTTCAGTGGAGCTAACTGGGTTTTGCGGGGATTTGAAGCTTAGCAATGAATCACTTAGAATGAGGTAGTTTAACATTTCAAAAGGTACCTTGGGTGGAAGGGATCTCTGGTTTTAGTTTTATTTTGATGGAGACTGCTTTATGGTCAGACCCAACAAGTGATTAAGATGCACAAGAGATGGTGCAAGATGCTCCCATATTAATAAGGATAACATCCAAGGTGTTGCTCCCCTAGTGGGTACTCTAATTGTTCCAGGACATTTGTATTGAGAAAGTCCTGGAATCTGTGTGCTTCTGCACTAGTGCTGGTGTAGGCTTCCCAGCCTATGACTGGATAGTTTAGATCACCTAGCAAAATGTTATTGGATTTAATACTGAGTGATTCTAGTTCCTGTAGATAGGCATTGTGGCTTTGTTGTGTCATAGAGTAAGTTCTATTACTAGATAATATATGGTAATGTTATATTAGTAATTCCAGTACATAGCTGCACTGCATTTTGCTGTTTAAGTGGTCTAACTGTTGGTATTAAACCTTAGTGTCATTTGTATGTACTGAGTGTATGTCAGGTTAGGTCAGGACTTGTCTTTGCATTAAGGCAGTTCCAGGGCAGCCAGCTCAGAGCTAAGGGTCTAATTATTCTGCCCTCCCATGCACAATATTATACTTGTGCTCCAAAATCCAGTGTATCTGTTGGGGTCTACTTTAATTAAACGAAAGCAGAATCCATTGAATATGAATCCGTTGATACATAAACAGTGAAACGCGATAACATTGAACACGCAAAACCACAAAATTTAAACATCGAAACCGCAATAGTCGGCCAACCCCATCACCTGTAACATACTACCTACGCAAACACAACAACAAAAAACACATACATACACTAATCAAAACCCTACTACTAACCCTAAATGAAAGCACCAAAACCCCACTTGTAACCCTACACTAAACCCCACATACACAACTATCTATGCACTACCCTTAACCCCTCCCTACCCTAAGGTCCATAACTACCGCACACTTACCCTACAGAACTATACCCACACAAAGTAAATATTCCATGCACATACACTTAGCGAAACCCTACACTAAACCTTACATACATTACCTATCTATGCACTTACCTTAACCCGCACCCTAACCCTAAGGTCCGTAACTATCGCATACTTACCTTACGGAATTATACCGCAGATGGGCCAACTATGACAATTCGACATTTCTGATTCCGCTATTTAGTGCGTTCAACGTTTCCGCATTTTGCTGTTTACTTGTCGATGGATTTGTATGCGACAGATTCTGCTTTCGTTTAATTAAAGTAGACCCATCTGTTGTTGCTTGCCTCTTATGATAATTTGGCAATATAATTCCTTCCCTCCCTCTCTCAGTTTATTGGCTGTTGATAATAAGCACATAAGTATCATTTTAAACATTGTAATATATTCTTGCATCTGTAAGTATGAATATATATTTGTTTTTTACCATATCCTTGTATCTGTAAATATGTTTTGTTAATTTCTTATGAGATCCTATTTATCCAGGCCATGCCTGCAAATGGTCGATTGAGTTCAGTGCAGTATCGTGGTAAACAAATATAAATAAACAAACAAACAAAGAAACAACTAACTAAATAAATAAATAGAATTATTTTGCAAATTCTCTCCCCTTAAATTACTCACTGGGCTTAAAGACCTATTATAAAATTGGTTAATATTGAGTGCACTGATACTGCTTGATTGCACTGATCTTAGTATTAAATTAGTAAGTTTGTTACTATAATTAGCTTAGTGGTTTTTGCTGGTGGCAGAAGAAAGTTTCCAGGCTAGTTGTTTTGTACTGAACTTTAAGTACTCAGTGGCAAGCCTACCCAAACATTATCTTAAAAATGAACTCCAAGCAATTATAGTTATTTCTGCCCCAGTGTCATTCCTGTTGGTATCATGAACCAGCTCTTCCCCACAGCTTCCCTAGCCAGCTTGCTTGAGATGAGTACCCTGAGACATTGTAAGAATCATCTCTTGTAGTCTGATCATCTATTACACAAACAGCATAACACAGTATGTGAGAGATTACATATATAATATCCTTATTTGCTTGTCTTCCTGTCTGCTGAATGTAAACTGCTTCATCCTCCACCACATTTCTCTGCATGCATCCAACACTCCTTTCAGTTTCATATGATCTCCTTAAAATGTACTGACATTACACAATGAACTCTGCCTTCACATATGCCAGATTCGTTAGCACCAACACTGTGTCCATGATCTGTATTCAAGAACATCCCTACCACATTTGTTGTGCCTTCTAGTTACTCAGAAAGACTGCATGGTGTACATGTAGTCTACACTTTGTGGTAACCTTTATGAATTCCCTTGATACTTAAGGCTAAAAGAAAATCAGTAGGAAAACTAAAATTAGGAAGAAGAAGGTGTGAGGTATGCTTGTGTTGCCTTTTCACTCAGAACAGTGTACACTTAGTGTAGGTGGTCATTAATCCCATCATATCGGTAAGCTATCTGTAATACTACATTAAAATCCCCTGCCCACATCACTCAGTCTGCTCTAAGCCTCATATTTTCATTTGCCTCTACACATCCTATCAAATCCTATACCTTATCTCTCTTCTGGCCGTAATAAGAGCACATGAATGCAATAATTTAATAACTGATGAGATCTTCCTTTAAACATAATAGATGGGATTCAACAGTATTAAGAGCATATCCAGAGACTGAAAAATTATTTCTACTAATTCAGAAATGATATGATACTTTGGATTACTTCTGTACATGTAATAGCTGACAAATACTAAAATAGGTTCAGGCCTTTACTCTTTAAGTCAAATACCTTATATTTGCCATGAAATGTTTACTTTATTTAAAAATGTTGACTAACGTCATCATCATCAACCCCCCCTTTTCCCATTTTCTACATGGTATCAGGGTGTTGCATCAACTATCCCCATCTCTCTCTTGATTCAATGCCACTCTCCTACCTTCTTTGCCTGTCACTCCTGCCTGCCTCAGGTTTTCTCTCACATAATTCATCCATCCCTTTGCTGGATACACTTATTACCTCTTGCTTTCTTCCAGTCTGTCCCAAATCTTTTTCACCAGATTGTCTTCTGCTTTTCTGCACATATTCTGTTCTCTTTGACATTCGGTGTAGTTGGAGCTATTTCAGCTTCTGCTCTAATGTCTCCATTTCTTTGTCTGTCACATATTATGTAACCTACCACCCATCTCAAACAATTCTTCTTCATCACCTCTAGCTTCCTCAACTGCTCTGCCTTTACTGTCCAGGTTTATGTGCCATTCAGTAGTATGGGTCATGCCACTGTTTTGTACACCTTACATTTCAGCTTGTTTGGCATTCTTCTGTCATACACAACCCCTGACACTCTGGGCCAGTTGGCTGCAGCCCCACTGATTCTAGCTTTGACATTCTCATTCAGACTTCTTTTCTCCTCAACCACCCCTCCTACATACTCACAGCTATTAACCTGTTACTCTATTTTCCCTTCTATCTCAATTCCCAGCTTCTTCTGATTTCCCCAGTTTGATGTCATTATCACTGTCTTATCTATATTCAGTTTCATCCCATGCGCCTTCAGTTTAGCATTCCATTCTCCTATCCTTTGGTGAAGTTCTTACTCAGAGTCTGTCTGTAATGCCACATTGTCTGCATACAGCAGCTTTATTGATCTGTCCCCTCCGACGTTTTTGCTAATGTAGTCCATCACCAGTATGAACAGCAGTGGGCTCAGAGCTGAACCCTGATGCACACCCACTCCCATTAGGAACCTCTGTGTGAGACCGAACACTGTTTGTACTTGAATCATCAAGTCCTCATACATAGTCTGTACTAATGCTACCATTTTTTATTTTATTTTGAATTAATTTTATTTTTTTTCAAAATATATTTTTTATTGACCATATATTGTGATAACTACAGCTTGGTAGTATGCAAATTTCATAAATTTCTAATTTATTGATATGACTTGCAACTACTTTGGTCTTTGGTTTCTCCCTGTTTTTATACATTTGTACCTCAGTTTATGCACATATGTTTTAGTCAGTTGCTATTCAGTGCTTATTTTCATTATTCATTGTTTGTTTGTTTGTTTGTGTCTTTTGGCTTTTCCCAGTTAGGGGTCGCCACAGCGGAACTCCGGTCCGCTAATGATTATTATTCATTGTAATTTTGTAAATATGTATTTCAATTTACATGTACCAACATCTGTCACAGACACTCACAGTAATTCTCATGCATTTCTTCTGGCCTGGGTAAGGCCTGTGAGAGAACCTTCCTGCATTCCATATCCATACTGAAGAAACTCAGTATTCAAGTAAAAACAAACAAAAAAACATGAATACATAACTAAGATATTAAAAATAAACATTTTATCATTATAATAAAAAAGAATAATGTAAGTCTCACCTGTCTCATTCTGCTTGAACACAGAATTTGTTAGGAGAAAGTATAATTAATATTAATAGTTTCTTGTGTTTGAAAATTAAAAAATTTGCAATATTTGCAATGCATCATGGGAAATGGTAGTCTAGCAATATGGAAAAAAGATATTGGGCCAGATTCATTTACGGCTACTCAAAGTATTCACTAAATGTACACCATTCTGAGTGAATAGACAACACAAGCATAAATCCCACCTTCTATTTCCTGATTTTTAGTTTTCCATCTGATTTTCTTGCAAACTTAAATGTCGAGTGGGATTCATGATGGTTACAACAATGTGTAGACTATGTCTGCACTTAGTCTAATCTTTCTGAGTGAATAGGCAGCACAAAAATGTGGAAGAGATGTTCTTGAATACAGATTGTGTACACTTAGTGTATGCATTCATGAATCTGGCCCTTTCTATTTGATGAATGAAGCATCTTAGTAGCACTGTGTGCTCAGATCATTACACCTTGATTTTGAAATGTTTTCTTATTAGCTAGACCTTTATAAATGTGTTATAAATGAAGACCTGAAGACAATTGCCATTATTTGCTAAAGAGTAAATTAAAAAATGCAAGTGATAAACATTTTGTGAGACATATTTAGATAGAGGCCTACTTGCCTTCACAGCTATTAATCTGTGATCCAAATTCAGGATTTTGCCAAGTTTTGCAATGGAATTCACTTCTGTTAGCTGTTTGAAATGCTTTAACTTCTTGCTTATCAATGCTACCATTAAAAATCACATGATAAGATAACGACTGCCTAAATAAATACCACTTGATACACTCTAAATAATCATGAATGGTATATCACATTATATTATGCATATATGTGTGCGTGTATGTGAGTGTTTGAGTTGGACAGCTATATATGTAGAGTAGCTCTTTTTAAACCAAACCTGCCTTCTGACTAAAGCAAATTCTTTTTTTGCAGTCCTTGTTTACAGACAGGGGACCCTCTCTCCCTCATCACCTCCTTAGCCAAGGAAGTGATTGATAATAGAGAAACAACATTTCCTCCACTTCTTGGCATAGGGCAACCTCCTGGTACAATTAACACTACCGTGACATCTGACATTTCTCAGAACAGTTTCATCTACACTTACTCTGGCAACTCTCCCGACATCGAGGAGATTATCAGGAGGCATCGGCCTGTACTGACCTTTCATGAAGAATTCAAAGATGCCCTCCCATTATATCTTAAATTTGTAAGAAAGAGGGACATTAACTTTAAGGAACTATTTGAAAGAAAACATACACCTCAGGTTAATAATTCTAACACACGACCAGGTACTTTCAAGTGCGGGTCCTGCAATCAATGCCATGCCATCATTAATGCTTCAACCCTCTACATTCCCTCCAGGAATTTTAACATCAAATCACACCACCACTACACTTGTGGGAGCAAAGGGGTTGTCTACCTAGGTTTTTGTACCATCTGCTCAAGCTTCTATGTTGGCAAAACTGAGAGGCCATTTAGGAAAAGACTCTATGAGCATTTTTATGACTTAAGTAAACAAAAGGAGTCCAATGCATTTTACAAGCATTCCCTCACCTGCCCCGAGATTGATCTTAAATTCATCGTGTTGGAGCAAGTTATCCCGGATGCTAGGGGAGGTGACTGGGAGACAACCCTCGAATATAGGGAACTCATATGGCAACTTAAACTGGATGCAGGCAGACACCCTGGATTAAATGACAACATCAATATAAATAGTGTCCTTAAGTTAAGAAAGGCTAGATTATGAGAAGCTCACTCATTGCTGATATAAAAAATTTTCACGTGGAACATGATAAACAATTTATTGCAACTTATGCTTACATTTATTGTTTATAGTTTTTTTAGATTATTTCATATTTTAGAACAACATTTACTGTACACATTGACTACATAATATTTCAATTTTTATTAATTAGGGATTTTTCCTAAACATCCTTCCAAATACATATCTACATATACACACACAGAATATTTCCTGTATGTTTTTATACTTCGAGGGTATTTAATGATGATTGCGACTGTGTTTTGACAATGTCTTAATGCCTCGGACAACATGTGTCCTCGAAGCTTTAGTTTTTAGTACTTCTACCACTTTGTATTGGCATTTCATCTCACTATTAATCAATTATTATTTTTTTCTTCTTCTTATTATTATTATTACCATTATCTATTTACAGTTTAATAATTATTATTAATAACGATTTATTTTTTTGGTTTAGTCGAATGAATTTTTTCCACATGAATACATTTTCCCAAAGCACATAAATACCTTTTGTCCTATTATCAGGTTGTTTTATTCTCAACCGATTTGACACAGTATTATTGTTTTTTATGTACCAGGTCTAACTTTTAACAATTAAGTAACTTTTAACAATTAAGTAATTTCAGCAATTTCAAGTTTTAATTGATTAATTAACAATTAGCTACAGTGTATATAAAGCCTTGTTGCACTTTGTATTTTAACTTGACAAAGCTCGGCAGAGACTGAGCCAAAGCACTTGTTTTTATTGTTTCTACTGTTTTGCAATAAAGAATCAGATCATTTTCTGAATATTTTTACAAAGTACTAGCCTGTCTTGGCTTGGCTTCCTGCCTTGGATTTATTTTTTCTAAAGCAAATTCTTACCTTCTTTGGTGAACTACTAGGGATAAGTCTGTATTTCCATACATGAGCCCTTATTACTGACATTTTTTTTTTACAAAATAGTTCTGACAAACACTATTACAAACACTAGCATAACACTGTCAGGGCTTCATCAATTCAAAGATACCTGTTGCATCTCAATGTATTTGAATTGTTTCAGCTTCCCAAATCATTACCAGAGCAGTCTGTTGATGAAAATGCCAATGCCTGAGGATACTTGGTGCCATCCTCTTTATTCCAAATTCCAATTCGTTTTTAAAATTTAGTTCTGTTTCATTCTTGTGTTCTCTCCCATTTTTAACATGGGCCAAATTCATAACTGTTACCACCATGTATACACGATAAGTAAACCTTGTGGTTACCTTTTGTATTCAGACACAGCACTAACATGGTGCTTTTGTATGAAGATGCGTAGTGCCACTTTGGGCTGTCTCTGTGACCATGCTACGTGCTAATGAGGCAGTTTAGGGGTGGAGGCATATGCTAAATAGCCATGTAGTCTCTCTTACCTGAACTGTCTCGTGGAAGGAATCTACAGACAAAGTGATTCGTAGAATCTTTCAGACGTGTAGATTAGCATAGCTGCTCCTAGTTCATTGCAGTAGTGAACATGGCCAAAAGACTATGTTCATCCATTGTGGTAGAGATAAGTACCAATGAATTTAGTGGTAGGGTAAGATTTGGAGGTGTATACATGCTTTTATGTGAGTGGCTGCATGTTTGAGTGCATCTGCGAATGTGAAAGCACAGGGAATCACTAGACATCAGGGATGTTCTTAAAAAACAAATAAAAAAAACATTGTTGGAAAAAGGATTTGAACCATGTACCCTTGACAGAAAAATCCTCATGCCGTATATACCAATGCAGCTGGTGCTTTTTTAAAATACAGTGAGTATCTTGAGCATTATACAATGCCTGCAAACATGCCAAGTTTAGAGAAGGGATGGAAATGTTAGGCATACCTCTCTGTCCCATACACGGTATGTCCTACTATGCCTTTACTGAAGGATATGAAGTGTGAAACCTGAATGTCTAGCATTATGGACTGACTGCCAACTCTGAATTGTCTAGGTAGGTAAAAGAAGACAACATGGATATTCTGACCACAGGGACAGGTAAGAAATATGCAGTGTGTGTGTTTGTGTGTGTGTGTGTGTGTGTGTGTGTGTGTGTGTGTGTGTGTGTGTGTGCACACGTGTGTGTGTGTGTGTGTGTGTGTGTGTGTGTGTGTGTGTGTGTGTGTGTGTGTACATTGCACTGTGTGCTTCTGTATGTGGAGAATGACTGGGGTTCCTGTGCTTACACAATGCAGTTGCCATATTTAGTTACTATGGAAAGTGCTGATCTGTACTTCCTGGTAATTAATGTAATTCTGAGTCATGCAAATTATCCCACAGCAAGGTCTTTCTTTGCTGAGGCTGACGTGTCTCCAAATCACAAAATATCACATTGTGTTAACAGGACCTTTTTACTGTGACCCCTAATACCAGTGGAATAGTTAGGCCATTTGTAGTCCCAGGACAAGACCTCATTTGGCACACTCTGACCTGAAGAGCAAAACAAAAGTGGACAGACAACTTGAAGAGCAAACAAATCCGGTAGAAAAGATGCAAAACATATTATTCTAGATACTTCCTATGTTTAGAACAGCACTGCAATATTGTAAACTTTGTCCCTGATGTATGTTCCCCAACTTGACAGGAAGTCAGTAAATGAAAGACATCAGACTTTTTTACCCTTCAGAAAATACACAGTAATACAAAACATGTTATTCTAGCAACTTTCTATGTTTATAACAGCTTTGCAATATGTTAACCTTTGTCCCTAATCACCACCAACCAGTACTTGAAGTTGTCACTAAATATGAACAGACATCCTGGCATACTTGGGATCAACAGTTCATAGTAATAGTGAGTGTGGAAGAGAGGTGAAGAAGAGAGTACAGGCAGGGTCAAGTGGGTGGAGAAGAGTGTCAGGAGTGATTTGTGACAGACGGGTACCAGTAAGAGTGAAAGGGAAGGTCTACAAGAGGGTAGTAAGGCCAGCTATGTTATATAGGTTGGAGAGTGTGGCACTGACAAAAAGACAGAAGTCAGATATGGACGTAACATTGTTAAAGATGTTAAGATGATGTTAAGATTTGCATTGGGTGAGACAAGGATGGACAAAATTAGGAATCAGTATATTAGAGGCTCAGCTTGGGTTGGGCAGTTTGGAGACAAAGCCAGAGAGGTGAGATTGCATTGGTTTGGACATGTGCTGAGGAGGGATGCTGGGTATATTGGAAAAAGGATGCTAAGAATGTAACTACCAGGTAAGAGGAAAAGAAGAAGGCCTAAGATAAGGTTTATGGATGTGGTGAGAGAGGACATGCAGGTGGTTGGTGTGAAAGAGCAAGATGCAGAGGACAGGAAGAAATGGAAACAGATGACCTGCTGTGGCAACCCCTAATGGGGGTGCATAGTATGGTAAAACATATTATTCAATCAACTTTCTATGTTTATAATAGCATTGCAATATTTCAAACTTTGCCCCTGATCTGATCTGCCCACCACCAACAACTTGACGTTGCCACTAAATAATGGCAGACATTTGGGTTTCATACATCAGACTTCTTCATGTACTGTGGTGGTGGTGCTGCGGTAGCGTTGTCGCCTCACAGTAAGACGTTGTCCTGTTCGATTCTCAGCTAGAGCATCTTCTGTATAGAGACATGCATGAATGGGTGTACCTTCGTTGAAGGTTGCGCGTCAGGGCTGGCAACTCGGCACGTAAAAATACACTGCCAATCATTAGTGGACCAGAGTTCCGCTGTGGCAACCCCTAACCGGGAAAAGTCGAAAGACACAACGACATCAGACTTCTTCATCCTGCAGAAAATGCATAGTAATGCAAAACATTATTCTATCAGCTTTCTACATTTATAACAGCAATCAATATTTTAAACTTTATTATCCCCACCCTACTTGCAAGTCAGTAAATAACAGGCATTTAATTTTCAGAGGGAAGAGTTAAATTTATGCTAATTAGATGTCCATATTTTAGGTGGATGTTCCTATTTTTCCAAACCAGCAGCTTCTGGTCTTATTTTCAATGACTGCAGGTTGAGTGTGAGAGGTATAACTATCAGTACCAATTGTATCCTGCCTGTCTGCTACCCTCCCCAGCCTGCCCAGTAGTCACTCTACAGTCTGCAGTGACCAGTAGCCCACTAAACCACTTGCATTAACTTACCTGGCCACCAACAGGTATGTTTGATACTTGAAGTGACTGCCCAGCACAAAGAGCAGACTCTTGCTCTCATGACTCCAGCCTAGTCCATCCAGTAAAAAAAGAAAAAAAATAAAATCTAAAAGTTAAATAAAAAAAAAATCAACAGTTGGATTCCAAATACAATATAGCAGGAGAGGAAAGACTGAGTACTGTAGTAGTGCCAACACCATACAGAAAATAATTTTAACTCACAATCACTGTTCTCGAGGTGAGAACAAAGAAAACAGGTATGGTTCTTTTGCTGTGGGTTCCAAAAATAAACCCCAGTAACTGTCGTCTCTAACCTATGCCTCCACCCAGCCACTCAATCAGGTGCCTTTGGGACGGTGCCTAAGGCTCATCCCTTACACAAAACATTTAAATGGGACAGAGAGCATTGCAGTTTAGAAACAGAAACTGTGTTAGGAAAAAAAAAGCAAAATGTATATTATTTTGCATTTATTTTGTGGGATTTTGTGCCCTGTCAAAGCCGTCACTTGGGGCAGTTGCCTCTTCACCCTGCCCTTTCTGTGCTACTGCTTAATGTGATGCAGTAGTATTTCAATGAAACTTCTGGATTGTTTTTGTATAATTATAGTCCTTTTTTTAAATCATAGACCTCTGCATGTAGCATTCAGGTATCATATTTTTATTGAATTAATTTGCTTTATTTGTAACTTAGTACTGAAATCCTTCATTTGAATAGTTAACACATATTAATTATTATGCACAAATCTTATTTTATTTACTCCCAGGCACCACGTTTTTCTATCACACAAGCATTTTCTTAAGTAATATTATGTATGTTGTCATTATTTCTCTGCTTAGGTAAATTAACGCCTTACCTGCTTAGAATAACTTACCTCCTTCAGCGGAAATTACCTATTCAACATTCATAAAAATTTTTCCATGGGTCATCTTCCTTTATACAGTATATACCACTGAAACAAATAAGTGGCTGTTAGCATATTGTTAAAAATTGTACTGCTTGCCTTCTTCCTGTTACACTATTCCCTATTCAGGAATCTAATATAAAATGTGTGGAAGTATTAAAGAAAGCATTTGGTCATACTGACTTGCAGCCTTAACTTAATTATTTATGTTAATTGCTGTATTACTTTATGTTTTTGATGGACTCTTGAATTTACTTCTTCATCTTTGAAAAAATATTTGTAATAACACTTTGAAGTATGATACCTTCATTTAAGTCTTTTCCATCAATATCAAAGTTGTTGTCTTGTGTGTATTGTTTGAACAGTGTCATTGAACTAAACATCTACCAGTTTTTATAAAGGTCTGTTGAGTAAGGGTTATCTGTTCATCTAGGCTAACAGTCTGCAGCCTACTATACACCTAGCCAATAACCAGAGGTTTGAATCAAACCCTGTACTTTGTACCAGTGAGGTAAAGACCTTAACCATTATACCAATTCCACCCCTGTTTTACAGTTTGAGTATTAAATGTCAGAACTTAAACATCTGTGATTTTTACTTTGAAGCATGTCTCACGCAGGAACAATAATCTCAAATTACCATCTTTGATCTTATACCACAGTGGGCTGTCTTTGATGCCATGCCAGAGTGGGTGGAAACTTACTCAGATTACTGTCTTTGATGTTATACCACAGTGGACTGTCTTTGATGACGTGCCACAGTGGGTGGGGCTTTCTCAAATTACTCCCTTTGATGTTACAGTGGACTGTCTTTGATGACATGCCACAGTGGGTGGAGACTTATTGTTTAACACTTGCCTTAAGCTGCTGGATGAGTAACATTATGTCCTGCAGACTAATTAAATGCCACAGAATTTAAAAATATTTCTTTTTTTTTTTTTTGGGGGGGGGGGGGTTAAATTGCTAATATTTGTAGTGTGTGATAGACCCATAATTAATTATCCTATTGGTATCCAAGAGACTCAATATTATATCAGGTAGTTTGCCCACAGAAAAAAAGGCTTTTTGTTATTGCTGCATACATTTCTAGTTTATTCCAATTGGATTTAAGGAGTTTGTACTCATAACCATAATGGCTTCTTGAAGAATTAGGTATTTCCATCCATCTCTCATGCAAGCATATAGCTAATTGTATGTGGATCCCCCATCAATTATCTTGTATTTTGCATGCTGCAGTATGTTTTTAAGTGGGTTTGACATAAAAACTGGGTATTAAGAATACGCACTTGAAATAAACGCATTACTCGTGGACGTTGTGGCACATAGAAAATAATAGGGCCCGTTTTTCTCTGTAAGCTATCGTAATGTTTATTCTATTAACAAAACATGGTATGTGTATCCATCACTATGTTTATTGTTTGCTTGCAGTGTGTAAACTTTATTCACTATGGGTAGACTGTCCTAGGAGTGAATTGAGTATTATAAATCAGCATAATAAGAAAAATGATTCTATATAGACTGGTATGAATGTCCATAACATAGTAAAACAGACAAGTCCACTTGTGTGCGCCAACAATCATATGAAAAATCTTTTGAAGAAGGAAGTATACATGTTGCTTAAGAATGTCATATAAGGAAAGCAGTTTTGATTATCTCACTGTCACAAACAGCTACTAACAGCTACAATGCAAGCATGTGTGGGGATGTAGCATATATTTGCTATATTTTTGTTATACAGTTTCAGCTGAAACTATTGTTTTATCCTGAACTACAGCATACTTTTCTAAGTCATATCAGAATACCCAATGTATGTTAGGTATGATAAAACAGTATTATCTCTTACTATATGACTCAGTTTTGTTAACAGTTCTAAGGAGGTGAAACCAATGGTATCTACAGAACATACTAAGTTAATTAAAGCTTACTAATTTAATGTGAATGCCATTTAATATCTAGCAATCTTTGAACATGGGTAATTACACTGTCAAAATGTATATGGAGGCTGACAGATGCAACAGATCAGTGAATGAGATGCATTTAGGATGTGTGATGCACTAAACAATGATTTTGCATTTAAATATTAATATGGACACTAAGAGCATGCATTTATAATGTGTCCACTGAATTCTGAAGATTTCTGCTAAGTCTGATTTTTAGATTATTTTTACAGCAGGCACATAACTTACAATTTCTTATTATTTCATCTTACTCTTGTAGATTGGTTATGTCTCTTCATGCTCCCTGCTAAGTGACAAATTTCAGTTCCCTTCATTTCTTCGCACGGTTCCAAGTGATGACTTTCAATCCAGAGGCATGGCACAGTTAATTGTAAACTTTGGATGGACCTGGGTAGGAACAATAGCTGCAGATGATGACTATGGGAAGTATGGGATTAAGCTATTCAAGGAAGAAGTGGAAAAAGTCGGCGTCTGCATTTCCTTTTCTGAGACACTTCCACGACTGTACTCAAAAGATGCAATTCAGAAAATAGTAGATGTAATCAATGGATCTACTGCAAATATTATTGTTGTCTTCTCTTCAGACATCGACCTCAGTCCATTAATTGAAGAACTTGCACGGCAAGGTATGAGAAAAAGATTGTGGGTTGCGAGCGAAGCCTGGGTTACATCAGCCACGATTGCTAAACCAGAGTATTTTCGTTTTCTTGGTGGAATCTTGGGCTTTGCACTGCGTAGAGCTGATCTACCTGATTTTGATACTTACCTTAATAAGTTGCATCCTAATAGAACTACTGAAGAACTTGTGTATGAATTCTGGGAACATGCCTTTAACTGCACCTGGACCTTGGGTATGCCATCTAGTTCTGGCGGATACAGTTATTCACCACTAACAAGAACACATAGTATTCCACCTGTTTCTTCCAAACCATGTACAGGACGTGAAAAACTGTCAGATATTATGAACACGTATACTGACATCTCACAGCTCAGGATAACATACAGTGTTTATAAATCTGTATACACTGCTGCTTATGCACTTCATAACTTGGCTACTTGTAGAAATGGAACTGGACCATTTATTAATGGGACGTGTGCTGATATTATTGAATTTGAACCTTGGCAGGTACGTTGGTTATTTTCTCACAAATTGTAAGCCACATCCTATACTACAAGACATAATTTTTACTTCTAGATTTTTAGATTTTCTTCCATGTCAATTTTCAGAGTTACGTATTTGTAACAAGTAAGTAGGAATCAATTTCTGTTGAAATGGGCTTTAGCAAATGCACAAAGAATGAAAGAAATGAGTCCCTTTAGATGAAATGGATACATCTGTCAGCAGTTTGTTGTCAGCATGACAGCTCATAACATTTAATTAAGAATAATAATTTATTTTGTCATTTTGGTCCCAGTAATGCTATGACTGTGTCTGAATTTATACCAAAGTATTTCGGGTGTAGTTTGGGGGGATTCACTCTATCCTCATGCTCTCCTATATATACATTATAAATATAGCATCTGGAGTGGCAGTTTCTGCTATGGTGCATTTGTATGACTGTCTAAAGCATTGATGAAAACATTTCTGAAGAAAAGTTTTTCCATTCATATCTTGAGGAGAAAAATATGTACTTCCATCAGAAGACATTCTTCTGTTCTCTTTTGGAATTTCTATGTATGGGCATGTCTGAAAGAAAGTAGATCTGGCTGAATGGAGAACAGAAAGGGTTAAATGCACCCTTTGTACGATAGCTACATAGGGACATACCTTCTTATACAGGTTCAGTCAAATAAACGAGATAAGATAATAATACAGCAAGTTTTCTAGCACGTGCGAGAACTCTTCATGAGACTTGTGAGGGAAAAACTCTTTACTGGATAAAGATGATACCACTTGCAGGGTTTTTGTATAGAAAGAGTCTTGATCTCTGAAATCAAAGGTGAGGGATCATGGGAGGTGTGAAATAAAATTTGTGCAATATTGTCTGAATTTTTAATCTTTTTGACTTTTGCAGTATACATATTTTCTGAGATAACTATTCACTTTTGATTGTATGTTTTACACAACTGTGGTCTGCCTTACATATATATATATATATATATATATATATATATATATATATATATATATACACTGCCATGTCTGACTGGTTTATTGTTTAAAATGAACTTTAAAAAAAAATAAGAGGAAACAGGGGTGGGGATACTCCTGAAGGGATCTTGAACATTTTAAAAGTGTGAACCATTTTACCTGTGTGAATCAAACTAAACTCTATGCCTTGAAATATAATATGTCAGAATAAAAATATCTGAAAAAGCTTGCATGAATTTTTTTGGCAAATGACTCATTTACCTGCACCTTGGTACTGCTCTGACTAGAGTTATAACTATATTTATAATGCTTAACAGTTTCCTCTCATTATGGACGTTTTTATGCTGTTTAAGTTAGGTATGCAGCATTCTCCGCACAATTGGGGAAGTAATATTGCTATCTCATGAAATGTATTTGAACTCGGTATATCAAACAATTAAGGAAGCCCCTCAGAAGCTCCTAACTAAGATGACATCATGCTTAAAGACCCTGAGCTACCAAGAGAAGGGAGCTGTATTCTTTTTCTCAGGTAGACTCTGGAAGGGAGATTTGTGCCTTACATGACACACCATTAGAGTTCCTATTGCCCTTGATCCCCTATATCTCTGCAAGCCTAACAGATATGTAAACATCATAACCAATGACCTAAATCCTCCCAATCTGATATACATTATATATTCGTTACCCAACATCCCTTCCTTCTCTGGAATAAGCTGCCCAGCAGGTTATGCAGTGTAATACATTGTCATCATTGCAACAGAACCTAGACAACTGGATGAGTACCCTCACATTTACCCAGGGACTAACTGACTAAGCCTTCCTTCAGAAAGAGTTACACTCCTAGGGTGGGTATTGGCAAATCAGAAGACAAAATAGCCTTCAAACTCCTATGAATCCTATGAATTCTGTTAATGGAAGGTTTATTAGTAGTGTGCTAATACACTTTAGCCATCTTTTCAGTATGCTGAGTTTGCTGGGTAGGCAATCCAATAGAAATTTCACTCAGGGTAGTACTTCTACAAATACTGTATCAAGAATATAACAGGAAAATCATTCAATTTAAGAGATTTGTAATCAGATTTACCAAACGGACTGTCTACTTGGGGTATACCCTTATCTCCTTTATTCTTTTTTTAAAGAAAATTATATACAACATAATTAGCAATGTTTGAAAATTATTTAACAACATAACTATAACAATTAAGTCTTATCACAAGTCATAAACTGTAACTCCATCAATATACTTTAATCTTGGTGTAAACCTTATTGCAAGCTACAGATCAACTGTAAAAGAACATGTCTGTGAAATAGTTAGTTATCATGGCTACAGAATCAGGTCAAACAATCTAGCCCCTTGAAGACTGTCATTATTATTGGAAAGATTATCAGGCATGGGCCCAATACAGGGACATAATTTCCACCTACAGCATCCTTCCCTTTTAGCCCTCTGATTTTTTGCACCCTAACCTGTTTGCAGCAAATATATTTGCTTCATTTTTGAGGTGCACAAGAGCATGTTTCCCTTTCAGTCTCTTTAACTCCATTTTTTACAAGTCCTTCTGTATTTATTGCAGGGCTATCTCTGGAATGTTGTCTGATTTCCATTTTTGTGAAGCTTTTTGGCTACTGTAATGATCAAGAGTAACAATTGCCTTTCCTCTATGGATAGTTGGATCTGGAAATCCATCCATATAGCAAATACTGAGGTTGTTATTTTTGGTCTAACAACAACAACAACATTATGCGATCAAAGATACTTTTCTTTGAATGCGTAATAGTCGACCCGAAAACATCGAAAACACATAACTGGGAATGGCCATGTCCGCAAATTTTTTCCTAGGGAAAAAATTTGCGAGGCCGTAAACAAACAAAACATACTTCCCAATCCTAATCAAGTGGGGGCTTTGCCTCTAACACCCCCCCAATGTAGGGGGCTGTGCCCCCACATCCCCCCTAACTAAATATACCAACTCCGAGATCACTCAATATTGGGGAACAGGGCAAACCACGAGAACGGCCAACTGAATATTTTCCCTAGGAAAAAATTTGCGTACGTGGCCATTTGCGGTTTAGTGTTTGCAATGTTTTCAGTTAGACTACTACGCTTTCGAAGAACAGTGTCTTCGATCGCGTAATAGGAAACCATTATTTTAACTTCCTTCTGGGGCACCTCCTGAATTGGCCTCTGAAGTTCCTTCTTAAACCTAGATAGCTTATTCTACTGCTAGAATATATGCCTTCAAGACAAGTTCTCCTCTCCCTTGTATTAACTCTCTAGCACCTGGGAAAAGTATTTGCCACATTCAAAGGTGAATAAAAATATTTGTGATGATGCTTCCTGGTGAATCTCTTAAATTTTCTGCTTTTAGTAGCATGCCTTACGAAATTACAAACTTGCTTCCATTTTTCTAAAGTACATTGAAATTTTCTTTCTAAAGTCCTTTCCCATTGAATCACTGATTTATTATCTATTTGCCTTATCCCTCTATAAATCTGGCTAACTAAACTTTTAGCAATAAAGGTGCCAGTTCTACCTTTCTACAAAAATCAACTAACTCTGGCTTGGGTGTTTCTTTATTTGGGCAAATTTCTTTTTGTGCTACAATTAGTACATCATCCAGTTCCAGCCTTAGTCCCTCACTTAAATCATTCTCAGAATCATTCCCCAGCTGGACCTCACATTTCTGTTTCAAAAATCTAATGCTTGTTCCTTCTCTCTGCCATTCCAAAATGATTCTTCCTCTCTCCTGCCCAAGTATGAGAAATCCATAGGAAGTATTTAACTGCTTTAAAGTTCCATATATCTTGCCTTTAACAAATTGTATAATGCAAACCCTGGAATTCTCAACAGGGGGGAGTATTTATGCTTTTTTGGGTACAGGCCCAAAGATCCACTTGAATGTGCCTTGCTTTTATATTTGGTAAATGTACCATTAAACTTTTCCATATGGCTGTGTAGACGTTCGACTCTAAATTTAAGAAAACTTTTAACCGTATCCTCTAAAAACAATTACTAGATTCTGGAAGCCAAATCCCTCCCTATTAATTTTCTAGTATTTGTCTGTCTCAGGAAACTCTGGGTTTGGCATCCTCCGACAGGAAAATAAGTATTACATATTTGACTACTTTTAGGAAATCTTTAGGAGTCTTCCCCAAGAAATTCTGAAACCTGTACAAGCATGAAGGTTGGATGAAATATGTTATTGCTTGTACTCTCTGATCTAAATCTAATAGGAGAAGCTTCCATTTCTTAACATCAGCCTTAATTCTGTCCAACAGCCTCCTATATGTGTTGTTAGCAGATGGTGCCTATGTCTCTCCTAGCTAAACCAATAGATAACTAACATATTTCTGCTTGGCTTATTCTCAGAACCTAACACTTATTCTGTCATGAGGAGTACTGTTTAGAAGTCATAACTGCCTATTCTCTGTATTTGCCTTATATCCAGATAGTTCTCTAAACTGTTGGAGAATTTGGACTAACTTATCTACCTCAGAAGTTGAATGTCATCCTCTGACTACAGTATTTTGCATATTTTTCCTCCCATCTTAATTTTTCTAATATCAGAACCCCTAATGCCTTTATCCAGTGGCTCAATCCATCCATCCATCCATCCATCCATCCATCCATCCATCCATCCATCCATCCATCCATCCATCCATCCATCCATCCATCAACAACTCCTTTTCAAGGCTCAATATAAAGAGCAAATAAAATAGGGAATAGAGACACCCTTTGTGTCATGCCACTAGACATCTGAAAGGGACATGATAAGCTGTAAAGGGATTTACTTTAGCTGGGGAAGACTTGTAGATACTGAAATTCACCAAGGGCTGTCCATACCCAAACCTCAGTAAGACCTAGAGAAATAGCCATTCCACTCAATCTAAGGTTTTCTCGAGAGCTAGACTAGCAAAGGCCACTCCTTTACCTATAAGCCTAGTTCCCTCCATTATCAGAGTAGCCCTCAGAATATTTTTAAAATCTGACGACCTCCCACATACTCAGTTTGGTCTAGGTTTAACAGGGAAGGAACAATCTTCAGTAGACTGGCTTGCAGATAAGACTGCCATAACTAATTTATAATTATGATTTAGGATTGGTATCATTTTGCAGGATGACAGCAACCCCCTTCTCTTCTCCTCATTGTATAGCACTATAAGGATAGCTTGCATCCATAAGTTCAGAACACTTCTAGTCTCCAAAACCTCATTACACATATGCACCAAAAAGCTAATAGCAGTGCCTCCCACCTGCCACCAAAAATCTAGGAGAAGGCCACCTGAGCCCAGCATCTTACATAATTAATTTTAACTCATCCTTTCCTACTGGGCATATATTTTTTTAGTTTGGGCAGGTAACAAAGAAGGAGAGATTCATGCTAGCCAAAATGGTATCTGTTCCCTTCTTTTCTGGTAAATTTGGGTCCGCCAAGTACTATAGTATTCCCTAAACTTTGCCAAAATACTCACAGGATCTGACAATTTATCCCCAGAAGCTGCTAATTATAGGACATCTGTTATACTTTAGGCTTTCTGTTGCCTTATTGTGGTGGCCAGGGTTTTCTCGTAGTGAGAGACTTTTGAAAAAAAAAGCAGTTTTTGAAATGTTTCTTTAAGAAATCACGTTTTTTTTTTATCTAACAACTCTTCTATTTGTTTTTTCATAACTTATAGCTTGTTTCTTTATACTTATACCTAGATCCATATGCCTTTCCAACTTCTACAGTTCAAATGTTAACCCTGCTACTTGATCCTTTGCCTGCATCCAGTCTTTCTTTGAGTACTGTTTTATCAAGTCTGCCAGTACCTGCTTTACATTATCCCAGCTTTGAAATTGGTTCCTCTACTCATTTTCCACTGGAAAATATTTATGAGGTCCCCTTTACATATATTTTTGAAGATATTTGCTTTAAATAATACAAAGGGAATTTCCAGAAAATTCAATTTAATCAGTATTGGTGAGCGGTCTAAGCACATCACAAGCAAAGTACCCACACTACTTACTAGATATCTGTCCTCCCCAGTGAAATAGCCCCTGTCTAATCTGGCTGCAGTCCCTGTTCTTCCTGTAACAGTCATAAATGCTGGAGGAGTCTTCCTGCCTTCTGCCTTATCTACTAATCTTAGTTTCACTAAATAACAGGCAACATACCTTCAATAACAGTGTGCCTCTTCCTTCTTGGACCTTGATTGACATTGATTCTTGATATGAGCACATTCCAGTCCCTCATGCAGATTGTTACTCCCACTGCAAAATAAATGGTATTTACCATAAGATCCTGAAATTCACATTTAGTAAAACCTGGAGCAAGAGATACAGATATCAGAGTAATTTTAATTCCTGACCTCTGTCCACCTTTACTGTCACATATCCACCTTCTGGATCTATTAGATCATCCTGAAGTGAGAAATGAAAATTTCTATGTGTAAGAATGGAATAACTCCATTTCCTAGCTCCTCTAAATGCCAAGGATGCCTGCACTGCCTATATACCTTGTGATAGATTTTGTTCATCCTCTTCCAATTGAGTCTTCTGTAATGCAAATACAAGTCTTTATATACTGAGGCACCATCTCCTTTTTTTCTGGGTGGACTATCCCATTAATATTCAATGATTTTTGTCTTACATAGTTATTCATAAATATCTTATAAGTATTAACAAATTAATCTGTTTGAATCTGAAGATAATTGTGTAAAAACACAGACACATACTACACCCTCACCACTTTCTGGAGGGCCAACCATTAACATGACTACTAAAGAAATCCAGATGTAACTCTAGCCCTGAGTATGAAACAAGGTACAAAATTATGAGAAAAGTATCCACTGTTATTTCTATTCACTCCCTGAGACAGTATCCCTACTAACTTCTTCGCAATAATATACACATTTTCAAACCAGAAATTAAAGTCAGATAATGTCAGTCTCCAGGCAAGCATTGCCTGCACTACTACCCATGGGCATAGTCAGAAAATATAATTTGGTAACTGAGTGATCTTATTGCTGCCCCCAACCCACCTATCATTTAAAAAACTGAAATATTTCCCCCACTTAGCAATGTTTGTATCATTTTCCCCCTAAAACCTTATCAGTTGTTTGTTTGTTTTTCCCCCTTAAACCAGTTAAATAGTTATTTTTTCGGGTCTATATCACTTCATCGAAAGCTTAATTGAGTGAATCACTGTTCATTGAACCCTATTCAGCAAAAGCTCAATTAAGCAAACAATCGTTTCACCAAAACATTTCTTAGGGAAAGGACATGGTTGGTTATCACTGGGGATTTTCCCTCTTCAACACTGTAGTGTGACCTTGGAGTTGGTATATATAGTTGGGGGGTGTTGATGAAAAGCCCCCCACATTGGGTGTTGTGGACTGCGACCCCCCCCCACTTTGCAGCATTTTAAATTTTGTTGTATTTGTTCTGGTCGGTAGCTGGCCTGCTAGTTTTTTCCCCCTAGGAAATGTTTGGCTGGAATGGTTGTTCATGTAATTGAGCTTTTGCTGATTTGAGTTAGACAATTAGCAATTCGCTCAATTAAGCTTTTGACAAAGTAATATAGACCCATTCTTTCAATGCAAGAAACTTTTATTGGAGGCATCAATATAGACAGTAGAGGGCATAGTATGGTCTAAAAAAGTCATAGTTTCTTTAAGTAATGTATAGAAAATTGTTCTCAGAAGAGTACAAAGAGCATACCTAGCTACACCCTTGCTATTACCAGAAAAAAAGTAGCATCGTGAAAAAGAAAAAAAACAAGACTAAAGGAACTGTGTTTCACAATCTCCTGAATTTATCTTTCTGTCTTGGATCAGCACAAACTCCAGGGATTTCATGAATGCTACTGACATACATCTTCCCCAGGCATTTTCTAATGCTTACTAAGTATCCACTAATTAGATACGAATGATCAAGCAATCTACATGGCAGACATACTGGTGTTTTAACTTTAAAATGATGCTAAGTAAACTCCATTTAGGGAACACATCTGTTCCCAAAATCAATTTATAGGATTATATATCGATCCAATAAAATGCAAGTACCAAATTCAATTATTCTGCTATTAATAGTACAGTATGTCCCACTTGTGTAGCCCTACTGATTCATTATAGCTCATTTGTCAGAATCAATGTTCTTAAACAGTTGCTGTGACCTACCACTTAATTAGATCCTTCTGTACAAATTCTAGAACCTGTTGTTGCTATGAATCCTTCACCAAGATGCCTCCCCCACTAAAAAAAAATAAAAATAAAAACAAAATAATTCGTTCTTAGCCTCTTAGGTGGACCTCAACTAATAGACAGGTTGAGCTATGCTACTTGTGACCCATATCTTCCAGCCAAGCAAAAAAAAAAAAAAACACTAAGACATCTGATTGGGTAAGTGACACCACCTGATCAAATGATCCAACCAATCAAAAGCAAAAAGGTCTAGCTATTGAATTCACTAGTCTTTTAAAGTAAACTATTATTAATATAAAATGATAGAAAATATGATACTAAGTGGTGCTACATTTAAAAAATACTGAAAACTGCATCCAGCAGTGTCTCCATTAAAATCTCAACTATCAGACCAGCCTATTTACCATTTACTCATGAAAACCTTATAGCCATGGTTAAGGATAGAAACTGCATGATATGAAGTGATGATCAATGGATCCCTGCCTTCTTTAGGAATTTCCACTGCTTCATAATGGGGGTACCTGCTACCTCTTTTTAATCTGATTAAAAAATTCTTTCAAATCTTTATTATTGTATCTCCTCCCAATTTCCATACCTCTACAGGATGTCTATCCTTACATGGAGATTTAATTGCTTCTGCCTTTGTATGGCTTTCCTAATTTCTTCTTCTATTATTTCCCCTTCAAGTCTTTCCTTTTTGAAAGCCTGACTGCTTGGAGGTACCTACTTATATCCTGACTTGTGTTTTCTGAAAAGGCTCACTTTTACATAGGCACAGACATTTAGTCATTTGAAGAACTCAGCATTCAGTATAGTGAATACGATATATAGTGGGTAAAAAAAACAGTATTATGATATTTGAATGAGTAACTTGTATATTGTCTGTCATTTGCATCCCTCCTTTTTAGTATCTACTTTGATCTCCAGAGTAGGATAGTGGACCTTGAGTTAACTAAGTTTGTATATGAATGTAAACTCGGTGTTACTAAAAAATCTCTCTCTGATACAAATTCATTACAGGTGAAACTAACCATCATAGACAAATGGTGTACAAAAGGCCTGAAATTAAATGTGAAAAAAGTGTGTTTGATAAACAACCATCCTCCTCAGCATACAATATAGCCAGAACCTCACTTCAAATTGATAATGTAGTCAGGGATCTTGTAACCTGGGTTGATAATTGCCTACACTTTGACCACCCTGTAGGAGTAACTCCCCCCAAAAAAGTAGAAACACCGATAGTGATTCAACTGATTTGTAACCAAAAAGAAAAGTGTAACAGTAGTAGTGAGAAAATCCTTTTATTTAGCCAAATTAAAATTTAAATACCTATCATATGTGATAAAACAAGTTATCATTTCTGTTTATGCAACTATTATTAGACCAATTATTGAGTATAATGCCCCCTTTGGGATGTTTCTTTCTAGACCCAAGAAGATTTCTGGCCTCAATTTCCTAAGCTACAAAGGAAAGATTTGGAGTTCTATCCATTTACTTGGTTTTGTGCAGGACGTTATGGCGATATATGCCTTGTGTTTTGTTCTGTTAGGGATCTAATCCTTGATCTCCTTTACCTTTGCTAGTCTGGTATCTCCACTAATATCAGAGACAGGGACTTAGGTTTCTATTAAACATAAAGGAAATATATTGTACAGACAAGTTTATTACCAGCCGACCTCACCCACTGAATGTTTTTCCTCTGGAAGTTAAAGAAAATGACACCCTAGCATCCTTTAAATTAAACCTGTGTGATATAATGGATGAACATAAATTTATGCTAGGACAGACTTGCTTTGTGCAACATGAGAAAAAGGAGGGGGGGGGGTTTACAACATGAGGGTGGAGACCAATTGCTTTGTATTTTCTATGATCCTGTGATCAAGTCAGCCTTATTTAGATGGAATCCATAACTGTCAAGATTTGTGCTATCACCTATTATAAAATACCAAACGAGGTCCTTGCCAGCACAGTGAAACTCCACAGAACAGTCCTTAACGCACTTTTATTCTCGTAAAAAACAAGCGTTTTCGCTACAGGAAACTGTAGCTTCTTCAGAGGAAGTATAAACAACAGTAAAACGCACTCCGTATTTAACATAAAGAATACAGGAAGTGACATACTACAACCTTCTCAACTTGAAACAAAAGTTTCAACTTTAAACATATACAAATTATTTTCTAATGTATGTGTTTTATACAACATAAATAGATAAATCAAGACAGGAATATAGTCCACATATTTAAAAACCTTTTGTACCTTTAGTACATAAAAAATCGCATCTGATAAGATGCCATATAAAAGTAGAAGATTCATTTAAAAACATGACATATTAATGAACATGACATTTTAATGAAAGCAGGACCAGCTAAAAGGTTGGATGTCTATAATGTGATATACTGGTTACTAGTTATTTAATATTTATTATTTGAAACAACAAAGTATATAAGATATAAATTTTTGTCAGCCCTCCACTGACACATGTTTAATTGTTAAAGACACAAAATTAATCCCCATTTGTCAACAAATACTAAAGGAAAGAGGAATATTTCTATATAAAGTTACAGTACCCCGGAGGATAAGTTTCACCCAAAAGGTATAATTAACATCTCCGTTAGTGCTGTAACCTTTTTTATACCATACTCTGATTGACTCACTAAGGAAAAAAATTATAAGAAAAAACATAATCATTCATTATAAAGATTATCTAAGATAACTTCTAAGTTTTAATACTGGGGCTATATTACAGTTGCTATTAAGGCCAGGGTATCTAAACGCATCCAGGCGCAACTGCCATTCCAGTTCTCTATTCTCGAGTATTAATGAAAAAGGGCCACCTCTCGTCTTCAAAGGGACTTGATCGATGGCCATGAACTGGAAGCTGTGGCCTGGATTTAAACCTATATGTTTTGCTAGTGCATTGTCGTTTTTATCATTCTTAATTGCGTACATGTGTTCATACATATGGTCCCGGACCCTACGGTCCGTTTTTCCGATGTAGAACGCTTGACAACACACACACGTAACTATGTAAATAATAGATTTACTTTCACAATTTAATCTGAGCCTAATATCATGTTTTTTGTCCCTGACCTTAAATATCTCACCTGTTCTGACCTTATTACACAATTTGCAAAAACCACACTTAAACATCCCTCTCCTTTTCTGATGTATATTTTGCAGTCCATCTCTCTGAACTAATTCTTTCAAATTGTGTGATCTCTTGAAAATAAACCTTGGTTTATTTCCCAATTTTGCAACTAGTAATGGGTTTGAGGAAATAAAGTGCCAGTTTTTGCGTATTATGGCCAGAACGCCCCTAGAGTTACTACTAAACATGGTAATGAAACTCAGTGAATAGTCACATTCTTCACTTGAAATTGTATTTGATTCCATCCCCTCATTGTCCAAGTTGGTCTCACTTAATACCACATTAATGGTAGGGTGCACATCACTGAAGTCATGTGCAAACAATAAAGGTTTATAAAAACCATTTACTCTCTTAATGGTTACTTCTTCAACTAGGTCTTCCAACATTTGGTCAGGGTATCCACGGTTCCTGAACATTTCTCTCAACAACTCACATTCTTTTTTGAAATCAGTCAATGTACTGCACATTCTTCCCGCCCTCACCAGCTGTCCTTTAACAATAGACCGTTTCTGTTGGAACGGATGGAAGCTGGTGAAGTGCAGGAAAGAGTTGCAGTATGTCGGCTTTCTAAAGACTGTTGAAGTCAAACCTCCATTTACTAAATCCTTTACAAGTCTAACATCGAGGTAATCAGTTTCACATGTTGAAAATTTAGATGTAAATTTTAGAAATTCTGTTGTTGAGTTCATAATTTCAACTAGGCCTGCGGCTTCCAGTTCGAACCCCTGAACAATATAAAAATATCGTCCAGGAATCTGGTATAGAACACCGCATGTTCCATTATTCCAGGAATCTTCCTTAACATGTTGGCTTCCCAATATCCCATAACGTAGTTGGCTACTCCAGCCCCACAAGGGGAACCCATCGCCACACCACGTTTTTGGAGGAAGAAGTCACCATTAAAAATGAAGTAGTTAGAAGTTAGAACAATATCGAGCAATTCTGTTACCAAGTCCACTTCTAATTTCGAAGCCCCCAAATTCTGAAGCATGGAACCAGTCCATTCTACCGCTTCTTGGTGGGGTATACTGGTGTATAAATCCACCACATCAATGGTTAAAAAGTTATTTTCACCATTGTGTGGGACATCATTGATGTTACGTAGAAAGGACCAAGAGTCTTTACATATGCTAGGGATGGCCTTGATATATTTATCCAAGATATTAGTGATAAGTTTTGAACAAGGGTATGTGATAGACGACCTCCCGTCTATCAAAGCTCTCATAGGGGGGTCATTGATGCTCTTATGGATTTTAGGGATTCCAAACATGACAGGTGTTTTTGGGCAATTTATATCAATATAGTTGTATAAATCTATATCTATTTTCCCAGTCAAAAATAAATCCCTAAAATAACCTCTAATCCTTTGGGTTTGTCCATTAACCTCATTAATGGAAGCCTTAATATAAGCATCAGTGTTTAACACCTTAGACATTTTCTCATTGTAAGTGAGATTGTCTAATACAACTAGACCCCCCCCCCTTTGTCAGGTTTTATTAAACGTACTGGTAACCTACAAAGCTCATCCAATAACATAAGTTGTTCCTTACAGATGTTCGAATTGCCTTGATTTACACCGACAACTTTAGTACCAGCAAGATGTCTGAAATCCACTTCGCAGATGTTCTCAAAAAGCTGTAAGTCTGCATGCAATGGTGGATTGAAGACACTAGCTAGTTTTAAATTTGACAGACCATTGTCATACCTTTCAATATTCTGGTTAACCACTTCATTTTGTTGTCCGAATAGTAACTTTAAATTCATTTTTCTTACAAAAGACTTTAATTCAATGATCTCCCTAGATATACTCCCAGTGCTTCTTGGAACAAATGAGTTACCATAAGCTAGTAGTACTATTAGTTGCTCATTCCGAGGTTCGGAACTGGAAGCCGCAGGCCTAGTTGAAATTATGAACTCAACAACAGAATTTCTAAAATTTACATCTAAATTTTCAACATGTGAAACTGATTACCTCGATGTTAGACTTGTAAAGGATTTAGTAAATGGAGGTTTGACTTCAACAGTCTTTAGAAAGCCGACATACTGCAACTCTTTCCTGCACTTCACCAGCTTCCATCCGTTCCAACAGAAACGGTCTATTGTTAAAGGACAGCTGGTGAGGGCGGGAAGAATGTGCAGTACGTTGACTGATTTCAAAAAAGAATGTGAGTTGTTGAGAGAAATGTTCAGGAACCGTGGATACCCTGACCAAATGTTGGAAGACCTAGTTGAAGAAGTAACCATTAAGAGAGTAAATGGTTTTTATAAACCTTTATTGTTTGCACATGACTTCAGTGATGTGCACCCTACCATTAATGTGGTATTAAGTGAGACCAACTTGGACAATGAGGGGATGGAATCAAATACAATTTCAAGTGAAGAATGTGACTATTCACTGAGTTTCATTACCATGTTTAGTAGTAACTCTAGGGGCGTTCTGGCCATAATATGCAAAAACTGGCACTTTATTTCCTCAAACCCATTACTAGTTGCAAAACTGGGAAATAAACCAAGGTTTATTTTCAAGAGATCACACAATTTGAAAGAATTAGTTCAGAGAGATGGACTGCAAAATATACATCAGAAAAGGAGAGGGATGTTTAAGTGTGGTTTTTGCAAATTGTGTAATAAGGTCAGAATAGGTGAGACATTTAAGGTCAGGGACAAAAAATATGATATTAGGTTCAGATCAAATTGTGAAAGTAAATCTATTATTTACATAGTTACGTGTGTGTGTTGTCAAGCGTTCTACATCGGAAAAACGGACCGTAGGGTCCGGGACCGTATGTATGAACACATGTACGCAATTAAGAATGATAAAAACGACAATGCACTAGCAAAACATATAGGTTTAAATCCAGGCCACAGCTTCCAGTTCATGGCCATCGATCAAGTCCCTTTGAAGACGAGAGGTGGCCCTTTTTCATTAATACTCGAGAATAGAGAACTGGAATGGCAGTTGCGCCTGGATGCGTTTAGATACCCTGGCCTTAATAGCAACTGTAATATAGCCCCAGTATTAAAACTTAGAAGTTATCTTAGATAATCTTTATAATGAATGATTATGTTTTTTCTTATAATTTTTTTCCTTAGTGAGTCAATCAGAGTATGGTATAAAAAAGGTTACAGCACTAACGGAGATGTTAATTATACCTTTTGGGTGAAACTTATCCTCCGGGGTACTGTAACTTTATATGGAAATATTCCTCTTTCCTTTAGTATTTGTTGACAAATGGGGATTAATTTCGTGTCTTTAACAATTAAACATGTGTCAGTGGAGGGCTGACAAAAATTTATATCTTATATACTTTGTTGTTTCAAATAATAAATATTAAATAACTAGTAACCAGTATATCACATTATAGACATCCAACCTTTTAGCTGGTCCTGCTTTCATTAAAATGTCATGTTCATTAATATGTCATGTTTTTAAATGAATCTTCTACTTTTATATGGCATCTTATCAGATGCGATTTTTTATGTAGTAAAGGTACAAAAGGTTTTTAAATATGTGGACTATATTCCTGTCTTGATTTATCTATTTATGTTGTATAAAACACATACATTAGAAAATAATTTGTATATGTTTAAAGTTGAAACTTTTGTTTCAAGTTGAGAAGGTTGTAGTATGTCACTTCCTGTATTCTTTATGTTAAATACGGAGTGCGTTTTACTGTTGTTTATACTTCCTCTGAAGAAGCTACAGTTTCCTGTAGCGAAAACGCTTGTTTTTTACGAGAATAAAAGTGCGTTAAGGACTGTTCTGTGGAGTTTCACTGTGCTGGCAAGGACCTCGTTTGGTATTTTATTTGTTCTTTATTTTATCGTTGGTTTGTGGTTTCTATCACCTATTATGCTGAAAGTAAATTTTTCTGTGTTTTTCTTTTTCAATGATCATTTAACTTCAGACTTTGTATATATACGTTTAGGTGTATATATGTGTGTGTGTGTGTGTGTGTGTGTGGGGGGGGGGGTGAACTGCCCTTACAAAAAAATTCTATATGACCTTTTAGTGTTCTGAATAATTTGTGGTACCTATTATTGTTTGGAGAGATAGGACTTGGGACGGTACAGCTATATTGTTTTAAATAAAGTCTGATATTAGGTAGTGAATATTAAAAATTTAATGTGTTTCTTGACTTTGTTAGATGAAATGTTTATGGATGGGATTATCTGTGTTTAGATTTTGTGGTGACCATATTTGTGGGTATAATTATCATTGGTTCAGTTTGCAGCAAAAAGGCATGGCAGATCAGTTGTGTAATTTAGAACACTGCCATATTTTAAACTTTAACAACGTCAGATTATGTACTTATATGTTTTTACTTGTATATTGTTGACCAGGTTGCGGAATTGAGCAACATTGTTTTTTAGGTAGGCAAGGGACAAAAGCTCCAGTAACAATAATAGTACTGCAGGTGTAAGAAGGATATTGCACACCATATGGATAGAAGAACTAGAACAGTAATTGACTGCAATACTCATGCAATATCCATCACGTGAAGTCCTATCTGTAGGGAGGGGGTTTAGTGTCATGCAGGGTTCTGCTACAGACAAGTAAAAGGGAATGATGTAAGGGAAGTGAGGTATAATGGACTAAGACACATTTGACCAAGGTCCTCAAAAGTAAGAGGTGAGGAGTCTTCCTTTAAAAGAAATGATACTCATCAGACATGTTTCCACTGTTTAGATTATTAATAATCATGAACTGTCTCACAATCTATCCTTTAATGTAGTTTCTGTATCTTGCTTGTGTTACTTAAATATAAGTATTTGCATGTTCATGTAGATAAAATAATGTCTATAATTTTTGTTTTACTTTTCTTGTCATACAGCTTATGTATTACTTGAAGAATGTACAATTCAATGTGCCACATACGGGAGAAAGAATAAGTTTTGATAAATCTGGAGATGTAATCGCATATTATGATGTCTTAAACTGGCAACTCTATGAAAATAATTCAATTAATTTTGCAAGAATTGGACGTTGCAATGCCACAGTAGCTACTAATGTATATTTATATATTAAAAATGATTCTATATATTGGAATTTTCCAAACAATACGGTAAGTATATTCTGTTTAGTATAACATGGTACTAAACTCTGCATGAATTGTTTAACAAAGAGTAAAGCAAAAGACATCCAAGGTATATATGGGATACATCAGATTTCACTTCAAAGATTGCAAAGCTGAAACTGTTAATGGAGAGCATCAGTCAAAAATATTGAGAATCCACACACGTACAGAAACCCTCGTGTTAAATCAAATGGGACAAAATATGCAAAGAAAACTTGGTCAGAATCCCAGATTTGTTAGATTTTTTTTGGATCCCTTTCCAGTGTGACCTAAATGTTGGACATAAACAAAAATGTATACTCCAAAGTGCCTTGCTCTCCACTGGTATGCATCCAGCAGCATGTGTTCGCCATTGTGAAAATGTTAGTTGATGTGATTGGAGTGAAAAGTTCTCTGTGTAAACTTTTCTATTAAAAAAAAAAGACAGATATGTATAGAAACTACCCCTCCTGGCATTTATAAGATAACCTCTTTTTCTTCCACTGTAGCTTGTCATCTTATGTTTTGGGCCAGTCAGTTTCACAGTTTCATGCTGGGGAAAATAAAAGGTATGTCATAAAACTGTTTTTCTTCCATCTTGCCATCCTATGTTTGGGCGAGTGAGTCCTATGCCTTTGTGTGGGAGAAATAAAAGGCCTGTCATAATAGTCTCTTAAACACAGAATTAAATGTCTTAAATTATCTCATATACTCATAAAATATATTGGAAAAAAGGATAGACAATGTCTTGTATCCTCCCCATTAAAGCAGGGGTCCAGTCTTAATGATAGGTGTGGTGTCTGATGTTTTAATCTCCAGCACAAGGTTGGCCATGACTAAACATTTACATAATTTCTCTTTCAACCCACTACCACTGTAAAATGCACACTACATCTTTCATTTCATTAGAAAATTGTGGAATAATTGGATAGGAAAATAGGTATTGCCACATCTTTTTAAAATATTATGAGCTCAGCACATAAATAAAATTAGAATACATGGCACAACATAGTGGAATCCCATAGCTTAAATCAACCATATTATCCTTGTAGTTCAGAAGTCTAGGGTAACAGAGTAATTTGAATAAAGATGGGACATGAAGGTAGAGTAACTGACAGAGGTGTTGGTCTGGATCACTTCACAAGTATGTCAGCATTCGTCACATCCATGAAAGAACTGTCAAAACTTCACTCATATAGTGGACATGAGAAATTGGCATAATGAACAGCTGCGTCATATAATAGAAGGAAATAATTTAGACAATATTATTCCAAAAACTCTTGTTAGAAGAGATGGAGGATACTAGAAAAGGATGAAAAGTAGTATATGGGTTCATAGGAAACAGACAATTTTGGATACAGACTAAATGGTAAAAAGAACAATTTACTGGGTACCATTACACTCGGTTTGCCATTAGTTTTTGATCTAGCATGTAGAATAACATTTCTGCATATCAAATATATACAAGTGGCTCAATAGCTTACTGCAGGAAGGAAACAGCACTACAGTTCTAGAAATCCAAATAAAATGCAGTTTATGCCCCAGTCATGAAAGAACACATGATAAAACAGGAGCAAGAATACAAAATGTGATTTATTCTACTAAAACAGCAATGCTTTGTCAAGCAATGTACACCAGAGGAAAGCCTGTGAAAGTGCTTGCCAATGCCAGATGTTAACATGATGGGTAAGTGTAATTTACCTTTAAAACATATCAAATGCTTATAAATGCTTTTATGGGGTAAATAGAATGTTGTTTTGAATGGAAAATGTATTCTAGTAGAATTATGAATATCATAAAGGGGTGGAGCACAGATGTATACATTTACCCAGTTGTTTAGGTTTAAACCATGCAATTAGGTCCCTTGGTGTGCTAATAAATACACACCTACATATTTGTACCAGAAAAATGTATGCTTATTACACTGTAAAATTATGCACATGCCTGTTTTGCTATATGTGCCAACTATTACTATAGTTTGCTTAGCAGAATTAATATAAAGTTTGTATAGTTTTATATGTCTAAAACATTGTGGAACTTTCACTAAACACAGATTTATATTGCTTGTAAAAATAAAAATACAGAAGACAGTTCAGTCTAGAAATGAACTAGAGCTACAAGTTTTTCTAATCAATATAGATAGCCTAAAATTTCCTCAGCCACCTGCGCCATTTTAATGTGATTCTTCCCTTCCTGAAAAAAAGGAAGAAAAAAAACATTCCAAAACTGTTTTGCATTCTGACTAAAATATTGCCAATAAAATCTTCTATTTTTACATTTTTGCAACAACCCTATATCCCGCATGCTGATTATAACATTCATAAGATTTTAGAAGCATTACACTATATAATTGCTCACACACTCACACACGCAAGTCACTATCTGTTATAGCCACTTGCATGACTGGTTACACTTCATATGTCTGCTGGTGATCAAATTAATGAGTAAATTTATAAATATGGTCTAGAAATGTGTTTCATCTTGCTGGTCTCAGAACCATATGGTATAACCCATTGCAATCCACCATACCCTGACATCTTCTTTACTCAAAATTAGGGGCAAGAGCCCAAACCTGGGAAACATTCTAAATATTGCTTTTGTATACTTAGAACATTACTAGTATAATATGTTTTGCATTAGCAAGCATTTTGAAGAATAAGAAGTCTGAAACTCACATGTTTGCCATTATTTAATGACTGTAACCCTTACATTTCCAGGAAACTATATATTTTACAGGGAACATACAAATACCTCTCAACTTCTTTGTTAGCAATGGAGGTGGGTGAGCCCACCCAACCGACTATTTTTAAATATTACTTTAATTCACTTAAAAGGTTAATAGAACAAGTGTTGCATCAACAAACAGGTATGTTCTGGAAGCTATTTAAGTACTTTGACTCTAATGTATGTAACAAGATCTTCAAAGGTTTTAATAGACAAGTGATTGTTACATTATGCATATTTTTCTATGTACTCCTTTCTTCAGAATGTACTTTACCTTAATGTAATGTTAGGATTGTCCTGAAGTGGGCCCAGAGTTTCAGAAATATAGTAAACTGTTTCATATAAAGGCAATGTACACAAGGAGATGTGCACACAAAAGAATATATATAACACATTTTTAATGCAAAACTAGAAATAACACTGCACTTTTCTCAATACTGTATATGGATAACTTAAACTGAAAGCTAATACTGCACAAGTCATAAAACTAATTACAGATAAATACTTCAATACAAACAACATAGCACTCATTCATCATAAAATACATCATAATATACATGCGCATATTAAGGATGGCCTATCCATATCACCTGGTAATGAGGGTTGCCTATGGTCTGTTTTGCAGCACCAAACTCTATGTCTCATGAGCCAGAACCAGGTGCTGCCTGCAATGACAGAAGGCATGCTTCTGCCAGACCATGTGCTGGGGGGACATGTGGCCAGATGCAGGCACTATCTGATATGCAGGCCCTACCTGACATGGAAGGGTGAGCACTGGTATGTTGGGAATCATTATCAGCAGTGGATACCATCATTAGAGGTTGATGAGCATAAAAAACTGTTTGGTCCCATAGTATGTTGGAAAAGATTTCTTTCTTTCTTTCTTTACAATATATATATATATATATATATATATATATATATATATATATATATATATATATATGTATACAATTTATACTTTGTTGTCTAGGTTAGCATCACTACCCTGATGGTTTCTTTTCAGGGGGAGAAGCAAGGTGGTATTCATACTGACTACAGGAAATTTGGCCAGGGCACAGGGAACTTCCTCTACTGTTTTTTTGATAAGTAGTGTGGGCTCTTTTACATACATGAGCTACCAGCAACTCAGGTAGATGGGGCCTAATTTTAATGTCTGGGATGTTGTAGTCTCAATGTATGTCACAGAATGCAGACGGCATCCTGTGGTGTCAGGTGGGTATTATACATCCAACTGTAGTTCCCCAAAAGCCACTGAACACCACATATGTCTGTATGTGAGCCCACCAGAAGTTCATCCATCCAGCCCAAATGCAGAAGCAGAGGCTAGCCTAGTGCACTCCCACATGGGTTGCATCCTTTGGGCACAAAAATGGTAGAACGAGTAGTAAAGTGGAGAGTGAATTACAACAGCAACAGCAACAAAAAAGTATTCTCTCCACAACGTCGAACCAAACACAGTTTATTAAAATGACAAAGCTTTCGGATATACAAACAATCCTCCCTCAGTGTCTTACAAAAAATAAAAGCTCAAGCTAGTATTTATAGTAAAAACATGTGACATAGCCATTAATTAGATAGGGTGAACACCCAATTTTTAAAGAAACAGAAATAGCAAAAATAACAACAGGTATGCACATACACTTCATTTCTTTTTAATTTTCCTTTGTTTATTTTTCAAGACAGGTTTCAAAGTAACCGGCTTATTTAATCCTGGACCCTTATCGGCTTGAAGCCTAACTATCCATACATATTCCTTGGTGTCCACAATGTTATTATGGTCACCACGCCTAATATCAGAGTAGACTATAGACATAACTCTAAAATCAAATTCATGTTCAACACCCATGTGGGAAATGTGGCAAGCAAGTGAATTACTACAAATATTCCTATGGATCTCTGACCTATGTTCAATAATTCTATCCTTTAATCGCTTAGTTGATTTTCCCACATAAAAACCAAGGCACTATTTACATGTCGCAAGATATATAATGCTTGAAGTATTACATGTTGCTGTACAGTGAGAAATAAACTTTCTACCACTATTAGGAAGTATAAATTCAGGACACAAATTAATACTATTACAGCAAGAACAATTATAGCATGGAAATTTACCTATTCTATTAAATTCACTGCCTTGCACTTTATTCAAAGCAAAATCCTTATAACATAACAAGCGTTTTAAATTGTTACAATTCCTGTAGCTAAACAGAGGTTGTTCCGGAAGCCAATTTTCATGGCCAGGTATATACTTTAAAATAAACCAATTCTTTCTAATAACATTCTCAACAGTTTTAGTAATTCTACTGTACATCATTAGGTATCTAAAGGGTTGAGCCTTGCTACGATTATTAACATTAAGGTCTTCTTGAGTAGAAAAATAAGGTTTAGCAGGAGAATCCCTATGCTCCAATGCTTTCCTCCTAGCTGTCTCAATTTCTGTTGCACTATAGCCCCTCTCCAAAAAGTTTTCAGACAACTCCTACATCTGAGTATTACATACATCCAATTCAGTATTGAGTCTACTGACTCTCAAGTATTGACTCTTTAAAATACTTTTAAATGCTCTCCCTGCATGCATACTTCTCTTATGAAGATATTTATTAACCTGAACATCCTTCCTATAAATACTAGTTTGTATCCCATGTTCAGTATTCAAAAGTTGTATGTCCAAAAAATTCAGGGAGTGCGCAGAAAATTGCATCTCAAATTTAAGAAAATCAACAGTGTTATTCAAATACACAAGACAATTATGTAAATCTTATGGTGCATCCTCCCAAATCAGAAAAATGTCATCCACAAAATGCTTAAAAAATGGGATTTTATCAGCATATGGGTTGCTCATCCCATACACAAAATTCTCTTCCCATTTACTTAGGGTCAGATTTGCATAAGTATTGGCTACAGCCGTACCCATAGAAGTCCCTGATACCTGGTGGTATATTTGTTTATTAAAAATAAATACATTATTCTCTAACACCAAGTCCAAGAGTTCACAGATGGTTTCAGAATTCCTACCATTATCAGGGCAGTGCTCATTCAATATTTGTCTAATGTTATCAATTCCATAAGCATTAGGGATGACAGTAAATAAAGATTTTATATCTAAAGTAACCATCAAAATCTCATGAGATACACATCCATCATACCAATTGTAAAGTTCGGAGAGAAAGTCACCACTATCCTTAATATAACTAGGAACAAATTTAAGATATTCCTTTAACTTGGACTGGAGATAGACTGATATTGGTTCAGTTATCCAACCACTGCTAGAAACAATAGGTCTCATTGGAGGTTGTTCAACTGACTTATGGATCTTTGGGAGTCAATATAAAACAGGAATGGTGGGACAGGGTACAGTCAAATAGTGAAATATTTCAAGACTAATATCATTCATCATCTGAAGATCATACAAAGACATATTAATTCTACCAACTATACTATCTAACTCCCTATTACCAATAATCTTAAAAGTATACTCATCATTTAAAAGATCCATCATCAAGCATATATACTGCTCCGTATCCATAATGACAATTGCCCCCCCTTATCCACTTCCTTTATAATAATTTGTGTATTACTCTGTAAGGTTTCTAAAGCTTCATGCTCCAAACAGGTTAGATTATGATATCTATGGCTGAAAATAGTATCATATAACTCCCGTATATGTTCTTCACATAAAGCATTAAATACTGAAATAACAGGGTCACTTACTGGGATAAACGTACTAGTTCTCCGAAATTCATTCCCTGTGTTATCAGCGCTATTGCGATAAATATTTTTCAAATTCAGGTTCCTAGAAAATAAACCCAAATCATTGACAGTATTAACAACATCATCCACAGATGAGGGAATGAACTTAATACCACGTGATAGCAACGATAATTCAAACTCAGTAAGCTGGTATGTAGAGAGGTTTACCACAGCTGGTTGTATTTCCTTAATACGTATATCAGTTGATTCATCAGTAGGAACCACATCTAAAAAATGGTTAGTCCCTTCTTCAATATTTATATTCTGTAAGGTTACATGAGTCTCTATGCCAGATACATATATATCAGTTGCCCCACTATTATCATTAGTTAACACACGATCAGCAGCATTAGTCATATCATTAGAAATGCAATCATCATTCAACATTTCAAGAAGAATAAACATTTCCATAACACTGGAATCATTCCTTATATGACAATATTTATTTGATACAGAAGCAATAGGCTGTTCCATAGCCGCTGATGAAATGTTAGTCACTTTAGCGCGTACTGACATAGCAGGAGCATGCGTAGAAGAAGCAGCAGGGATGCCTACTTTCAACAACAATATCTCCTTATATGATGCAATGCTGGGGAGACTTGATGTACTTGACAAACAATTAGAAGCAACCAAGAAAAGAAAGTTACAGCGTGATATAAATGACTTTAATAACTGACATATTTTCAGTTGGCCAAAAGCACCTCATAATAATGGAAGTATAACCTCCACCAATAATAGAAATAATTCACATGATCATAATGCCACTTCCAGTGATTGTTTGCCTGAGACTAATTTGATTCTGGTTGGAAATGACTCTACTGTATATAGTGATCTGCCTGCTCCTTCTTCTACGCATGCTCCTGCTATGTCAGTACGCACTAAAGTGACTAATGTTTCATTAGCAGCTATGGAACAGCGTTCGCCAGTTAAAAAGAGGTGAAAACCAATCAAAGAAAAGTTTTTTGGAGGCTGCACAAGGGTTCAGTATCCAGTTACCAGAGAAACTAATACCTCAGGAGTACAACAGGTTGCAACAGTGTTCCAGATCAAGGGGAAGATCCAAGGGCCCAACAACAAGGAGCAGAGCATGTGAACGGTAAAATACTGCGAAATTTCAGCTACTACTAACATTGCTGCACCACAAGCAGAGAATACTTTGTGTTCTGCTTTGACTGTTGAACTTTTAGGTATGCCTAATGCTTCTGTATCAAATAACTATTGACATATAAGGAATGATTCCAGTGTTATGGAAATGTTTATTCTTCTTGAAATGTTGAATGATGATTGCATTTCTAATGATATGAATAATACTGTTGATTGTGTGTTGACTAATGATAATGGTGGGTTAACTGATATATATGTATCTGGCATAGAGACCCATGTAACCTTACAGAATATAAATATTGAAGAAGGGACTAACCATTTTTAAGATGTGGTTCCTACTGATGAATCAACTGATATACGTATTAAGGAAATACGACCAGCTGTGGTTAACCTCTCTACATACCAGCTTACTGAGTTCGAATTATCGTTGCTATCACGTGGTATTAAGTTAATTCCCTCATCAGTGGATGATGCTGTTAACGTTGTCATTGATTTGGGTTTATTTTCTAGGAACCTAAATTTGAAAAATATTTATCGCAATAGCGCTGATAACACAGGGAATTAATTACGGAGAACTAGTACCTTTATCCCAGTAAGTGATCCTGTTATTTCAGTATTTAATGCTTTATGTGAAGAACAGATATGGGACTTATATGATACCACTTTCAGCCGTAGATATCATAATCTAACCCGTTTGGAGCATGAAGCTTTAAAAACCTTACAGAGTAACACACAAATTATTATAAAGGAAGCAGATAAGGGAGGCGCAATTGTCATTATGGATACGGAGCAGTATATATGCTTGATGATGGATCTTTTAAATGATGAGTATACTTTTAAGATTATGGGTAATAGGGAGTTAGATATTATAATTGGTAGAATTAATATGTCTTTGTATGATCTTCAGATGATGAATGATATTAGTCTTGAAATATTTCACTATTTGACTGTACCCTGTCCCGCCATTCCTGTTTTATATGGACTCCCAAAGATCCATAAGTCAGTTGAACGACTTCCAATTAGACCTATTGTCTCTTGCAGTGTTTGGATAACTGAACCAGTATCAGTCTATCTCCAGTCCAAGCTAAATGAATATCTTAACTTTGTTCCTAGTTATATCAAGGATAGTGGTGAATTTCTCTCCCAACTTTACAATTGGTATGATGGATGTGTATCTCATGAGTTTTTGATGGTTACTTTAGATATAAAATCTCTATTTAATGTCATCCTGAATGCTTATGTAATTGATAACATTAGACAAATATTGAATGAGCATTGCCCTGATAATGGTAGGGATTCTGAAACTATTTGTGAACTCTTGGACTTGGTGTTTGAGAATAATGTATTTAATTTTAACAAACAAATATACCACTAGGTATCAGGGACTTCTATGGGTACGGCTGTAGCCAATACTTATGCAAATCTGACCCTAAGTAGGTGAGAAAAGAATTTTGTGTATAGTATGAGCAACCCATATGCTGATAAGATCCCATTTTTTAAGTGTTTTGTGGATGACATTTTTCTGATTTGGGAGGGTGCACCACAAGATTTACATAATTTTTTTATGTATTTGAATAACACTGTTGATTTTCTTAAATTTGAGATGCAATTATCTGCGCAGTCCCTGAATTTTTTGACATACAACTCTTGACTACTGAACATGGGATACAAACTAGTGTTTATAGGAAGGATGTTCAGGTTAATAAATATCTTCATAAGAGATGTATGCATGCACGGAGAGCATTTAAAAGTATTTTAAAGCGTCAATACTTGAGAGTCAATCGACTCAATATTGAATTGGATGTATGTAATACTCAGATGTAGGAGATGTCTGAAAATTTTTTGGAGAGGGGCTATAGTGCAACAGAAATTGAGACAGCTAGGAGGGAGGCATTGGAGCATAGGGATTCTCTTGCTAAACCTTATTTTCCTGCTCAAGAAGACCTTAATGTTAATAATTGTAGCAAGGCTCAACCCCTTAGATACCTAATGACGTACAGTAGAATTAGTAAAACTGTTGAGAATGTTATTAGAAAGAATTAGTTTATTTTAAAATCTCTACCTGGCCATGAAAATTGGCTTCTGGAATAACCTCTGTTTAGCTATAGGAATTGTAACAATTTAAAACGCTTGTTATATTATAAGGATTTTGCTTTGAATAAAGTGCAAGCAGTGAATTTAATAGAATAGGTACATTTCCGTGATATAATTGATCTTGCTGTAATAGTATTAATTAGTGTCCTAAATTTATACATCCTAATATTGGTAGAAAGTTTATTTTTCACTGTACAGCAACATGTAATACTTCTAGCATTATATATCTTGCGACATGTAAAAAGTGCCTAGGTTTTTATGTGGGAAAATCAACTAGGCGATTAAAAGTCAGAGATCCATAGGAATGTTTGTAGTAATTCACTTGCTTGCCACATTTCCCAGATGGGTGTTGAACATGAATTTGATTTTAGAGTTATGTCTATAGTCTACTCTGATATTAGGCGTGGTGACCATAATAACATTGTGGACACCAAGGAATATGTATGGATAGTTAGGCTTCAAGCCGATAAAGGTCCAGGATTAAATAAGCCGGTTACTTTGAAACCTGTCTTGAAAAATAAACAAAGGAAAATTAAAAAGAAATGAAGTGTATGTGTATACCTGTTGTTATTTTTGCTATTTCTGTTTGTTTAAAAACTGGGTGTTCACCCTATCTAATTAATGGCTGTGTCACATGTTTTTACTATAAATACTAGCTTGAGCTTTTAATTTTTGCAAGACACTGAGGAAGGATTGTTTGTATATCCGAAAGCTTTGTCATTTTAATAAATTGTGTTTGGTTCGACGTTGTGGTGAGAATACTTTTTTGCATCCTTTGGGAGCTGGGGTCCTCTTTTAATGCATAGCTAGGCCTGAAACAGCAAACACATGTACAACAATACACAACACAGTCCAAATCACCCACTATATAGATTACCTAAGGCTATACATATTGACACACTACCTAGAGAAATAGAAAGGCACTACAAGCCTCAGCAAACTGTGATATCTGAGCATATGGGTACTGTTACATATGCCCTGGTCATGTGGTCACCAAACCACCTATCTCAACAGTATGACCATGCAGTGAGGTGTTGGAAAGCAACCATGCATATTGACAAGCATCATCACAAGCTGTCTTGTACTTCCATACGTAATGGCAGCAGGGCTGTGACATCATACATTATGGCATCCATAAAGCTATTATGTTATGTAGTGCTTATGTGTCATGCAGTACTTGCTACAAAATGGAAGAATAGCGGGAATAACACACAATATGTAATACCATCTGTGGATCCTTATAGATCATAGCTTAATGTGACTATGTGTTAGGGATTCCTCCTTTTCTTGGTCATCCTCCTTGTTTGCCTGTTGGCTTGTCGCATTTGTAGGGAGAAAGGAAAGCAACATGCAGTGCATTATACAACACAGACCAAAAAGTGACAGGTGAATGTCATACTGCTACAGCTTTACTATACCTACCTGGTAGTGGTATGGGGTTCTTGCTGTTATGCTCCAAAAATGCATACCTTTCTGGCCACCCCCTTTGCAGCCCTTCTGTGTGTATTGTTCTAAAATTTGCACTAATTCTGCAGAGTGCTTGTACCCTGTGTTGGTCTGCAACTGAAGTGTGACCACAGACTGATGCATGACTGACATTCAGGTAGGTGTCATTCACAAACTGCATCCCATGGACTATGAATATATGCCTGCAAAAAGGCATACCTCCTGGTCCATTAACACAGGGTTCCCAGGTGCTCCTTACACCACTACAAATGTATGGCATTGTAAGCACACATCTGCCTACTTCAGGCCACAGATTTGTTCACTGGGTGATCCACTTGTAATTCACCCCCAGTGTGGTGCAGCACTTGTTGACACGTACCTGTTGTCACAATATAGAGCACAAATGGTGACATGTTGCAAGTTCCTAGAAGAGCAGTATGTTGCCATGCCTTTGTATACCATACCCCTGTTAAACTGTACAGACATTGTTGAGGTGACCATATAGAGAGTCATAAATACTTTGACAGCAGAAGGTTCACTACATATGCATATACACCAAATTGTAGTTAAATGATGTTTGTATGTTCTTCTGCATCCACCTTAGATTGTATGGAAATGGTCATATTGCAAATACTGTTTCCTGGTTAAGCAATTATATATGTGGGGTTTAGTGCTTGTTTTGTCACATCTTGCCTGTGCATATGTCTGCAAGCATGACTCTATTGCACAATATAGCTCAGTGGCCTTTTTTTAATTTTAGTGTTGAAGTTGCTACTGAGCTGGGAAAGTTACATCTAGCAGTCCAGAAAATATGGGTCCTCCTGGATACTTTCTGGAGGGATGGCCCATTTGTTGGGTTGATGTTATGGCAGATGGGCATGCAGTAGGTAGGCATGGCAGAGATGTGAATGAATGCAATCATAGGATGACTGACTTGTGATTGTGGGCCAAACCACCATGCCAGATATATTGCTGTCATGAAATGCATGCCTTGTATACTGATGTTCATGTGCTGTCCAAGTTTATCCAAGCACAGCTGTCTTAGGTTCAACCCCCCAGAGATGGACAACTTCATGATCACATTATCATCTGGTGTGCTCATGACAACCTAAGTATACACTGCAAAGCCTTTACAATGCAGCAGTGACCATGCCTATTAGAAACACACCCTCTCTGCAGCTGACAAGATGTGTTGCATTGCACACATATGAAACTGATCCCATTGCAGTGGTAAGCACAGGTTCCTGATTAGCAAAACATGTTAATACATTATTCATGGTGAGGAAGTATCTGTTAACTTTGGCTAAGTCCACATCTTCTCATGAAGACAGGGACTGAGGCTCAGAGGGGTTACTACATCATGTAGATGAATGCAAGGTCCTGGCCACGGTGTACTGATGGTGCCTGTTGCAGCCTGCACCATGTAGCTAATTTGGGTAATGTTGACAATCTCTGAACCCTTGCTACATATAGCATTCTTGTACAGATGACTTATTGGCTATAATATCTTACAAGTAGTGACTGCACATATACAGACCTATTAGTATATTACAGTTACTAATACATATTGCTTCTTTTACAGCTATCATAACTTTTTAAAATCCAAAAATCTGGGGAGCTGTCACATGCTTAATCTACTGGGCTTGTCCCTTTCATTAGACACAAATTGCCCCTTTCATGCCACCTGCCCACCCTTGTGGTTGTCTAGAGGATGGTATCAGTGGTGGTACCTATCTATCTTCCACATTGCAGTCATACTGTGTGTCTCTAGGGTCCATAGAATCATACTTTACAAGATGCAGCAGTTCATAAACATGTGCCAGGCCTTCATGGGTTTGTAATGGTGTGTGTGGCATCACAGCTGTTCATTTAGCAGAAATGCACCTTCAGGTACCCAAAGAAACATTCTGTGATGTTCTAGGTGGTTATAGGCCTCCTGTGTAGATGTCTGCAGAGATGGAGTACCAGTATCAGCAGCCATGTCTACAGTGGGTATCTGGTATCACCGAATAAATATATAAGGCGTAGTTGCCCTACAGAAGTGTGTGGTAGAGGGCAATATCATGCCACCTATTGACATCATGATTGCCCAATTGGATGGCAAACATGCACACACATGGTGTGACTCCTGTGGTCATATTTTATTTTTACCAATTAGTATGTGTGCCTATTGAGGAGTATATGCCTCATCTGTAGCAGTTTTTTTTTATGGTTACACGTGTGCCATTCACGACACCAAGAATTTTCAGCAGACAGCATACTGAGTAGAAAACTAATGGGGGTTACTTCCTGTGTGACTGGGAATCTTATAAACTGGTCTGCATGTCCCAGCAGTCAGTCCAAGAACTGCTGCAGTATTTGACTGGCAGATGCCTAAGATATGCCTAATGTACCATCTGAAGCTCATTCGAAGCTGCCCTTGGGCAGAACAGCCACAATGGTCATGAACCTTGTTTACATATTGGATGGACTTTTCTACCTGATACTTAAGCTGCCTAAATTGGCATCATTCTTCCAGTATGTGGATATTCATACTAAATATGTACAAATGCTCCTGTGTGATATGACCAGTACTGAGTATCTGTGGCCAGTTGTGCTTCCTGGTGCAGCAGCAATGCAATATGGGATGCTTGAGTTGGCTGTGCAATGCCAGTGTATCAGCTGGCATATAATAAAAAAAAAAAACACAAGTTGTAGTCATAAATTTATTTTTAGTACATTATAATATATATTTTAAATAAAACATTTTGAAAATAATATATTTTTATTTATTTGCAAAAAGTATGAAGACTGTAGGCACTTCAACTGTTTTAGTGATACAAACACTAGTAAACTGAAAAGAAAAAAAATAAGAAAAGAAGGGAGTATATGAAAATAAAAAAATACATTGAATGTGACTATTACTAATAAAAGTATTTAAACATGTACTTATCTGACTATGGCTATAGTATCTTTCTATTATTTGCAGAAGTAAATCTCTTTCATAGCTAGCTGCAGATGTTTCTAAATGGAGGTTTATATACAGGAAAAAAACCCCAGAAATTAGAGAATAACCAGGAACATACCTCTCAACCTCGAAACATCAAAAATCTGGACAAGGCCCATGAAAAATAGGTACAAATCTGTACGCTGATTAACATAAAATTTGCATACATAATTATGTAACCCCACCCATTCCAGTGGAATTGTGGGATACCAACTTTCAAATGCAAACTGAAGAACAGACAGCCAAAATATGGCACCACTGACCCCCTGCAGCCATTCCAATGTCCCATACCATTACCTGGCTATTTCGCCCCATTTACCATAAACACTAATGTGTGCATACTACTTTACTTCTACAATGATTATTTGCATTTTATTTTTACATTTTATAGAACAATGCACAAACACTAAGACATCTGCTAAACAAAGCAATACTGTCTCACAATGAAAATAGACTTTGCATTAAAACGTCTCTGCCCTCGAAACATACATTAATTGAAACAGCATTGAAACCCACTCTACATCCAAAGAAAATGCATCTGGCCTGTGGTGGATAAAAATTAACTTTGGGCTGTTTTCAAATCATAGGCCCATTGCACACAAAACAAGAAACATACACATGTTCTTTGATACACCTTCCTGACTTTATAATATTCCTTGTATAATACAGCACACTTGTTAGACTTAGAGTGCATTTTAAATGTACTGTTTGAACATTTTTCCAGTAGGCAATGAAACAAAATGCATGAACCAATAATGACAAAACTGGCCAGTTCAGAACATTTCCATCAAAAAAGTCTACTTCCACACATACTCACTATAAAAACAGAATGACAGTGTAAGCCATAGGCATCTTGCACAACTACCACTTTAAAAATGCTAAATAAATTGCAAAAGAATATATGAAATGTAAACTATTATCATTAAATAAAGACTTCTGATTACAGCACAGCATGAACTAAACCCCATCACAAAAAGCTTAGTCTGACACACTATACTAATTTTAAAGTGCTTAAAATGTTACTATTCATCAAAATAAAATTACTTAAATAAAATAGTCTCATTTACAAGCCTCCCAGTACTTGGGGGTGTATATGATGTTATAGTCACAACTATTTCCAATTTTACACAACCAACACTAATTTTCAGCTTGAACATTGACTCAATGAATTTCAAATCTGATTAGAAAATGTAATGAGCTGCTGATTTACAATATGAATAAACATTTGAGAGGATACTGAAACTATTAATATATACATGAGTGAGTGAAATGTTACTCTAGAGCAAGCTTTATAAGCAACTTTAAATTATTTTCAGCTAGTAATTAGACTAGTAATCCATAAACAAATTAAACTGAATTAATGGATACAAGATTACATTTTCCATTAAACATTCTCACACACACACACACACACACACACACACACACACACACACACACACACACACACACACACACACACCAAGCTGAAATGTTTCCCCCAACGAGATCCCTTCAATCAGCAGTCAGTCCAAGAAAAAGTCTTAGCAAGCCAAACAGGTAAATTAAAGATACCCTTATCTCCAAAATTACTGTTAATTAAATGAGAGTCAACTACAGTGTCTGCTGAATTCCAAGTCCCGCTTGGTCTCTGTGAAACATTCTTGTTAAGTGGAATCCGTCCTTCCTCCTGGTTCACTTGCTCTGAAGTATCCAAGGTTAACGGAATTCCAGAAAAATAAAGAAATGCTTGGCTTGTGCCTAATATTAGATAATTACCCAACCAATACACCCAACCAAAAAGAATAACAAAAAAGAAAACCGGCATTCACACTCTTGCCAGAGCAAGTACCTTTGTATCTGTGGTATTTCTTGTGATAACTTAATAGGAGGCTGGTGTTAGCAAGTGTGACATTTTGTAGTACAATTTTAGCTGTGAGAACACTTTGTTGAAAATAACTATATATTTACAGAAGGATAGGGTAGGGTACTGATACGTCGTTAGGGCCTATACAAGCCTAGCCATAACAATTCCCTGGATATTTCTTCCCACAATATTTATGAAACAAAAATTCAAGACATCAGATTTCACAACCACTAACCCACAGTACAACTAATTTATTATATTACCAAAGAAAAGTTTTATCTACATCACAGTCTGAAATCTGGCCCTGCAACTATACGGTGCCTACAAGTTGTGAAGCACCCCATACATCTTCCTTTCCAACAAATATTTCAACTGCCACCTGGCACAGACCACTGGTTTTCAACACTACTCCCAAGCCTACGGAAATTATTACCAGCAAAAATAAAATTAATCTCCTCCTCTGAACTTTTCAACCAGCTCATAATATTTATATTCAAAGAGGCCAATTTTCACTACTTTAGAAGTGGTAGATTCATTTAAACTATAGTAACATACCCCATTACCTTACACAGCACGATTCTCTGTTGATATTCCACAACTAAAATCCACTGTATTCTTAAACCATGATACGTATAAATAAACACATTTGTTAAGTTGCAAGCTGCCTACTTAAAGTATTTATTAAGTATTCCACATTTTATACACTTGTTCCATATCATCATGCGTAGGAGTGTTTTGCATTTTGGAGATGGAAGATTGAGAACCGTTATTCTGGTTTTAGATTTCTGGTTCTCCATGGGCCGTACCTGAAATGGTCCACATGAATCTGCATGCTATCTCAGTTAACAAAATAATAAATAATCTGTAATCTACCACCATTTGCAGAAATGAACGTGTCTGAACAACTCTTCAAAACGAGTTTTCAACTTGCAATTCTACTTTTCAAAACTTTTTATAATCCTGGATTATAAAAAGTTTTGAAAAGTGCGAGCGACCGGAACTGTTGGAAACTCTGGGACTGTTTTTCTGAGTGAGATTTATTTGCTGCAGGAGTTTTGTAAAGTACAAGTGAAACGATTTTTTTTGCAGTGTTAGCACACATACATTCTTCTTGCGATTGCATGATCTTTTAATATCCTTCTGTATCATAGTCATTCCTCAGAAATGAATTACAAATAAATGTGTGTGTGCTAACACTGCAAAAAAATCGCTTCACTTGTACTTTACAAAACTATAACCTACGCAGTCTGTACGCTGTCAACAAGGAGATCACACCCACACACACACACACACACACACACACACACACACACACACACACACACACACACACACACACACACACACGAATACCTGAAAGCAGCTCTGTAGTCCTTACCTGAAAGCTTTCTCAATGTTTACAACGGCAGTCCTACAATGCAGCAAATAAATCTCACTCGGAAAAACAGTCCCAGAGTTTCTAACAGTTCCGGTCGCTCGCACAATTTCCAGCATCAGCAAATAAACACAGAGCAGTCCCACTCGCGCAGGTGCAAGTGCACCACCATTGAAGTGTTTCCTGGTTCCTGGTCCCGCTCACAGATCCAATTCAACAGCCAGGAAAGCTCAATTCCGACAGGCTGACGGTGTTGATGTCATCGTCAGGTCAAATAGCGAAAAAAAAAACATTAAAATAAAAGCTGGGAAAAATCGGAAATGAATGGGTGCCACTCGGGAATCGTGGCACCCCATTATTTGGACCCTAAAAATGATTAATTCGGACAGTGGAGAGGTATGGGGAAACAAAATTTGGTCATTCATACACTGTTGCTTTTCTCAGTCATTTTCTCATCTGCAGTGTCCAAAATATGCAGTGGAGCTTTCTCTCAAAGCTGGCTTAGAAATCCTCTATACTCACACAGTTTACTCTTTTCCTTCCAGAACTCCATTCCGTCCACCATGTAGGTAATCCCTCTGCTGTTCAGCAAACAGCAACTCTCCCAGTTCTACTTCAAATTTCAGGGACAGCTGTTGTCTCAAACACATACAGATTCGCACAGACTGGAGACTCATCTGCAGAACCTTCAACCGAGAGGTCTCTAAGTTGGAATCTAAAACAAAGTTTAAAAAGGTCACACAGGAAAATCCATTGGTTAAAAACACACAAAAAAAATCTTGCAAAGCTAGAATTTCCACTGTGTGATACCTTAAACCTCTTGAATCAGAGGCAACACGGGATATATGTAAACTACCCTTTAAGGATAGCAGGTGTTTCAGCTAAATGGCAATTCTGAATGTCCATGACTTTTTTTTTTACTATTAAGTCTTTTGATGGACAATTTCAGGCCAATAAAGCCAAACCCCTCTAGCTGTGGACATGCATGTTTCTACCTTCTTATGACATCATCAGCACAGCATAAGAGGAATGTTTACTTTTAGAAACACAGGGTAGTTATACCTAACTGATATCCATAAACCTAAGGGTGTCTGCAAAATATCCCAACAAACAAACTAAAACAAAGTTTAAAAAGGTCACATAGGAAAACCCATTGTTTAAAAACACAACAAAAATCTAGCAAAGCTAGAATTTCCACTGTGTGATACCTTAAACCTCTTGAATCAGTAAGTTGGAATAAAAAGACAGATAACATGGATTACTCACCATGTGAACCACTTACCTGCCTGTACAACCTCTCTGGCATAACCCCTTTTGTGTTTATTATTATGTTTAACAGCAGTGTGCTTCCCTATCTCAGACTCTCACCCAGCAGCACTCATTACATGATCTCATCCCCCACCCTGAACAGAACTATAATTCCAGCTCTACTGGATGGGCTGTAGGCCCACAACAGCCAAATTGCATTGAGAAGACCACGGCCAGTGTAGTGGTGGATCTTAAAATTAGAGGGCTGGAGGGTTGCAGATCCGATGGCCGGGGACTAGATCTGGCAGAGAATAATGTAGGGTGTGAATGCTATGGGAAACCATAACAGGTCCCCACAATAAGAATGAAGGAGGGCAGTAAAGTATGCTGTCTCTTGTAAAATACAAGACACAGGACACTGAAATTAATAAGACCACCCCAAAGGATGGACAACCAACAATGAAGTGGTTGAACAAGGTTGGCGAGTTTTTGTGTCACCCCTAGGCATGAAGACTGGCTCATTATATCAGGGGGTGGCTTGAATGTGGGTTGAAACCTTGCACATTCTTCCTTCTGTCAGTAGACAATGCACCAGTATGACTGATATATATGCATGAAAAGGAGTGAATATGACTGTTGGCAACCTATACCTCTACTCCTTAGGCACCTGTGGTCTCCAACAAGAATAGCTTACCTAACAAAGTATGTGTTCCAGAGTACAGTATAGCACTGTTTTCATTGTCTTTTACTGTGGAGATGGTATAATTAAATGTCTGTAGGCTCACACTGCCATTGCAGTTCTCATACAGTTACATGATCTCTTGTTGGAGGGACCAGCTCAGTGGCGTAACAGACAGCTGATTCTTGCCATGCATGTGTGCAGTAACAGAGTGCTGCCATTTTATATGTCTCTGAATCACTCCCACATTTGCATATGCTGTGTTGTTTACTACTATGTGATTACCTACTTAGATGTCATTAAGTGCTCATTTGCATATGCTGCATTTCATACAATTTCAGCTATCCCACTTTCATGCGGCCAGTGTCTTTGGACTGCCCACACTGTACAGAAGGTCGCTACCCACATTGTTTTCAACTGTGCATTGTGTTAGCAATGTATAAATCTCGACCATTAAGAATGTGTAAGGCAATAGGTAATAGAATATGCAGAATTAATGCTGTATGTGTAATGTTAATTGTCTTTTGGCTTTTCCCAGTTAGGGGTCGCCACAGTGGAACTCCAGTCCGCTAATGTTCGGCAGTGGATTTTTACTGTGCCGAGTTGCCAGCCCGACACCCAACCTTCAAAGAAGGCACACCCATTCATGCATGCACCTACCTGCATGTTTTTATATGTCAGTCGACCACGGGGAGAACGTGCAGACTCCACACAGAAGGCGCTCCAGCTGAGAATCGAATGGGAGAACCTTTTGCTGTGAGGCAACAATGCTAACCGCTGCACCACCGCTGTGTAATGTTAATAATAATAGTAAATTACCAGCACCGCCACTGTGCAGCTTTAGTATGTTGTTGTAATAGGGTCATTATCTTTTATTTTATATTTAAATGCACAAGTAACATTGCTTCTTTTCAATGTAATGTACTTTTGCAAGTTTTGATCGGTCATGTTTTATTTCATGCAACTAAGATGTATTGTGAAACATGGTGAGTGTGCAGTTATTTTCAAAAGATTTCTTATAATGGTCTTTTAACAGCACATCACATAATTGTGTTACAATATGTCCACTGTATTCATAAATGCTCATTCTTCTGAAGGATGCTTTCTGTTTTTGGGTATTAACAATATATAGTACTGCCTTTGTAACATTTTCAAGAAGGGCTATAGATTTCTAAAGTGTGACTGTTTTTATTTTTTTCATATCTGATTGTAATGGAATGTAAAGGAACTCAGCATGGAAAATCTATTAAAAATTAACAGAATAATAGCTGTAATATAACTTATTCTGTATTTTTCTGCACTATTATGTAAAGAAATATTTTTATTTATGCATGTGTGGTGCATAAATGCAGTGCTTATTGCACAATGTGAAACTAATATAATAAAATATTAAAAGTATGTGAAAGGTATTTATAGTATTAAGACATTGGGCCCAGTACAGAAACGTTACTGTGAAATGTACACATTTCCGGTTCAGAGACAGCCTTCTCATGGTGCTGCAAGACAAAGACATGAAGCTCAACAGTGGGCTGCCTCTGTGATATTGCTAAATGTTACTGATGCATCCTGGGGGAGATCCATATGCCAATTAGCCATGCATTGTCTACCAGAATTGCCTGCAGGAAGGCATTTATGAGGGTAGCCTGGTTGCTTGTGGTAATGAATCCATCATGACAGAGGTAAGTGTTATGAAGTTTAGTTTTTAGATAGTGTTAGGAGATGTGTGTGTGTGTATATGTGAGAAGCTGCATGTGTGAATGTGTATGTACAGATGTGTGTCTGCCTGGGAGGTCACAGAGTCAATGAGGGGGTACATTAAATGTTTGTGTGCATGTGTGTGTGGGTGTAGGTATGCGTGTGTCTGTGTATGAGTGTAGATTGAGGCAGCTGTTATACTTTCACACACTTGTAGACTAATGAGGAAAGTCTTGGGGGGGCCACTAGCCTCTAGACATAACTTCAAAGATGTGGGATGGGAGATACCACTGGCCACTAGGGATAACTATAAATATGTGAATGTGAGGAACAGTAGCCACTAGGGATAACTTGAATAATTATTACTAATGGCACTTACACAAAACAAGGGTTGGGGGGGGAAGTAGCAGACAACAGGGTGGAGTCTTACACCTCATCCCTTAATGGCAATTAAATATAACAGGGATTGGGGAAGCACTAAACACCAGGGAAAACTCTTACATTTTGTGCCTTAATGGTACTTAAATGTAACAGGAATGGGGGGACCTCTAGGCACAAAGGAGAACTCAGAAGATGTGGTTTGGGGGGGCACTGGATATCAGGGATACAATATATAGTGTGCCTTATAGGCACTTAATTAAAAAAATAAAGTGGTGTGGGCAGCCACTAGAAACTGAGCATACTTACAAATGGTGTGCATTAAAGGTCCAGAAGGGAATTCCGACTCCGGATCCTCCCTTCGAGGATATTAGTCAATTCTCTTACCTACTGGACTGTTTAGTAGATGTTCTCTTTAACAACTGTGTTTTCCATTTATATATGTCATTGAAATACTACCTTGTCTGAGATATCCTGTTCTACATATATTTCCTGCCTTCTGTACTGAGACATCCCTAGGATCCATGCTGGCCCCAGCCCTGAATCACTGAAAGCTGGAGGTGAAAGAAGAAGCTGGTAGACCTAGAAATGGATGGGAGAAATGACATGTGCATTGTGGTACGCCAGTAAGAACGATGTAGAGGGAGTAAAAAATTACTTTATCGAATGATTGAACTAGTCTAAATTGAAGCTGGGAGTCAGGAAAACCTCTCTGAAGGCAGAAAAGAAGAAAGCAACAAGGGGGTGAAGATTAAGGTAGAACCAGGCTGAAAAGCCTTCTGTATGACCATTAATACAATTAAGAAATACGGAAGTGAGAAAGCAGTTAAATAAAAAAGAGTAAAGAATGAAAGGGAGCTACAGCCAGAAAAGAAACTATTCCTGGAAGCATACCTGCAGGACGCAGCAACCAGATTCTGGATCAAGACACTACAATGTCATTTCCTGGGTGCTGGATCAGATTTACAGTGCTATAACTCTATGAAAACATAGTATGGATCTCATCCTAGAAAGAATAGACTTTATTTAGCAAGTACTGAAAGACAGACAGAATGCAATATGTTACTTTGTATGAAGACATAAAAAATGTAACAGTCGGTATGGAAACTGTAGAGTTACAGCATGGGGAACACACACTCTGTTGTTTTTAGAGCAATCCTAATATCCTTATTAGCAGATATTAATGTAGACAAGGTACTAGTACACACGATGGAAAGGGAGGGATGCTCCTCAATTGTTTCAGACAGAATTTTACTTCTACAATCTGTAAAGAGGGTGGGGACTTTTAAACACCAGTTACAGTTTCCACTCCTAAACAGACTTGTTAAATGTCACGATGATTCATCCTTCAAACCACAACCCGAGTGGCTAGCTCTGCCACAGTTTTTCTTCTGTGCCACACATACATATACACAATCACACCTACAGCCAATTTCAAATGTCCATTCCAACTACTGCATGTCTTTGGAATGCGGAGTAAACAGGACCGCATCAGCATCACTCTTCTCCCCCCTCAGAACTTATATATACCAACTCTGAGATCAACATACCTTAGAGAAAAGGGACTATTTTTGGAAATGGCAATCTCGGACTTGATATATGTAGGTCCCTTTTTTCAACCATTTAGTTTCTGTTTTGGGATTGCTCCAGCTCTCCTTCAGATCCCAGCAATTCCAATGGTTAATCCTACCAGCTAATGTGTCTAAATTGCAAATAGGTATATTGTGGGAGAAGGACCTTCTTTAACAGGAGCCAGGAAAGACTTCTGCAGATACAGTATAATACTGTCAGTCCCATTGTATTAGAGTAAGATATGCCTTGGAAAGTTCTGGTTTGAAGGGATTAGTTATTTGTGTACTTAATATTAATTAGACAAATTCATGATATGACTGGGTGTTTGCTAATTCACTGTTGTTTTTAAATGTGTGACTTGTCAACATTACATTATTAAGTCTAGGTATTTTGTAATTTTACTTACTCCTCCTAAGCTGCTCGAGTATGCTTCCCTTAGAAGTACAAGAAGAGTTCAAACCATGCACTGTTACATATGTATATTTGTTTTTTGTTCCTCGTCTGTTTATTTGATCCCTTGCTGTTCTCCTCCTGTTGTGTTCCGTGTCCCTTTTCATTCTCCACAACAAAGCAGAGGAGATAGGGTGCCACAGAAAGGTGCCATCCTATTGGAAGTGAAAGCTTTTTCTCCTTTAGTCTGCTATTACCTTTCATTTCCTATGTCAATGTACTTCAACTGCATGTGCTACCTCACACATTTTCTACTGTAAACCATCTGCTTGTGCTTCTTTTTCACTTTGTTTATCCATACTGGAGTCTCTAGCCTTTAGCAGGGGTAGTAGTCATGCAGAAAATCAACTGTTCCCCAGGGATGACTAAACTTGTAGTAATCTGTTCAATGCCAGCCCCATGGCAGCCTCCTTCAGTGTCCAGGCCCACTGTTTGAACATGTGTCACCCAGATTATACTCATAGTTCTGTCTATCTTTGTCATGAGATGCTTTATACTTATTTGTTTCTTATGCAAATATACTCCATGAGCTTGTCTTTTGTTTTTTTGTGCATAATGACACTTGTAGTCATTGCATTTGCATTGCTGATACAGTGCACTTTTGGAGATACTAGAAACCTCTATGGATGGGAATTTAACTTTACAATACAGAAGAAGAAAACCACTTACTATAAAAACATCTGCAATGCTGTTTGGTGAGTATAACAATAATTTTCTACACAGGCAGACAGATGAAACTACCTGAGGTGACCGGACTACTAGATATATATTGTATGTGGCATTTTTGCTCCATCCCTGTGGACCATCAGACCTCTTCCCAGAAGGATACAATTTATTTGTTCCCTTGCCTGGGAATTTTCATCTAGGATCGGGTAACAGCTGTAAAGATAGGCTATTATTCAGGCAGCCATGACAGTGTTCTATGCCATTGCCAGTATCTTGGTAATTAGGATGTTTTGTAATGGCCTAACCCTCCCCCATGACTGGAGGGAGTCATGCAGTCTGCATCACCATGGAGAACAGCAATGCCTTTCCCATGTCAGTGGACACTTCTGCACATTTGCACTGGATGCTATCACCAAGTGATGGCCTCATGAGCTTAATACCTATCTGCAGGCTGTCCGTTTGCACTGGTGCCCCTTATCTCTCAGACAAGGGTAGCTGGTTCCACTCCACCCTTAATCTCAGGGTAAGTATATCCATCCTCCTCTACCAGCTATGTCAGATAGCCGAGCCACTAACTTAATTTACCTGGGCCATAGGCAAAGGTTTTCACCATCTGTACCACTGGAGAAGGTCAAACTTCTGTGTAGATTCATCTAGTGCTCTCATAAAGTACTGAGTACTTAATTTTGCCTACAAAGGTACATTATACTGGAACTGGATCCAAGAACAGGAAGAGGCAAGGTTCTCGCTGCTTTATCTAAAGTTTAAAGCCAAGCTCAAGTTTATTATTAAGCCTAAGAAGTGATATACTAAAAAAGTCATTATAAAATTGACTGCCAAAGAGATAATATTAGAATAAACTATTTAACTGATGACAACATTAATACAATGTCTGATAAAATGAGAAGAAAACTGATTATTTCTAGAGAAATCAAACTGTTTATTATAGCAGATTAAACAAGTGCCTCTTAAGGTACCTCTTGAAGCAATGGATATCAGGGAGCTCTGAAAATACTAAAGGTGCAGCACCTGACAGGCAAATGAAGGAATGACAGAAAATTCAGACTGCTGCCTTAGAATTAATAGCAGCACCTGGGTGGCACAGCAGAGAGAGAATAGGCAAGACAACATGACACTGTTATCTTCTCTTAATTATGAAAAGAATTTTCAAAATAGATAGAACCAGATCTATTTAAAAAATCTTGACAGAATGGCTGGAGAATGTTGTGGAAAGGATGGTAAGAAACACATTGGGCTTACATATGAAATTAGACAACTGCTGTCCACAATTGGGTGCCATCAGTGGTCAGAGAAGGCTCTAAGGCCAACAGAGGCTAGACTGAAGACCAGGAAGTTGACTGGAGATAAAGCACAAGAGTTCAATGAAATACTCAGGGCTGTAACACCTCAGGAAAATGAGGAAACTGGTGGAGTTGAAGAAGCATGGCAGCCTTTCAAAACAGCATGTGTTGGGACTGTAGAACAGATATGGTGTTGAGTTAGCTATGCAAATAAGATACATAAGGAAAACTGGTGATGGAATGCAGAAGTCCAGGAAGTTATCAAAATAAAGAAAGCATGCAGGAAAAAGTGGGTGATAGAAAAGATGGCCTAGGCTAAGAAGGAATACTGGTTGGCTAATATACAGGCTAAGAGAAGTGTCACAATATTAAAGAATAAGGCATCCGAGGCACACTACCAGCTTCTGAAAAGTGGCTCAGTAGACAGCACAAAGAAACTATATCAGGCTGTAAGTCAAAGAGAGAAAAATAAGGAAGATAGTCATTGGACATCCTTCATAAGGGATCCCAGCAACAACCTGCTTATCATTCGGCAGGACATCAAAGGCAAATGGAAGTAATCCTGCCAGCAGTGTATGAATGAAGAAAACCCCATTGATGCTGTACAGCCTTAAACATAACCTGATGAAAGCATAAGAGCCTATTCTACAAGACATAAGAGCAGCACTAAAGAAAATGAACTCAGAGAAAACAGCAGGCCTCAATTAGGTCACAGCAGAAATTACCAACATGTTGGGTATGTTAGGGAGAAACGGCTCAGGGGGTACCTACAGCAGTAGGGAGAAAAAGGTGCCTCCTAGATGACTAAGAATAAGCATAGTATTATCAGTGCACAACAAAAACAGGGACATTCACAATTGTTGGCAATATAGTGGTATCAAACTTCTGTCACACTGCATGAAAAGTGCTGGAAAGGGTGAATGATAAACAAATACATAGAATAATAGGTAGGGGGAATCGATCTGGTATAATGGTTAAGTTCTTCACGTCTTAGGCAAAAGGTTAAGGTTTGATTCTGATTTCAGGTTATTGGCTAAGCTGAAAATGACCATTTAGGGCAGTTAACCTAGTATTCACCTATGAACCTGTAAGATGGGAGAGGAGCAGTTCGGATTCAGATCATGATGTAGCACAATCAATGGATATTTGCAGTGAGATAGGTAGTTGATAAGAGTCTAGAAATGAAGAAAGAGTCCAACTGGGCATTCCGAGATGTGGAGGAAGCATATGATAAGGTCCCAAGAAAGCTGATTTGGACAGTTCAGATGGCTCAAACTCTTGGAAACATTGGCAGAATTACTGCAGGCTATGCACAAGGACCAAATGATAAAAGTACGAACAGTGTTTGGACTCACAGAAGGGTTCCTATTGGGAGGGTGTGTACATCAGAGTTCAGCTCTGAGCCCACATGTGTTTATACTGGTGAAAGTCTACATTAACAAACAGGTTGAATGGGACAGATCAACAAAGCTCCTGTATGCAGATGATGTGGAATTTCAAGCAGACTCTGAACAGCAACTTCCGCAAATGATGGGAATAGAATTAAAAAAATGAAGGCATGTGGGATGCAACTGGGTACAGATGAAGCATTTGTCATGGCAGCAAATGAAGACATCAGAAGAAGCAGAAAACTAATATACAGGGGAAAATAGTGGAAAAGGCCAACACTCTCAAGTATCTAGAAGGGATGGGAGGGAAGTCTGAATGAGGAGGGCAAAGCTAGAATCAGAGGAGATGCAGCCAGAGTTTCAATGATATTGTGTGGTATTCATCTGTCATACACTTCCCTGTCACAGAGTGTCAGGGGTAGTGTGTAACAGAAGAATGCCAAAGAAGCTGAAAAGCAAGATGTACAAAACAGAAATCTGGGCAGTGAAGACCGTGCAGTCGAGGAAGCTAGAGGTGATGGAGATGAGGTGCCTGAGAAGGGTAGTATGATGCACACTGTGGGACAGATGAAGAAATAAGGACATCAGACCAGAAGCCAAAGTAGCTCCAACTGCAGAGATGATCAAAGAGAACAGATTATGATAGTCTGGGCACATGTGCAGGAAAGTAGAAAATCTGGTGAAGATTTGGGACAGACAGGAAGAAGGCAAGAGGACATGAGGGCATCCAGCAAAGAGATGGATGGATTGTGTGAGAGAAGACATGTGACAGTTTTGCATAGCTGCCAAAGAAGTTAAGAGTGTGGCATTGAGTTAAAAGACAGATGGTAACAGTTGAAATGATACAACCCATGTAGAAAATGAGCAAAAGGGGGTTGATGATGATGATTAATTAAATATTTAAACTTCAGTGCCTAAAAGAATGGCAATTTGAATAAAAACATCTTTAAACCATAGTGCCTAAAGAACAGAGAGTAAATATATGATCTGGGTCTAATCAAAGTGCATGCAGATGGCATTTTATTGGAAGCTTTAGTTACAGCTCTTACTTTGGGTATACAAGTGGCCTTAATACCATCAGGACAGAAGTCAATGTCAAAAATATACTAAGTAATATTACCATCAA
>NC_056734.1:719034127-719131627 GCF_019279795.1 Protopterus annectens
TGACAAAAATAGATATCCATGAACAACATCCTAAAAGATCGTCAAAAGTAATCAAGAACAGCTAGAATGTATGAATGACATATGAAAATAAATGAATAATGATAATGCCATGAAAAAACAAAATTGCTATATACAATACAAAAATATCCTATGAAATACATGTACAAGTATAAAAGATAAATCATTACTCCCCATATTCATATGACCTACTAAATAATAGATATAATGGTACTGTAAGTTCTTGCTGAAGTGGTCTCAAGTCATTATTACTAATTCCGTCTCTCCCCATACTTTGTTTGGATCCAGTTTGCATAGTTCTTTTTCAATATAATCAATTTTGATTCCAGCAACTGAGGTTACCTGGATGTCACTAGGACAACTTATCATGCCCTTTGTGGAGCCAAACTGTTTTGCATAAGATTTTGTAAATATATCTATAATCTGTTGTGTCTGAGAATTCATTTTAGAATCTGCACACAATTTATCAATTTGTTTGTCTTTACTCCTTCCACATCTTATGTATCTAGAAAATGGTTTCCTATTATGCTCAATATCTTTATATAAATTTCTTCAAGTTTTTCTTTATCTTGTCTCACACTATGCTTAATTTGTTTGTCCAGCTTGTTTATTTCAGTTTTCAAAGTTGGAGTTCAACCTCTTTTCCATTTCTTATATTTTTTGTCTCTAACCTTAATCAGTTATCTTGTTCTTATGGAAATATATCCCTCTGACATTGTATGCCTAGATTCTGATGTAAAACATTTTTTTGCACTGAGTTTCTTTTTCAAAACTTTCCACAATCCTTCTGCAGTTTTCCAACAACTACATCACTCCAATTAGTTTTACATAGCAACAGTTTTGCTTCTATACAATCTGTAATTAATCTTCTATGCATTGGTTTAGATTTCATCTTTGCAGAAATATTTAGCAAAAAATTAACCTTAATAAACTCATGATCACTGCACACTAATGGTGGTAAATCCTGACTATAATTTCTTTAGGAACACAAACGATGTCTAGTATATTCTTTTCCTTGGTAGTTTTTATGCAACCTGAAACCATTGCTGTTCATGAGCATACATTGTGAGTAACTTCCTTACTGATGTTGAATCACTATTGTTCCAGTCTGTTTCTGGTAAATTTAAGTCCACAGCTAATATTATTCTTCCCTCCTGTGTTTCATGCAATAAATGTATGAATTCCTCTAGGTCATCTGCACTTGGCTTTGGTGGTCTATACACTCCAACAATTGTTATATGTTAAAGGGTTGCAAATTTTCCAGTAATAAAACTTTATTATTAATGCTGCTAGTAGCAACAACCATCAGAGCTGCATCAAATGTTGGTATCTGTGAACTGCTAAATTTCCGACCTGGCAAAAATCCTGCTTTGTGTTTGTTAAATATTGCAAAATATCTGCTTCCAAAATTCTCTTCCCTGATCTTGACAAATGCATGCCATCCTCTACAAACACGTGTGGCCAAAATTAGGCTTGGATGCTCTACACATTTTTATTTTTTAAAATGGGACTTTTTTATGTAGGTATTTACCCAAAAATCTTTTCATTCACGGTGACCTGACTCTTCTTTCTATAATATGTCCTGACACATGTATAAGCTATGATGTCAAGAGGGATGTAAGTTGCCTAATAACAGTCAGAGAGTCCTTGTGGATGAGACCGGTCTACTAAAAATCAGCAAGTTATTTTTCATTTTTTTCGGAGACAAGTTATTTTTCATTTTTTTCGGAGACAAGTTATTTTTCTTCATGTCATTACTTGGCATGATCCTTGGCTCACTCATAGCTGGTATTTTATTTTGAAAATAATGTGCAAACGTCAGCATTGTTCATGTTGCCTGTGGTTGGATGCAGTGTAGGGCCAATATTTGTATTCATTTGTGCAAATGTGATCAGGGTATCTTTGATGTTTACGAATGAGCATAGCAAAGGTGAGATTCATGGCGGCCATTTATGCTAATGCAAAAAGCCTTAAGTATAATGAGATGCAAATGAGAAATTTTGTAAGGGGACATATGCTAATATGCAGTATGCAGTTCATAGTCCAGTATCTGCATGTTGTACAAATCAATTATTAAATGCTGTGCTTCACCTTTCATATCTGAGTTGCATTCCATCAACTTGCCCCCAGCTATCCCTTCAGTAGTTTGTCTAAGTATGCACAACCACCAAAATGAAATCACTTCTCCCACTGATCTCTTCAAGAATATGTCCAGCTATGCACAAGCACCAAAATTAAACATTTCCCCACCGATCACTTCAGCAGTACGTCCAAGTAGGAACAAGTACCAAAATTAAACAGTTCCCCACCAATCCCTTCAGCAACATGTCTAGTGCACAAGCAAGTCCCTGACATCAAAATTAAATGATTCCCCCAACAACCCCTTCAGTAGTCTGCCCATGTATGCACAATCATGCCCATGGCACCAAATGAAACCTTTTCTTTTCCTCTCACATCTCCATATTCTTCTGTAAAATTGCGGCTTACTAGCAGAAATTCAGAGCCGTTTACACATCTGGTATGAGCTCATTATGGATTCACGTCTATGAATCCTACAGATACGTAAATATGTAACGCCCCTTATCTGCCTATCAGTTGCCCCCTATCACTTATGCCTTAAGTGTATTATGCATTTGCTATAGAGACGCATGTTTATAAAAAGGAATCTGCATTTATGTATTCATCCTGCACGTCCAGGATTTTCATATCTACACAGCACTGCTCTTCACAGATTACTGCTATGAAAATATAAAGCCCCAGACTATGAATACCAGCCTAGAACTTTCTGCACATACCTAATATGTTACTGTTTCCATAGTACACCTTTCACCTTTGCAATTTTTTTTTGTTAGCCATATATCTTTAGCCATTTCATTTACTAAGACCAAAGTGAAATCACCTTTATGTATACTATTTCCTGTGTTTCATGGAAGTGTTTGAACTGTGATGTATTAAACAGAGGGCAGATAGCTGAACTTACTGTCTCTTGTATTCCAAAAATTGTAAAGATCTAATCTAGGTCCTGTGGTACTTTATAAGTTGAAGCAAATGTGTGTGATAGCTTCCACAATGTGAAGGTCAAGTGCGTATGTGTGCAGTTTATACATGAGACACTTGCCTTCCTGAAGGACTCTACTTCCTGTTACTCAGACTGACCTGTTATCTGTTTGGGACCACAAATCTGCCCAATGCATTGGATCAAACGTCCAGCAGTAGCAAATCCCTCTTTGACAACCAGCTACATGTGGGTGTCTCATCTTGGACAAAGTGGCATATTAGTGCCAGATTTGTTTCTGATGAATATTACTTTTTAACACGAACTTCTATAACTGAGCACATCTTTCAGGGCTGTTTCTGAACAAGTTGGCTTACATAACATTGCAGAAAAACATAAAGCACATTAATTCATTTTAGCAAGTTCAGAGGAATGACAAAATCAAATATTCCAGTTTTAGTTCTGTGCAGACTCCCATAATCAAATGCTTTTGTGCACAGTAAGACAATGTTATGAATTATTAGAACAAATCATATTACATATGTAATGATTTAAAAGGAAATGGGGAAAAGTAAAATCAGCATATCAAATTATATGACTTATTGCTTTCAGTAAAATTGATAAACTGCTTTTTGAGTAAACATGGAGATACGGGTACAGAGGTGGACCACAGGAAAGCCACACTGAGCACATTGGCTGCAATGAGCTCTCTAGATTAACTGAAAGGCTACAGCACACTCAAGAAGATGGAAGCAACAGCATTAGACAGACAGTGAAAAAAGTCAACTTGAAATAAAATCTCTAAATGGATCCAATTTCTAAGACCAGTTCTGAGGCAAACAGAAGTGTATAACAAACAGATGACTGCAACTTGAAATAATAAAGTTTGCTGATGCAGACCTCAGATGATTAAACTTCTGACATCCTGTATATCAAAGTCACCCTGAAACACACAAAGCTTGAAATGAATAGAAGGTCTGCAGCACTTTAATACACCATGTCACAGTAAGAATGTGGCGTAAGAAGTGATCAGCATTGGCTAGCAGTTACTCAGTCATCTGGTAGTAAACTAAGAGGTACCAACTTCTAGTACAATGCAGACGAAAATAGTAACGTTACAGGAAAAGGTACCCGAAGAAGAAGGTAGGACTCTGTCATGGGAGGAAGGGGTAATATGTAAGACCTGATCCTAACCATGGGGGGGGGGGTTAGAGAGGTTAAGGAGACAGCTGGCAAAGATGATTACAGCATGATTTGTTTTTGAGCTCAGATGTTATTCGGGATGATACTACAAACACAGTGGTCTCGATCATTACGAGAGTGAGTTTTCACTTATCTGACAGAAATGCGAGGACAAATGCGAACATGTGACAGGATGCCAGTGCTGTAGTAATTGGGAGAATGTAACAAAATGGAAGCATAGAAGGCAAAAAGAGTGTATATTATAAAAACATGATATGATAGGAAGATGCAGGAAGAAATGAAAGAAAGTAGAAAAGAAAGAAGGGCACTACCTATGAGGGTGAAAGAACAGGGAAAAAGGATGAAGACAGGGCTCTGGGAGAAAGCTTTTCTGGGCAAGGGGCAAAACCAGATTTTGAGAAAGAGCTGGTGTGAGGAACTAAAAGGCATTCACTGTATCTTTAACTAAATTGGGGAACACACAGAGGCATCATCAGTACTGGTCAATCTCAATATTTGGTCCAAATAGAGAGATGATAAAATTAGCAAGAAAAGGACACTTGTGTTGCTGGAACTGAATTGATTCTCAAGTCTTAGTGAATACTTTCACATAGTAGATCCTGTTTACTCAAAATCTCACCAAGGCAATACTGATATATAGACTGTATTTTACATAGCATATACCACAGAGAGAAGTAGGTTAAAAAATAAAAAAAAGATAGCCGGGTGCAGAAGTCTCAGGATAAAAAATGCCCAATTCCAGTGTATACACACAGGAAAAAATGACACTGTAGAATCCCCAAGACATGGAAACATTCCTACCAGGCCAGGTTTATGGGGGGTGACCCCCCCTCATTGTAGAAGAAAGTAGTAGCCCACAAAAACTGAAAGGCCAAAAAAGAAGCCTAAAAATGATAGCATGGACTATTGAAGATAAAGAAGAAATTATATATTGTTATGATTATGTAAGAAGCCTAGAATTTAGATATTGAAAAGATTAAGAGAGAAATTAGAGGAATGAAAAATACTTGCACAAGAAAATCTGTCAAATGCTTCAAATGCAAATGTGTGTTCATTAATAAAACAGATCCATAAATATAAAGAAGAAAACCTAAGAGATTTTTGAAAGGTATAAAAGAGAAACATGGACATGGGGAAAAAAAAGAGATCTGATATGATGTATTTATGCAAAGGAGAAAAACAAAATAATACAAAAAAGCAGCTTCAAAGATGTTTGAAGAGAAATACAGGCGAAGACATCCAGATATGGAAAATTTTACAATACAAACAATAAGATCATAAAAGGGAAAAGTAGAACAGAAGATCAGTAAAGCAGAATCTAAACAAATAGAAGCTGAAGTTATGGAATATCTGCAAAGTGAAGGATGTGTGTAGAAAGTCTAACAAGTTATATTACAGCATGGTGGAATAATGAGTCCCCAGCTTAAGGAAAAACAGGTGCAGTGGGAAATTTTTGAAGAAGAAATATGGACGTGAAAAGAAAAAGTGATTTTATATCGTGCATTATTTATGCAAAGGAGAAAGCAAGATAATCAATACAAAAAAAGCAGCACCAAAGATATTTGAAGAGAAATACAGACAAGGCATTCTGATATGGAGCATTTCACAATACAAAAGATAAGAAAACAAAGGGAAAATGTAGAAAAGAGGATTAGCAATGGAGAAGTTAAAGAAATAGAAACTGAAGTTATGGATTACCTGTGCACTTAAGGATTTAGTGTAGAAAAATCTAACTCAAGTAATGTTACAGCATTTAGGAACAATGAGCCCCCATAACAGGGAGAAACAGGTGGAACTGGAAGCACATGATCACTTGCCACATGATGATGCTCTGGAGCCTTCAGCAGGGAACCAGTTCAGTTGGAGTTCTACAGTAAGGGAAGGAGCAGGAAACGGTATTAACTCTGATGCAGTCAGTATTGTGGAGTGATAGGCCAATGAGTTCTCATTTGAAAGAGCAATGGATGATACAGGATGCAGCTGAAGAGCACATGTCACAGGAAGGTGATCTGGAAATTTCCTTAGAATGCCCGCCGGAAACAGAGAGCAAGGAATTTGCCCTCAGTTTAAAAGAAAATGGTCTAAGGGAAGGGTGGCTTGATTTAATAGAGATGGATATTACAATCGAAAAAAAAAAAGATTCCAGAAAGTAAATAAGACCAAAAATGTTAGAAGTCTGATAAGACAGTTGACTGTGATAATCAATTTATTAACATAAATTCATGTGATACAGCAGAAGTAAATATGACATATATTATAAAGCTAAACGAATAACAGATAAAGTCTTAACAAAAAATGCAGAACAGTAAGGGATAGGAAGGGATGAAATAAAATGTCATTATGGAAGCATAAAACAGAGAAAACAATAAAGCAGTTAAGACAAGAAGTGCCCCTGTTAGAAGAGTAGAGAAAAGGGAACAGATCAACAAAAATATGTAGAAAGATAGGCATGATAAAAGTTACTTGCAGTATCAGAACAGACCAGGATCTATCATGCTCTAGTTCAAATAATAAACCAAAGACAGCAGAGGCAGATAAACTTGAAAGATATGCAGATAAATATAAAGGAAAAGTACAAAATAAGCAATTCATTGTTGACTCAAAAAAGGTTTTATAGAGAACTGGGAAACAAAGCAAAAGGAATAGAAACACCACTACAAAAGAAGAAATAGACACATTTTGTAGAAATATCTATGAAGACCCTGTGGAACATAACAAAGATGCTGAATGGATAGATGAAGTAAAGGAAGCAGTAAGAACTTTCAATGTACAGGATATGAAATGGGATGAAGTAATGCCCAGAGAAACTGAAAGAAAATTAAGAAAAGCTCCTAAATGGTAAAGACCAGGCCCAGTTGCAGTGTGTGACGTCTGGCTAGAAGTATTAAAATCCTTACATGAAGCTTTAGCCTTGAGTAAAAACTACTTATATGCGCATCACAAACAGACACCACACTGGTTAAGAACAGGAACAATGATACTCCTCATTTAGAGTGGACCTGTAAGCCATCCTAAAAACTATAGAACAGTAATGTGCCTTCTGATGATGTACAAACTATATGATGGAATTAATGCTGACAGAGTTTAGAGTCATTTAGAAGAAAACTCAATCATGGCAATAGAACAAAAGGGTAATAAAAGAAAGTCATATGGAATAAAAAGATCATTTGTTGCTAAATAAAGTCATACTGGAGAATTGTAAAAAGGGGAAGAATCTAAGTACAGCATGGATAGATTACAAAAAAGCATCAGATAGCATCATACATTCATGGATAAAGGAGTGCATACAGATGTATAAGATAGATGTTACATTGATTAATTACATTACAATGATTATGAAACAGTGGCAAACCACTTTGTAATTAAACCATGACAAAGGGCAAATTATTATCCCAAGGATTAAAATTCAAATGGGGATATTCCGGGGTGATTCTTTCTCATCCCTGTTGTTTTGTCTAGCCCTTTAACTCATTAAGCTGCTTAATTAACAGATTAAGATTTGGTTATAATTTGGCTCCCAGAAAACAAACATGCTTAAAGATTTTTCATCTACTTTTTATGGATGGCTTAAAATGATATAGTTCATCAAATGAGAAGATGAAAGCAGAACTGCAAGTGGTTAACCTTCTCAGATGTTATAAGAATGGCATTTGTCCTTGATTAATGTGCAAAAGCAATGCTTCAGGCAGGAAAGTTGCAGTACCAAGAAAATATCAGTCTTGGAGAGGAATGTGATATAAAGGAACTTGAGTAGGAAGGAGTGTATAAAATATCTGGTAACTGATGAAGGATCAGCAGTAAAACATGAACAGATACCACTAAATCTTGGTACGGAATATGTCAGAAGACAAAAAATAATGAAAACAGCCCTGACATCTAGGAATAAAGTCCGAGCTATAAAACAACTTGCTCTCCCGTTTTAACTTACAGCTTTGGTGTGACTGACTGGCCCCAAAAGGTATTGGATCAGTTGGACAAAAAACAAGAAAAATGCTTCACATTTATCAAATGATATAAAAAAGTCAGTGTATACCAAGATTATATATCTCTCACTTTGGAGGAGGCTGGGGCTCCTCAAAACTGATTTCATGTGTAGATCTGCAGTCGTGGGACTGCATACACATCTGATGACCTCAACATGAACTTAAAATGATCTCTCTGCTTAGTTTAGCAGAAACATTCAGGTGGCAAGCGGGAATGAAAATCAAAGCAGAAGTAGACAAAAAGATTGTTGCATTGGGGATTGCGCAAACACTACAATGAAGAAGCTGCGAAGCATTTGAAACATGAACTACAAAGCATTATACAGAAAGATGAAGTATCTATCATGCGGGATCACCCATTACCAACAATTTGAAAAATAGATGCAAGAAAACCAGATATAGTAGTCCATTAAAAAAGGACAAAAGTAGCATTGATCATCGAAATTGCTACACCTATCGATTACAATGTCTCACATGCAGAAAGACACAAAGTCATAAAATATCAGGATTTTCAGACAGAGAAAAGAGAAATGTGGAAGAAAGATAGCCAGACAGTTCAAACTTTAGCAGGAAAATGGATCTAATAAAAAGGAATCTACAGTTGTATTTAGATATGCTACCAATACATGGAAATCCATATGAATTGCAGAAGGAGTCAGTTCTGTGCACATTACGGGTGCTGCAAAGAGCACTTTTGGCTAACATCAAAGACTAAAACAATACTAATTTCATGAACTTTAATTATACCCTGACTTAGGAATGGGGTCCATTCCAGTCATGGTATTAGAAACCCTAATAATTTGGAGAAATTAAACCAAATATGAGGTTTAGTTATTTAGGGCAGATGATACATGGCAAAATTAGAAAGTAGATAATTAAATTGAATGCATTCTTAACTTTTTTTCACAAAGGTTTATGTTGTCATTTGCCAGCATAACACAAAAAAGTAATTGGGAAGAAATGGTAGAAAGGGAATTTATAGCACAGAGGTATGACAATAAATAATAATACATGTTTTGCCAGTGACTTGACTTACATAGCTGTTAGAAGTACTTATAATGCTTTCAAAAGCTGCGTAACATTTTATTGTCTGAAAGGGGTATGCCACAGGACTTAAAGTTATATACTACAGTGGTTGCATTGCACATGACAGAAGGTCAAAGCAGAAGAAAGGAAAATGAAAGCAGTTATAAATTTGAGCTTGATCAAATTTCTTGATATAAGTTATCAGAAAGTGGGATGACATAGGACTTGCCAGTTTAGGCTCATGCCATTAATTTGCTCTGTGATAGCTAAGACTATCCTACAGAAGCAGTCACAAAACAACCTCAGTGTCAAACAGAAATGAACCCAAATTCCAAATAAATACACTGTAATCACCAGGACTCAAAAGGATTTAACATCATACAATTTTGCTGAAAACAAGATCCATATACCACCAGGACATACAGTTTTAAAGGAAATAGACAAGAAAAAATGTACATCTAGATAAGGATCTAGTTCAAAGCTACAAAACAGAGGGTAATGATTGGTCAGGGAGTTTTACACTAGAAAAACAGTAATCAGTAGGTGCCACAGAGTTGTATCTAGGCATTGTCCTATGTACCATATTTGTATTAGATATGACTAGATGAAGAAGATTAAGGTCTTCTTGCTCTTCTTGGTAAATTCCACCCTCCAAAGCAAATCTTTTTAAGATGCTGAGTAGCTAGTGCTGAATGCAGTTTCAGTGTGGTATACAATAGAAGCAGCAAACGGATTGTGCTGGAAATAGGCTACCCTCCACAGTCAGGCTTCAAGCAGGGTCATATGCCCAGAGGATGGGGACTTTGCCAGTTCCCCAAAGGCAGCATTCACCCCAGACAGATTGCAGCAATTGTGGCAGCATACCTGACTGTTCCACACTGGTGGCAGCAATGAGGAGGCTATCCTTCCATGTACAAACATGTGATAAGATCATCCATGACTAAAAGGTGAGGGAAATAATATCCTCAGCTTATCCAATTTCTTTCTTTCTTTCTTTCTTTCTTTCTTTCTTTCTTTCTTTCTTTCTTTCTTTCTTTCTTTCTTTCTTTCCAACTGATGTTCAACCACATCAGAAAATACTGTTCAGGAAAGTGGTGCTAAAGCTCCTTAAAAAGAACAATCTAAGAGATCTCACCAAACTAAAAAGGCTTAGGTACTATCCTAAACTCTATTTGGTGTCAAAGAAAACAAAGTACCTCTGGCTCATTATGGATGTTAGTCACCATAATATATTAGTTTCCAAACAGAACTTTCAAATAGAGATGGTTTCAGTCTGCCCTTCTGTATTTGTTTGAAGGAGACTAGATGTGGTCTTTGAACTTTCTTGATGAGAACCTCCTAATAAAAATAACCAGGGAGTGAAAGAGGTTTCTATGCTTCTGAAGTACAGGCAGTCATCATCAATTCTGGACTCCTCTATCTGACCTCATCTGTTCACCAAATCATGACAATAGCTGCAAACCATCTGAGGCTGTAGGAAGTTCTACACTTCCTTTATATGTACAACTGGGTCTTTGCTGCACCATATTAGGACAATGTGTAGGGACCCATGCACTTCCTTTATATGTACAACTAGGTTTTTGCTGCACCATCTTTGGACAGTGTATAGGGAGCCATGCACTTTCTTTATATGTAGAACTGGGTCTTTGCTGCACCATTTTAGGACATTATTTAGGGAGCCATGCACTTCCTTCATACTGTATGTACAACCGTGTCTTTGCTGCACCATCTTAGGACAATGTACAGGGAGCCATGCACTTCCCTTTATGGAGCCATGCACTTCCCTTTATATGTTCAACTGGGTTTTTGTCACACCATCTTAGGACAGTGTTTAGGGAGCCATAAACTTCTTTTATATGTACAACTGGGTCTTTGCTGTACCATCTTAGGACACTGTGTAGGGAGCCATGCACTTCCTTTATATGTACAACTGGGTCTTTGCTGTACCATCTTAGGACACTGTGTAGGGAGCCATGCACTTCCTTTATATGTACAACTGGGTCTTTGCTGCACCATTTTAGGACAGTGAGTAGGGAGCCATGCACCTCCTTTATGTGTACAACTGGGTTTTTGCTGTACCATCTTAAGACAGTGCGGTTCATAAAAGGGAGTCTCTGCTTCAACTGTTCTCTTCCCTTGGAGTGACAGGAAATCTTAGAAATCTCAGTTTTTCCCAGTCAAAAGTTTGATGATCATAGGTTGATTTTTGAATATCTAGGACTTTTGAGTGTCCTTACTTCAAGCTAGGATATTGTTAATACAGCAGTTGGTATCCATAATATACCTGTCTCAAACAGTTCCAGTAGAGAGCTGCCTCAAAACCCTGGTAATCACGGCTACTTCAGTTTTCAAGATTCACACTTGTATATCGATGTACTGTAAATAAGGCAGTTTTTCTACCCCCTTTGGCCATCCAAGAGTCTCTTTTATAAAAAAAATGACCTCCAGTCAATCAGATAATATGACTGTGGTCTGGTGCATTAAAATTAAAGAGAGTTATCCATTTTGCTGGAATGCAAAGGCAGTTTGGCAGTGTTACATCAAGTCTCATAACTTCATAGTGGTGATACATATACTGGTGTAGGGCATGTCTCTGATGGATAGATTATTTTTCTGCTTTCTAATGCCTCACAACTGATCATTTAGCCAGTTTATAAACAAAATGATATTTCATCTCTGTGTTACCCAATGTGCAACTTGTTTGCCTTTTAATTTATATCAGTGAAGTCAAGTCAGGTGGCCCTATTCCACTGTTAAAAGACTTCCTTTCCACTTTTGCCCATTTAGTCTGATTATAGGGATTCTTTGGAAACCTAAACTTCTTAAACTCAACATAATTGTCATAATTCCTTTCTGGCATGACTTACCTTGTTTTCCACCTTTCCAGAGCAGTAGCTAAGTACATTGGTCCTTGCAGTCTGCATGCTAACACTCTCCTCAAATGAAATTGATGAGAAAATAAAAAAGCTAACCTGAAATGGAGGTGCAAAATAAAAAAAAAAAACAAGAAAAACAAACAAACAAATTCAGACTGTAGCAGTCACTGCATTATGTAGCCATAGCAACTCACTTTACATTGCTGGAATTCATTCATACATGCCATTACTGAATGAATGCCAGTAATGTTTATTCTGCGTTTCTCCACAAGTGGCATTGCTGATTGCAACTCCCTAACTGCTTGCACCTAGGGCAACCACCAATGTCACCCCCATACTGACTATGTTTTTGTCCTAGTCTTCCTCCTTTCAATCTGCTGCTGTCTCACCACACCACACCTTCATTTATTAAAGCTGTCTGCTTAGCTTCTCCACTTTCATGATAGTCAAGGGTTCACGATTTTCAAAGAGAGTAGTTTCCATTATTACCTTCACTCAAAAGCCATCGACCCAAATCCTTACCATGACAAATGAGTCAGTTTTATTTAAATTTCTCGAAGGGCTGTAGATACCTTAACTGTTCCTGTACCTTTGGTCCATACATATTTATTTGATATATCTGAATCTTGGACTCTTACTTTAGTTACTTCTCCATCAGTGTTTTCTTGGAAGCCATTTCAAAATTTCATCCTAGTCTGGATTGCACTTCTCTTGCCACTCTTAAAGTATATACAGCTTTTAGTTACATTCCTGCTCATACTTCCTATTATAGAACAGCTTCCTCATTGAAACATTAGCTTTATATGGTGCCATTTGAAGCTTTCACTGAGCTCAAGTTCTTCTTTGATAACTGTTTTAATAGTGGCCGTTACTTCATCTCATAAAATTTCTTAGTAGAAAACTCTTTCTGTAAAGCTTCCTTATCTGTTTTTTCTATAAAGAGAGGTACTTAGAACTAACCTATCCTGATCCGTACCCCCTTTATATAATTACTTTTATACCTATTGGCTTAAAACATGCTCTTCGTTTTCAGACTCATATTTGGTACATATTATCCAATCAATGCAAAGGTAAGCAAATGTCATCACTATATTATATATCTGTGCCTCTTTCTACTATACTTTTTTCTATTTCTACCTTTACTCTGTTTTACTAAACTATTCTATTCATCATTTTAGATATGTTGCCCATGTATTATGCCTTGCCCTATATTTGCCACAAAACCATGTTTGTTTATGTTTCTTATTTCATACCCTATAAATGATAATTTCACACATTTGAGTTACATTAACATGTAATATACTTTGAACTATGGTGGCATATGTCTACTGTTCTAAATGTTTTCCACCTTTATACTCTTGTACTCTGAATTTATTTTTAAAATTATTTGTTATACTTTATACCACCAGTATTTCAATGTAGGCAGGTTTTATTGTTAGATTTGCTTGTCTATATTTATTTTGTTATCACCTGCTTGGCGTCTGTAGTGACTTAAAAGGGTCCTTGGACCTGCTTACTTACCTGATTATGAAACAAATAAACATATAAACAAACAAACAAGCAATAAATAAAGAAAATGCTATTTTTTTTTTACTTTGTGGTCTGAACCAAGTCATTCCATAAGCATGATCAGTTATTTGTCTTCATTGCAAAGTATAAATTGGGCAAAAAAGTTACCAAGCACACCCTTTGGAAATAATCAGTAAACTGAATTGACTTTTGTTATAAAAGCAGCAGAAACAGATAACCTCCTAGCTAGACCTAAAAGCCTTGTCAGACATAAAAATCTTCATGTCTGTGGGGTCTGAGTGCCATTTGTGTCCTTGCTACTATGATTGGTTCCTGAAGCTGGTCAGTGTCAGCTTCTCAACAAGTTTCATGCCAGAAGAATGGAAAACAGCTGTGGTCATCCCTCTACACAAGAGTGGCTCCACCACAGATCCTGGCACCTATAGACCTATTTATGTTACCGACTTTATCTGTAATGTAATGAAAAACATCATTCTGAACCTTTTGAAAATCTTTGTGAAAGGCAGAACCTACCTGCTTAACCCGTGGATATCTCTGAAAAAGTCAGTGAGGCATTGAATGACAGCAAACTGGTATACACAGTGTACCTTGATCTGGCAGAGACCTTTAAACTTTTTTACATGTGGGCAATGTAGATAGACTAATCACACTTACGGATAATCTTACATACTTCACTGGCCAGCTGAATGGCTTACAGATGGAACCCCACAAATCAAGATTGGGGGCACATTCTTCCCTAAATGGCTTGATAATAGTTAGGGTCCCACAAGATTGTTACTGGATCCACTCCTATTTGGTATTTACTTCTCTGGCATCAGAATTGATGCCAATGGCTCTGGCTGACCAATTTTGAAACTGACTGCAAACTTGGAGCTATCATCAACTCTCCAGATAACTCTAAAATATTCCAAGAGGGGCTAACACATGCCAAACAAATGGTGCCATGATGTTGATCTAAAATGAAATGCTAAAAAGTGCAGTACAGTATTGTATCTTTTGGAAAACATGAACATCCATGAGCCTAACACATAAATGACACACCCATCAAAATGACACAGTTGCTAGGAACCTGGACACTTTTGCAGACTATGAACTTTCCTTCGACTACCATACATCCATGGTCATAAGAAAATCATTCTAAATGGCTAAGCAGATTACCAAATATATACTTTCTGGGTCTAAAGATGTTATTGTCCTTCCTTATGTGTCCCTCATTTTCTCCATAATAAAATATAACACCCCCTTCATTATGTACCTGTCCAGACACATGACTGAACATGAAAGACTCTAGCATTTCCTGATTAAGAAAGTCAAAGCCCTGAGTTCCATGTCCTATGAAAAGCAACCAAAAGCACAGTCTTTCTTCTCTGTCTCAAAACAACTCATTCAGTGTCTGACTTCTGCTTAAACTACAAGTCCTCAAGTGACTGTGGCCTGGGTGACCTCCTATAAGTACACAAAATCAATAATACCACAAACACTCCTACAGAAGATTTAAACCTCCACCGTAACATACACACAGTTTACTGGAGATACCTGTCTCAAAGAATTCCTCTCCTCTGGAACAGATGTCCCCTTCATATTAAGCAAAGTAGCTCCTTAACCCTCAAACACAACCTAGATGAATATTGGGTCATTATAAATATGACCCAGGTGTGCATGCATGACCTATGACCCAGGTATGCATGCATGACCTCTAAAGGAAAGGGGAAAGAAGTAGTGAGATTTGCACAAGCTAGGCTACAAATGGTTTATTTGATGAGCTGACTAGTAATACGCTATGAACTTCCATATGAAAACTGTACCTGCAACAACAAGAACTCATTCTACTAGTCCTTTCACTGCCACCACAGTATTTTCCTAAATGCCTCCTTAGATGATATATGTGAAACTGCTACCACATGTTCTATGAAGATGTTCATAATACCCTACAAGATGAATGCTATTTCCAGGTCTGTCACTTTGTTAGGGCTGGCTACTTTTGTCAGAGGCATGCTCCATGATAGTGGCCAGGTAGGACTATTAGCTAGGGACTCGTGCATAGATGTTAATAAAGATGGGTTTTTCTTATCAGACACTAACTTTATGTACTTACTATAATGATAGATCTATGAAAAGAAGATTCATCTTTTACAACTAACCCTCCCTTCATTCTGCACTTTTGGCATTATTGTCTCTTCATTGCTTCTACTATGCCTGTTTCTTCCTTTTCTCAGCTTTGCTGTGACCTTAGAACTGGTGCATGAGGATGCATGTTGTATGATGAGAAGGGAGAATGTGTCTGTCAGCCCACGAAAGTTTTCACAGGTTCATAGGTTCATAGGTGTACACTAAGCTAATGACCACTAGGGGGCTTTACAAGCCCAGCCTTGCATCCTAAATATACCCTCAAATTTTTGAGCCTTAGAGGTTATTTTATGGGGAATATTTAAGCAAGAACAAGATTTATAGACTGCCTCTATCCATTGCAGACTTTGGTGCTAGACTTGGAGTGAATCTCTGATTTACCATCCAATGGTCCAGGTTACACAAGAATATGGTTAGGTAAGAACTTTGCTTCACATGTATGGAAAGCCTGTTCCAGGGAAGAGAAATTATCTAAGATACATACCTGTTCCTCCAACATGACCTATTTATGTTGTAAGCAAGGTACAAGAACCTAGATTGAGTAGTTCTGATGTTATTGGTTTTGTGGATGTGCAAAACATCCATCAGAGTGGGATCCAAGGATGCCTTGTATGCCAGGCACAGATTGCCTTTTAACAGTCTGTAGGAAACCAAGTATAGGGATAGGTTTTGAGGCTATCTTAATAGGAAATGTTATTTACACCCTGTATTCATTTTCTGAGGAACCTCTATGGACATTGCAGCTGCTGCAGGTGCCCGGAGGGGGCATTGCACTCAGTGATGGGTCTTATGAAAGATGAATACAGAGAAACAATGTGCTCCTTGGACCTAGATGTCAAGCTGTTGCTTATAAGTTGAGCAACATAGCATGATGTCCTTACCACTTTAGACACATGTTGGTCAAAAGCCAGTTTACTATCCACATACGTCCCCAAATCTCTGACTACTAGGTCCACTCTTAGTGGTGTGTTATCAGAGAAGCAGTTTCCTAGGGTGGCAGACTTCCCAAACAGAACTATTATGCATTTATTGGCATTGAATTTGAAGCTGTGGCTTTGGCACCAGTCATTTGTCTGTGTTAGTTCTTCCTGTAGGATGTTAGTGTATTGGGGGATATTATGACTACTCCTGTTATGCAGTCATCTGCAAACTTGGTCAGCCAGAGGCCTTTGACATTAGGATTATAGGATCATAGGAGGTTACTAGGCTATTGACCGGGAGGTCATTTCAAGCCTAGCCATTTCATCCCAATGTAATACCATAGATACTCTAGTCAATACCCAGCATTGTATTTATTAATGACAGCCCATGTCCAGGAGGGTTGTTGGCACTATCCTCATTAAGAATTTATGGTGCCACATCCACTCGTCCAGGTTCCTTTTGAACAGTGATATAGAGGTGCTCTGCTTCACATGAATTGTCAGTCTATTCCAAAGACGTGATAGTCACTGGGAGACAAATCTATCCCTTCAGTTTTATTCAAGTAGCAGGCAATATTTAGATCCCTGGAATGGGTAGCTCTAGTCCCATTTGATTTGCGGATGTGCAGCAGATTCATTAGGTTTGGGTCAGAAATTGCTCTGTAAACCAGGCATAAGTCTCCCCTAAGAAATCTATATGATACAGAGTATAGTGACAGGGACTTTAGTCGGTCTGTGCACTGCACCTGCTGGTGTCTCTTGATTTTCTTTATTAGAAACCGCTGAGGTCTCTCTAATTTCTGCAGGTGCTTTTTATGGTGCATGCCAAAAGGGGCATTATATTCAATTATGGGCCTGATTAGTGATGAGTACAGATGGGTTAAAACCTCCTATGCTCTAGAGGCAATTGCTTTGCTAATCAAGTGTGCTACTTGCCCTTCCTTACTACAGTAGATACATGGTGGTCAAAGTTAAGGTCTCAGTCTGCTTGTGATCCCATATCCCTTACCACTTCATTGGTACATAAGGGATTGTTGTTAATTTGATAGTGTGAAGAGACATTGTTTTTACTGTAGGGAATGAGGATGCATTTCTTCGCATTCAGTTTGAGACCGTGACTAAGACACCAGTCGTTGTTCTGCATAAGACCCTACTGAAGTATACTGACATCATTTGGGGATTCAATAATTGCACCTAGTTTGCAGTCTTCCGCAAACTTAGTCAGCCATAGCTCCTTAGTTTTGGCCTGAACTTCTGAGAAGTATATACCAAATAGTGAGGGGCCCAGCACTGACCCTTGTGGCACCCCGCTGGTGACAGGTCTGCTGGTTGATGTGGAGTCACTCACTTTGATAGTGTGTGACTGGTTTGTGAGCCAGTTGGCAACCCATCTTTCAACAAAGAGGTTTACATTCAGTTTACTAAGTTTATTGCTAATGCCTGAGTGTGGGATTGTGTCAGAGGTCTTTGCCAAGTCAAGGTATGCTGTGTGCACATATTTACCCTCATCAATAGTCCTGGTCACATTTTCAATGAAATCCACCAGGTTTAACAGGCAGGATCTACCCATGACAAAGCCAAATTGGGTCAGATCCAGGGTTTGGAGGTCACCTATATCTTTATTTATGAGGTCCATGATGATATGTTCCATGGCCTTACAGAACAAAGCCTGTAGATATGCTATGATTGAATAGGGTACTTAATGGTGATGCTAATTCATGTTTTAGTTTGTTTTGAAGACAGCCTGGGATGCTGTCTGCACTCACAGAGGCTGTGTATTTTGCCTTAGACAAGGCTTTAATGACCTGCTCTTTCGATATGTAGGGTGGGGGGGATTGAGGGCAAGGTCTCTGATAAGTTAGGAAGGGTTAGGGGAGTACAGTTTTTGCCAAATCTGTCCAATAGCAGGTTTTCTGTCACTGTGGGATCAGTGTGTGTGTGATACCGCTAGTCACTAGTTCAGCATATGTTTGGGTCCTACCTTTTAGGCTGCATACATAGCTGTAAAAGGCTTATGGTTATCATTGGATGTGATTGCTATGTTTTTCTCAAAGTTATCCTTAGAGTATTTGGCATGCTGTCATATTAGCCTGTTGTGGCTGAGGAGGGTGCTTTTTCATTGTTGGGGCCTCACCTTAGTTTTCTTAGATAGCAACGTTTTGCTTTTGTTGTAAAGTTTGTTGATGCTGGATGTTCACCAGGGTGGCCTGCTCTTATGTGGGGCTCTGGGTTTGATTCTCACTTGAACAGCTGAGTCTATACATTTGTGACTGTACAGGGCTTCAGTGTAAGCTTTGATGTAGTTACAACTTCCAGCTGGTGGTGGGCTTGAAATGCATTCATACCTTCTCCTAGGGTATAGTTTGCCTTGGTGAAATTTTTTAGTCTGACTTCACCCTTTGTGAGTTCTGGTGTTAGTGCCAGTTTGAAAGCAACTGATTTGTGGTCAGATTTAACTAATTAGGGTCTGACAATTGGGGTGGTGCATCTGTTTTCATGTTAATGAGGACCAGATTTACTATGTTTGCTCCTCTTGTTGGGGTTTGAACAATTTGTTCCAGGGCATTTAAGTTAACAAAGTCAAGTAACATTTGTGCAAGGGAGTTAGGGCTTGAGTATGTTTCCCAGTTGATGGTGGGAACATTGAAGTCCCCCATGACCAGAGTGTTTGGCAATATTTGGATTGACAATAGTTTGGTCAAGTAGATCTCATGTGCATCATGATTCATAGAGAGGGATCTATAACTAGCTATGACTTGAATAGGGGTCGTACCCCCAAGCAAGAACTTGGAGCAACTCCATCTGAGAAGTAAATGCCTAAAAGGACCAAGCCAAGCAGAGAGCACTGAGGATTCCACTAGTGACTGACCTCTCTGTGGAGGTGTTCTCCTTCATCCTAACTTTCTGGGTCCTATCTGAGAGCAAGCTGGCTATCTAGAGCATGGAATAGGGGTTAATGCCTAATTCCATCAATTTGTTTACACTACCTAAGTGGGGTATTGTATCAAATGTCCTAGCCAATTGAGGGAAGGCAGTGTCCACAGTTTTGCTGTCATCTATTGCCTTGGTCACCTTTTCAAAGAAGTCCACCAAGATAAGTTCTGTGAAATGGTCTTAATACCTGCAGTTTAAATCTTAGAACTTACGAAAGATGGACCTTCTTCTTAAAGATGTAGTGGTGTTGTAAGTATATAACTTCTGTCTGCATGTCTTTGAAGCAGAAGTTATTTTCAGTATACCCACTGATAATAGGACCAATCACTATACTTCCACTTAGAACTCATTTACACAATTATCTGACAGAGTATAAAAATTTTGCACTATTATATGCTGCACATATTGCATTTAGTGTACTGCAGGTATCAACCATGTCTATATATCACACATCTGATGTATTACAGTTCTTTGCATCACAGTAAACTTTTTTGTTCTGTTTTGTTTGTAAATGATTTCCTAGGATCATAAGGGCAGTCTATCTATCATTCATGCTGCAGGTGATCTGGCTTTCAGTAACTGCTGTCTCCAGGTCAGGCCACAGGAATGGAATCAGTGGCTTTAGCCTACATCACTGATTCTAGAGAAGGAAGCTGCACTCCTGCGCTTTTGCACAGATGCTGGCAATGTAGACTAGAAGAGCTTGTGGAGAAAGGCTCACAAGAGGAGGCAAAGATCCAGATGATCATGTATTTCTTACTGGATTAAGCACTGGTTCAAAATTCAGCCTGTCTCATACTTCCACAAAAAACAAATACATCGGGAAAACATAAAAATATCCTGATGTTCTCTGTCTGAAAGGACTATATCTGCCACACCTGACACTTCTTGTCAGAAGATATGTAGAAAGAACTAGTTAAAGACAGTGACACATAATCCAAAAGGACTGGTGTGGTACAGGAATGTAGGAAGAAAGAAAAATGCTGCCCCTTCCAAAAAAAAAAAACCTTCCACTGCTTTTGTAATGCATGGTTATGCTATGTTTTCTATGACCATGACATCTGTCTGGTTGCCACAAATCAATCAGTCATAGGTGTACAGATTCATAAGTGATGACTAGGCTAATGACTCCCAGGGGGAAGTTTTAAGCATAGCCATGCCTCCCAAATGTATCTGGCAAGTTTGATTCCCTAGGGTGATTTTTGAGGGTGTATGTAGGCTTGGGCATGGGTGGTCAAACATTTATAGTCTGCTTCTGTTTACTAGTGCCATATGTGCCAAACCAGGGGTACATTTCTGATTTCTTATTCACTGGTCCAAGTTATGCTCTAATTGGGTTAGGGAAGAGCTCTTCTTCACATGGATGGTAAACCTGTTCTCTTTAGAGAGGAGGGTCATCTCTGAGACACATAACTATCTCTCCAACATGTCCTATTTATATTTCAGATGAGATTTAGATCCCTTGATTGGGTAATTCTGATGCTGTTTGGTTTGCTGATGTGTAACAGGTCCATCAAAGTGAGGTTCAAAGATACTTTTAAGGTCAGGCAAAGATGCTTCAAAGCAATCTGTAGGAGGCCGAGTACAGGGATGGGGCCATGAGGTGATCCGATTAGGACATGTTGTTTACACCATGTATTCTTTTTGTGAGGAACCTCTGTGACTGCTCCACTTGTTACATATGCCTGGTCAGGTACATATAAAAGGGAGCATTGTATTCAATGATTGGTCTAATAAGTAGCGAGTATAGCAGAACAATGACATCCTTGGACTTAGGTGTCATATACTTGCTTATAAGTTGAGCAATATAAAATGATTTCCTTACTACCATAGACACATGATAGTCAAAGGCTAGGTTACTCTCTACATGTGTTCCCAAATCCCTGACCACTGGGTCTACTTGTAGCAGATTATTATCAATATGGTAGTTTCCAAGGGTTCCTGTCTTTCTAAAGGATACTATTATTCATTTCTTGGCATTGAGTTTTAAACTGTGACTATGGCATTAGTTATTAGTCTGTGTTAGATCTTCTTGGGGGGTATTTGTGCCATTGGGGGAATCTATGACTACATTTAGTTTGCTGTCATCTGCAACTTGGTCAAGACAGGGGCCCTTGACATTGTTATTAACTTCAGAGAAAGAGCAGGCCCAGCAGTGAGCCTTGAGCAACTCTGCTAGTAACTGGTCTCTTTGTGAAGTAGACTCCCTTATCGTAATGTCTTCTCTGGTTATCCAGCTGGTAACCTAGGGGTTTATACCAAATTTCATGAGTTTGTCTTTAATGCCTGAGTGGGTATTGTGTCAAATGCTTTGGCCAGGACAAAGTAGGCAGTATGCATCGTTTTGCTTTCATCTGAAAGAAGTACATCAGGATGAGTAGGCATAACCTTCCCATGACAAAACCAAACTGGGTTGGATTCAGTGTCTGAAGGTTTCCTATGTCATTGTTTATCATTTCCACGATAATTCTTTTCAAGGCTGTCAACCATATCCTCCCAGGTTGACAAATATTGCACCCCCTTCAAATGACATCAAAAACTAAGCCAGTTATTAAAGTCAATTATCTTCTGTTCATATTGTGGCATCATCCTTGGAGAAGGTAAAATGCTGCTCAATGCTAGACTCATAATCCGAGCCCTCCATTAGGTCACTTTTCATATAATCCTGGGTGGTGCATCTCAGGTCATTAACATCCACATGGACTATAACTGAGTCATGCTGGTACTTAGGCTTCAATGACCTGATGTGTTATGTGCAGGACTCTGGCTCCTGACAAGCGACTGACTGTGACTCTTCTTACACAGCTTGATGAGTAGGACATGTCTGTGTTACACAATAGAGGCTCCTATAAACAAAATGTTGGGTTGTGTGGTGGCATTCATTCGATTAGTCATTCAGTCAGTCAATCTGCATAAAGTATTTTATCATGGCAAGAACTGTGCCAGCACTCAGAATAACACTCCTGAAAAGGTAGTCTGGTTTAAAAGACAGGTAGACTTAGTATTTATACTACTAAGGGAAATTTGGCCAGGCAATTGAGGAACTTCCCCCTATTCTTTTCAGTAGTTGCCATGGGATCTTTTACATCCATGTGCACTATCATCAACTTAAGCAGATGGGACCTTAGTTCATCCAAAGGATGACATACTCAGCAGTGTAGCACCATTCTTGTTCTGTACTGCAGTGTCAGGCATTGATCTTCCTGGTGTGGGAATAGAGCCCACAGCCTTCAGCACCAAAGGTGAGTGTGTTATTTGTTGCATTACTGACATTGAATGCAAATTTGTGTGTGTGTGTGTGTGTGTGTGTGTGTGTGTGTGTGTGTGTGTGTGTGTGTGTGAGTGTGTGTGTGTGTATACAGTATATTTCTTTAACTCACCAATGAATTTTGATTGACAGAAAATATGTTGAACAAGTTCGTCAATGATTACTATCATCTACCAAAAAATATAGAACTGAAGTGGTTGTAAATGTAAACAAATCCATTATATTTGTAATCACCTAAAACAGTTACAAACTTTGCTTTTACTAGGGGGCCTTTGCCCCCTCCCCACACACACCTGGAGACTAAATATACAAACTCCGTGGTCGCTCAACTAAAGGGAAAAGAGAATAACTCCTGAAAGCATATTATAGTCAAACTGTTGCAGTTTAACTGCAATATAATTTGACCATTTTAAGCACAGATGAAAATTGTCAAAAGCAGCAACACGTGATAAATACATGCCACGAACAAACCCATGGCACTCAAAAATAAATAAATAAATAAATTAAAAAAAAAAAAATATATATATATATATATATATATATATATATATATATATATATATCTCACTCACATGCAGATGGAGAGAGATGGAGTGACAGACAGGGTGAGAATGTTACCTGGAATCACCAGTGTAGGAAGTACACAGAGAATGATAGTCTGGGTGAGACAACTGATATTGTCAACTATTATTTTATTTCCTAAAGTGTATTTGTAGCATTTTAGTGGCAGCAAGTCATTGGCAGTAGGGTTGTCTTTATCCAATGTAATTTTGGAATTTACCTCTCTGGGGCTTTGAAAAGCTTATAGATAATAATGTTCCCATCATGTCTGGACCTGCTGGGAATATCATTTCTTGAGTACAAATTGTTTCATTTTTTCCTGCGGTCTTTTCAAGCATTAAATAGAATACCACATTTTTCAAGTCTATCGTTTCAAGGTATATTTTTAGGAACATAATTTTCTGCATGTGACAATAGCTAGAGATTGACAGTCATAACAGTTTACTATGTTTTGTCCAAAACGATTTTTTAATATCTTTAGTGCACATTTCTTAGTCACAAAAATGGTACACCTGCTATGTGATTAATTTCAGTCTTTAAAGTTGGTAATAGTTTGAAAGGCATGCAAACATGAACCTAGACATGTTTGCATCATCAATTAATTTTGCATGACTAGGGGTTATGCTTGTAGACTCCTAATCACCCACTAGGGACATAATATCATATGAGGGTAGTGTTTATAGACCATTCCAAAATTCATTCTCTACAGAGCTGAAAGTAAAATAACTCTTACTGCTGAGTGATATTTTTAGATAATACTATGGGAATGTTACACTGTTTCATATCTTTAGTTCTAAAGACAAAAATGGTAACAATATGTTTACATTAGATAGAAAATAAACCTTGAATATTGCTGTGCTTTATTTGTATGTGTCAGTTACACAATACTTATTAGATGACACCTTTTTTCTTGTACATTTGCGACTAAATAAGGATGATGTTACATTTGAAGAAGTCCTAAGAAAAGGTTACAAGTATTCTTTGTGGTCTGCGGCATACAGGCATCTAGTTACATGCATGTTGCCAGGTTATAAGGGGAGGAAGATTCAAGTGAAACACAATTTAAATTAGTCTGTTACAAGGACTTAATGCAGAGAAGCGTTTTTCTTGTCATCACAGCAGACCACAATGTTTGCAGCACGAACAGGAGTTGCTGGGAGTAAAATTGCTGATGAAGTTGTAAAGTTGAGGAAGTATTCAGTGAATTCTGTGGGTAGCAGAGAGAGGGCTTTAAAATCTTCCCAAGAAAGTGGAAAAGAATCTAAACATTATGCCTCAGCTCATCTGCAGCAAAAAGCTCGGAGGTATGCACTCATGCGTGAAATGGAAATGAGCTGGTATTTGAAAGCATGCGAACTATCCTATGAAAATACTGTAGCACATCAGACTGGAATGCTGTATAGGTAAGATGAGTTATAGCTTGCTGTATTTGTCATGAAGGAAGTATTTTACTCAAATTTTCATATTAAGAGGACTTAAGATAGTACAGTTTGTAATGGATAGCATTGCTGACTAAACTAGTGTTTAACATCAAATATATAAACTAAAAGTTCCTTTGTAAATGTATACTATCAGCTATTGACACTAAAGATAGCTAATGTTTTCTGTTCTGTATCACAGCTGTTTAGGAGTCATATGTAGAGTTGTTCAGGTTAGTATTTTAGGTAGCAAATCAGCACCATACTCAGTCTTTAATCTTTCTGATTTTTACAGGTCTCATCACAAACCAATAAAATGAAACTAGTACGAATGACCAGCACCATGATTTCAGATTAATTATGCTCTAATGTGCAGGACAGGTCTATAAGTTGTGTGTTTATATCATATAAAAACAGGTCACTGCTCCTGCACAACTAGTTCTAAGCTTCTTTTGGGGCATTTTGTGGGTCAGCCTCAACCCCTTTCTGCTAGTTAGGGTACTAATTTAGATAAGTTATAGTTAGAGCATTTCCAAACTTCACTCCACTGCACTGAAATTATGTGTCAAAGGAACACTGAGAACCATATCTGTCAAAATTTAAAAATCAATGATCCTTGCTATATTGAATGTTTACAAGGTTATTAGTGTACACAGATCTCAAATGTAAAATTATTTCTGAAACAAGACAGCCTTGTATAAACAATAAACAATGTGGAAAGAGCAACTGTATAGAATTATATATCACACTTTGTTCTTGAAGTACAATGCTTCCCAGAGGAAACATCTAAAAGTTAAAAAAAGCTTTGTCTCAAACAGCATTCTAGTTTAAATGATAAATAGATGCTATTCTTACCTCATTCTATTCTTGAAAAAGATTGACACTGTTTTGCACTTATCTATGCATTTATTTGATACATATTTTAACTCATGTTCTACAGAGTTAGCCAAATAAAGAGATGTATGTCTAAGGGACATATATATCAGAAACAGTTGTTTTACTGCCTATAAAAGCATTTGGCATAGCTTGTCATTTTATGTTATCACACTTTTTCCTACAAATCAAGCCTGTGACACTGCTGCAGAACTTTAAAAAGTAGATACATTTGTGGGATTCCCCCATGATTGCTTTTTTAAAATTTTTATTTAGTTATTTTTTTTGAGGGGATTAACAATGATAGGCAAAATGAAAGTGGTAGAAGATGCTTATCTGTTAAATCAAGTTGCACCACTGACCTTTATTTCAAACATTTCTTTCAAGTAAGAGGAACATTTTTCATCATTTTGCTTACTTAAAGACTTTTCCAGTTTCTAAGCCTTTCTTAATGTTCCTGTTTTTCTCATCTGACACATATAATGTTTATCCAGTGATAATGTAATAGTTTCCTTTGCAAAAGATTAAATACTGCACACAGACAGACCAACAGATAGGCATGCAGGAAGACTGAGAGACAGATGGACACACACATACACACACACACACACACACACACACACACACACACACACACACACACACACACACAGTAAAACAAAAATAAGTGCACACAAGCCTACCTAAACAAACTTTACCTAACTTATTCTACTAAACCAGTAAAGAAAGTACTTTCTAACTTCTGCTTTTGGTGTAGTGTAAATTATTGTGCCCCCCCCCCAAAAAAAAAAAAAAATCATCATCTCATCCTGGACCCATTGTCTATCACCATGTCAAGTTTGAATATTAACCTGTAATGACATAACTACAATTCATGTTGCTCAGAAGCGCTAAACATTTCACTTCAGTTTGTAGTTTGTTTAATGTCGACACTCTGTCAGCTAATTATTTTGTTATTTTTTTCTATTCTAGATCATTGTTCCCAGTTCCACATCACCAACGTATCAGTCAGGCAATACAAGATATCTGTTCTCCCTCTTTTCCCATCTTTGGCACTCAGTTAAAAACAAACTTTTATCTCAACGTGCTTTTCAGCTGCTAGATGAAAAAATACTTGTAATATAAATTCCTTGATGTGTAGAACAAGAACAGATGATTTCAAAGGGAAAATATTTTCTCTATGCCTCTTCCATGTCATAGTGATATATTGCTCTGACATCGACAGTCTGATAATACAGCCCTATCAGTAACAACTGTGTTTCTTTTATATTAGCTGAAATCAAAAAGTAATTTACTACAAATCTGTTTTAATCAGGTTTAGCCTCTAGAACGGGTGCAGTATTCTGCATTACCCAGTATCTTACTACATTTAAATGTCAACCTGAAGTGCTCACTTACATTTTTTTTTCTTACAAAGAGCATCACAATTCTGCTTTCATATTCTAAACCATAATTAGTTTCAATGGTTTCTTATTTAAATTGAGAGAAGATTTGTAATTTATGTGATTGTCACTTTGATTGTACCACTGCTTTATATCTGTAAAGAGCTGTTTGTTTTCACAGATGTATAAAAACTGAAAAGTGGGGAAGATATCCCAAGAATAGTTATTAAAGACGAGTAAAACTGGTATAATGCTGTGTTTGCAACTAAAAGTAGCATTTGAATTATTAAGATGAGTTCTGTGACATAAGTCTAAACTAATACAAAAGCAACACTGTACTGGGTTTCTAAGAATTTAGCAAGAATATCAGTAGAGATTATCAGAAGAAAGTAAAATTTGGGAGAAGCAAATTGGTAAAGAAAGGATGAGATGAAATAGTGAAAGAAGTTAGAGAATATACCGAAATGGTTAGATTACCGAATAGTCAAAGAAGATAAATGACAGAAAACTGCAGGATTGTTTTATCAATACTGGAAAATGAAGAATTCTGTTGAAAAACATGTTTATGTTCCTAATAACTCTTCTGTACTTCTCAAGTAAAAGTAAGTTCAAGAAAACTTAATTTTACTTACACAAACCAAGTACACTGACTGTAAACTCTGGTCTCTCTGGCAACATTATTTTGAAAGGCAGTCTGTGCCTAATATGGAATAAGGTAGTTCTGTAGGCCTCTAAATCTAGACTTAAAATAATTATTACAGCAGTTGGCAGTTCTAATCCAGCAGCTGCTAATTTATCTCAGTGGTAACAATACTGGGCTACCTGGCTTACCAGAGGTCCAAACTATGCATTTAACCTTGTACTGACTTAAAGATCCCAGTTATTGAATCAAATTAGCTACACCGTGGGACATGCATTGTTATTTGTGCCCCTGGTTAAAATATTTATGGAATTTAATTATCAATATGAATTTTCCACAAATAAAAACAGTGCACAGAGAGCATACTGGAAAGTACATCATGCAGCTGTTATAAGAGATTTGTTTAATCATGCTTGATAAATTGTTTTGGCATATTCCTGCAAGGCTGTATCCTTAAAATCAGTGTAACCTGTTTGCATCGCATTTTAGTCTTTATCACTACAAAGCCAAAGGACATTCAGTAGTATTACCCATCAGCATCTGTGCAGAAACAAATCAACCATTTAATCCAAGAATATTACTTCTGCAGGGGCACTATGGATGGAGACTGAAAGGGAATTACTAGGCTCTGATCCCTTCTAACAACATCCACTTGCTAAACAATGTTACATCACCAGCATTCCATTTTGGTTGTGGTCTGGAAAGGGTGAAAGAATCCTTAATTTACTATCAGATCAAATAACATTTTCCTAATATTAGCCAAAGTCTGGAAATGAACAGTTATGAAAGAAAGAACAAAAGAAAGAAAGAAAAAACTTCTGTGTTAAACCCTGAGTTATTACAGTAACTGTTGCTTTTAGGATCCTTGTAATCACTCTATGTTCTCTTCATATGTCTCAATCAGTAGTGAGAAGGAAGAATATTTCTAACAAAATATGTTATTGAACGTGAACCCTTGAGTGGCAAGGAAACAAAACTTTCCTGCATGCATTTGTCCTCTGAATTCACCTTTTGTAAGCCCTACCTAAACTTTAGGACTTATTGCATGAATCTTAAAAGAATATAACGTGACTATGATTGATTATAACATATATGATTAAAATGTGTTATTTTTAAGCTGTTTGGCTTTAGGGAAGCTGGTAAGTGAATGCATTGTTAATCCGCTGTGCGGCATTAACCAGACATCTGTCTCTCTAGACTAGTGTGGGATACATATGCCATGGGTATTTTAATACTCTGAAGCCCCATTTTGTAATATTCAGTAGGATCTGCATAAAGAGATTTATGTGGAGTGTAGGTTTATGAAAATATATTCAGAAAGTAGAAATACATGAGTGTTAGCCGATAATGGATGAAACAGCTGCCTTTAAAAGAAACTGCCAAAGACAAAATGCAAATGCCATGTTGTGCTATGAACGGATGCTTCAAAGTAATGACTACTGAAAGGTCATTAAGCAGACCATTGAAACAGTTACAAATATATACAAGCACGTTCGTAGCTGTTTTCCCTGGGTCATTTAAATGCATGACAGTGATCATTACGTTGTGCTATGTTTTCATGTCACAGTGAGGAATTCACTCTTGTTTCCTAAATGAAATGGAGCCGGGGCTATCAGTGTCATGGAAGATAACGGTGTAATGCAAACAGTAATGAGCTGTGACAGATCTGGGTGCTTCCAGCAAACCCAGGGTGTTTACCACAACCTCCACATTTACACACGGAGACACTCTTCGAGTCTTTGACTTCATCCCTACTCCTGTGCTCCCCTGATAAAAGGTACTCATTCCTCACTACTTTACCAGGTCTACAGAAAAAATATTAAAATGTAATTAGATTCCCCATTCAGGAAAGTGCCGAAGAGCTCAGAGGAGAAACGTCAGGACATCGTCATCTGTAACAGTAATACTAAGTTGCATATATACTAAGCTTGATGACAGAGTTTAATTTCACTGGTTCCCTTCATTCTGTAACTAGATCTGAACTCCATAACATTTATACCTGCATTGTTTGCAATGTTGTTCACAGCAGAAAAAATGATTTTAGGATTTTTTAAACAGCATATTGTTTTGTCATACAAGAATGTAGTAAGATGGTCATGTCATCCAGTATTTTTTTACCTGGTACATGTCTGTTCATGAAATTGCTAGTTCTCTCATCACAAAGGAAGGCTTTGCATTAATGTTTTTATTATATGGAAAGTTACTGTCATAGTTCCAGACTAACAAACCCCTCCAAGTCATGACAAGAACAGACTTTTAGGCATTAGTACATGCCTTTACATTTGAGATGTGGACCCTATAGTTTATCACAGCACATCAGCTGGACTTGAAATGGTTTCCTTCTCATTTTGCTTAGACTTGCTGATAACTGATGCTCTGCGTTGTGTGTAGTATTGCTCCTACACCACATTTCTCTTCCGGGCCTACTTTCTTAAAACAGTCAACTCAATACAGTGTACTCCTCAAACTCCTTACAGAATGTATTTATGCTAATCTGGTGACCATTTACACAAAGAAAAGTTAAAGTATTACATCTTATAAAGTACTACAGAAAAGTAACTAGAATGATTAAATAGCTGGAAAGAAAAATGTATGATGAGAGACTGTGCAGATTAAGACTATAGACAGGAAGAAGACGGGAGCTATGATCTCAGTACATACAATTTAACATGACAACTGTAAGATCAACATACTTAAATGGGAGAAGTGGAAGAAGAGGTCATAATCTAAAAATAGACAAGGCTGATTTTAATTTGGATCCAAAAATTATATTTACGTAGAGAATGTTGAATAAGTGGAATATATTATCTGAGGAATTGGTTGGCTATAATTGGCATATACATTTAAACTAGAATGTAATTTTTGACATTTTATTTCAAATAGACAGAATGGTCTTTTACCTATTAATTTAATAAATATTTTAGCTCTCTCATGGGCCCTGGCTCCTCCCATCTGCCTCTTATCAAGTCTCTTAATTTCTGATACCTTTCTTTAACATTTCCTCTTTCCATGTATCTTTCCGACTTCAGCCTATCTTAGCACTGAACGTGGAAGGATGGGGGCATGACCATATTATTCATGATTACAGGGGACTAGGGTTCTTTTTTTTATGGTCATTCAGTCCACTGGCTTTATAAATTTATTGGAGCCTTGAAGAGTCTCTACATGCTTGTATCACTGATTAGAGTCTCTAAAGCACTCAGTCATAGAAGGTCAGTGCTTACATGGCCTGTAAGGACACTAATGGCACTCTTTTTTTCAGATGGCAGATTTACTGTGCTAGGGTCTTATATCCCCTGCCAGCATGGTAGAAACGCTCACCACTCTGTTACTTTCACTTGGGTCATCACCAGAATCTTCATTTAACCTGCCATTATATCACTGATCTGGATATTAATATACTTTCCAGATACATCATGTTTTGCATTTTATACTGAAATACATATTTGTTTTATTACTGTTAAACTATCAGCAATTGAATTATTTGCTATGTAAACTCCTAGCTCATTCCTGAAAAAATGTAGATTGCCTAGTTACAACTCTCTTCTGTTTAGGTCAGTGAATGAATACATTTGAATGTTTGAGTGAATGAATAAACAATGACTAAAATGACTAATAATGTGCTGCTTACCTAGTAAACTCCCCTGGTTTCCAAAGATAAACAAATAAATACATGCAGCTTACAAAAGGGATCCACTGTATGTACTGCCAAAAATGATCCAATTATCAAACTGCCCAACATTTTACAGCAGGGGTCTATAATCCCCTGCATTTCCACTGTAAGGGCTTTGCCTTCAAACTTTTGATTTCTAAATATAATAAATATGAGGGCAAATCAGCTTAGAAGAAAGAGATTAAATGCATTATTATACCCTTTAATGTAAACTAGTGCAACCTCCATGTTAATGTATTTAGTAACTTGGGGTATGATAGCAAAGCCCTCATGTTAGAGGCTGGAGGTATAGTCCTATGCAAAAAAATGTTCCTAGTGTAGCTAGTTATTCACATGTACCAGTGGACTGAGAGGAGAAGTCAAAGTAGACCCTACAAAGTCAGCATTTAATGAGTACGGCACAAGGCACCTGTTATGAGCTTGAGGCTGTCATATTTTGCATTAACGGATTTAGCATGCTACTGCCTGGAACCAAATGAAGCTTCCAAACTGCTGCCTATTCACTGTATTAATTTCCCGTCTGTTTCCTCATAAATCATTTAGTAGTATATGTTTACTTTCTGACCTGTGGGAACATATTTCACAGTGACACTGCTCTTTCTGGGAAATAATTCCTAGCATTTCCATTTTTAAGTGCCATTCCTTCAGCAAACCACTTTTTTCCATTTTCTTTCCATTTTGTACAAACACCTGTCTGGTTTTACGATACTTCATGAGTCTGCATTGTTTCCCTTTCTCCTCTGATATGTATTATACAGATGTAAACCCATCTCGTCCTTAAAGTTTTCCATTATTTTCCCTAGTTTTATTCCCTCCCCCCAGACTCTAAGTGCCTTGGCATTGTTCTGAAGATAAGGGGATTTTAATTGGAAAGAGTACTACTATGGACACACATGTCCAGATTTTTACAGAGAAGTCCTGGTTTGGACAATGATGCCCTACTGATAAGAACTCTGAAACTTCATTAGAAAAGAGGACGTGTTTAACTTTCTATATTAATGGGCCACCAGTTTATTCAGTTTGCAGTTGATTTACCTCAGTTACAGCTCTTTAATCTTGAACTTGTAGACTACAGGAAGGTACATGCTGTAACTATGGATGGCTTTATTCCTCTCTCCCATTGGTTTATTTTGGGTCTATATTAGAACATCGAAGTTTCAAAACTTTGAATGTTCTAATATCGAACCCTATTCAGTGAAAGCTGAAAATATCGAAGCAACAGAAAACCAAATTCTTTCCTACAGAAAGAATTTGGTTGTCCGTTTCTGTTGCTTCAGTATTTTCAGAGCTGTGGTAGAAACTTACGGGTCGGGTTCAGGTAAGTGTGCAATTGAGTGCGGGTTAGGGTAGTTAGGGTTAGGGTGCAGGTTAGGTATGTGTGCGATTGTGTGGACGTGAGTGTTAGGGCGGGTTAGGTGAGTTAGGGGTAGGGCGCGGGTTAGGTATGTGTGCGATTGTGTGGATGCGTGGGTTAGGGCAGGTTAAGTGAATTAGGGTTAGGGTGCGGGTTAGGTAAGTGTGCGATTGTGTGGATACGTGGGTTAGGGCAGGTTAGGTGAATTAGGGTTATGGTGCGGGTTAGGTAAGTGTACGATTGTGTGGACATGAAGGTTAGAGCGGGGTAGGTGAGTTAGAGTTAGGGTGCAGGTGAGGTGAGTGTGCGATAGTGCGGACCTTAGGGTTAGGGTTTGGGTTAAGGTAAGTGGATAGTTAGTGGTGTGTTATTAAAATAGTTTAGTGTGGGGTTAGGTGTAAGATTTTAGGTGTATGTGTTTGGTGTGCTTGTGTTGTGTGTATGTGTTTTGGAACAGCAAATGTTTTCTCTAGGAAAAAATTCGCTGTTCTGTATGTTCGATGTTTTCAGCTTTCGTTGAATAGGGTTCGATATTAGAACATTCGAAGTTTTGAAACTTCAATGGTGTAATATAGACCCGTATATTTTGATGCCCAGTGTAGCAGGATGAGATGAGCTACTTTCTCCCCAACTCTTTGCCAAATGTAATTGCCCCTCTTCAGTATACTCTTTTCATTCCTCTCCATATACTTTGATGCAAGACTCTAAGAATTTAATAAGCAAATAATGGCAGGAATATAAAAGGAGATAATCTGACCCCTTTGCTGCCAAACTTGAAATCGATAAACACTGTGCTGCCTGCCAAGCAGAGATGTCTCATAAAACAGCAGCATTCTTGTCTAGGGAGAGCTCTGCTGCATTAAAACTTCTGGCCATGCTCTTTTGGATGGTAGGTAGGCTGACCAATCAAAACTCTCCTTTCATCCACATGGTGTATTTTTCAATGTTTATGAGTCAGTCTGTTTGGTTCAGTCAAGCTGGCATCTCTGAGGATCATCTCTTCTTTCATAATAAACTATGGGGAGATTATGCCGTCTTTACAGTGAACCTGCATTGGTCTTGATGTGAGTTTGCATGATAAGGTTACCCTGAATTCATATTCTTAGTTTGCAGCATGTGACATGCCACCTACAGATTAGGTCCCTACCTGACAAGATAGGCTTTTACTTGTCTTCATACACTTGGCCTTATGATTTATTAGACTGTCTCTGCATTTAGTGGAGTTTTTCAGCTATTGTAAAGGAAGCTGCAGTGACACCTTTATCTATTCTGGCCCACATTTGGTATTAGCTCATGTACTGAAATGCTCCTTACTCAGGTTGTGAGTGATCTCCAAATGGTAATGAAGCGATGTAACTATTATTTATTGTTGGTTCTTATTGATCTCCCCTTTGTATTTGTCATGGTATTTCACAACATTCTTTTGGACTATCCCAGAGATTTATAAAGAAACCCACTGTTCACATTAAGGGCTGCGATAAAAAGGCCTTGTGTCCATGATGTGTAGATTTCTGATTTAAAGACACATTGGCTGCAATGAGGAAAGACTTCATTCTGGGCTAATTTACATGTTTTTGGATTGCCGTTAACTATTCCAAGTTCAGATCAGCACTTCAGTGGTGGTGGCCACATCATGGTAGCAGAGGATCTCTCCTTTTTCCTGCTGTTGTGAAATATGGATGATTTCGGTCAGTCATTAATGCCAGACATTAGAGTTTCACACTTCATATCCTTCATTTAATCATTGAAAGTGCAAAAGCTGTTAGACTAGCAACTCTCTAAGTCTATAGAAGGTACATTTAATATCTGACTTGATTTTGGTCTGTCTTGCACTAAGAAGTTGAGAGGTATGCCTACTGTCTCTCCCCTTGTACATCACAAACTATTTCAGGCATGGGATAATGTCCAAGATCCTCAGTATATCTATAGATATAGCTATATCATCTATAGCTATATATGTATATACATATATATATATATATATATATATATATATATATATATATATATATATATATATATATATGTAGCTATGTATATCTGTCTACAGCAGTGGTTCCCAAACATTTTTGAGTCTCGGCTCCCTTGCTGAATCCAGGTTTTCCCAAGGTGCCCCTCCCTACGGCACGCATAAAGTGCATATTTTATTTATTTATTTATTTGACATTTGTTTAACGAGGCTGCCTGACTGGACTAGAAGACCTGGGGAGAAAAGCTCAAAAGTACAATAAAAAGACAATTACCAAAAAAAAGTGTACATTCTGCTTAACAACATAACACTGATCTACTATGGTTGAGAGGTAATCAAACCTAATGGCAACCTTACTAACTTTAAAAACAGTACTCTCCAGAGTGAGTGAGATTAAATAGTGGCTTGGGGTCTGGAAGATACAGGCACGAGGGGGTGGGAGCTCATTTATCCTATTGTAGACTGTTAATGAAGCAATGACCTCAATATTCACAGGTACACAAATATGAGTGACAGTAAGTAACTGCAGACTTCTAAAATGCTGAAGTAATGTCAGTTTTTGTCAATACCAACACCCCATTTCTATTGTTAAGTGGAGACATTTACATGTTGTAGCCACTAAATGTCTCAACAATATTCAAATTCATCAGGTCTGTAGGAATGGTCAGTATGTAGCAATAACTTCAGTGGGCTTTATACATGTACTACATAGCTAGGAATAAATACTCTGAGTACCAGCATGCAGTAGCCTCAGTACTCATAGTCTGTCATGGAGTCCCAGAAAACCGGGAGTCCGAACTTCATAAACAAACAAACTTTTAACTCTCACAATAACAAGCATGCACACATACACAATACTGTAATTTGGTATTTCACACAAAACCCACAAAATTTTTTTTTTTGCGGTGGGAGGGTACTGTGTACTTTGTTTCTGACATTTCTGATCTCTAACTACAGTATTTCCATTGTTATATACACTCTCAGAAAATGGAAAGTAAAGAAAGAAATCATCTTTGCTCCTTACTCTGAGTTGTCTAACCTCAGAGATCGTACACACACGAAAGGGGAAGTTAAAAGAAATCACCTTTTTCCCTTTATTCTGAGTTGTCCAAACTGAGGAGATGGCATTACACAGTATGCGTGTCAAAGTTACAGGTGACAACATGATGCGCCACAATATAAGATGTCACATAACGTTACATGGCATTTCATGTATTAACAAAATGTTACTTATCCACTTCAAGTTTCCTCCAGTTTTGCTAGCAGTAAATATAAGAATTACAAAGTTCTGGTGAATAAGTGTTCTGGCCTACATTGCCAAATTTCTTGAATATCTTGTGGTTTTCCAAGACACTAAAATTCAGTTAAAAGTTATGCACAGTTCTAAAACATGCATAAGTGGGAGCATCAAGGTAGAATGCCAGTGGCTGAACTGGCTATAGCTTCTAGGTATAAATTACAAATATCTAATACTCATCCCTGGAGTACCTGGTGGCAGTCATGAGGTGGAGAAAGGTGACTGTATTAACTAATTTCTACCAATGTAGCAATAATCAGTTGGGTGTAAAATGGCTGCCTATTTCATAAATGTCCTGGGCATCTGTCTGTCTTTGTAAGACACCATTGAAAAAAACATGCTTAATCTCTAAAAAATATGTCATGTAAGCATGATGATTCATCACAACAAATGAGACAGCCTTGTGTTTGATAAAAATGTTAGATAATTATCAGTTCCTAATTATTATCATTTATCCACCTCCTCTTTCAAATATGCATTTTGCAGTTTGAATGCTTTCTTACTTTCTTAATTCCTGTCAGTGAAAATAATTGATTTGTTTTTTTCAGTTACTGATTTAAAAACAACCAATTTATTCATTAACCTTCACATACATTCATTCATATAGCACCCCATTCACAAATGCATCCATTATTCTACTAACCGTGCCAGTCATTCACTCTGTGACTCACACACTCGCTCACTCACTCTCTCAGATTTCCACACATTCACATACTCCTCCACATTTTTTGAATTTATTCATTCATTTTCTCAGTCACACAACTGCTAACAGGAACTCCCTCTTTCCACCATCATTGAATATTGATTCACTTACTCACCCGCTCACACATTCAATTTACACGTACCTCTTCACACATGAACTTATTCACTTAAATTCTCCTTCACACAACTGTTGACATAAACTCAGATGCTTATTCAGTAGTCCCTTACTCATTCACTCTCAGGCACTAACATGCTCCTTCAGTTGTGCACTTGTTAACTCAGTCACTCACTCAGACACACACACACACACACACACACACACACACACACACACACACACACACACACACACACACACACACACACACACACATGTACAGACACACACACTTTTCTGAAAGTTTTCTTACTTGCATGGAGTCTTCATTCTTTCTGGCCATACCCGCTGCAGGTCCGATTCTTGTTCCCCGGACATAATCTGTTTGTTGCCGTTTCTGCTCGGATTTGAGCCCAGCCAGAAATGCGTGAGCTCCTTGCTCAATTCCGACAGGCTGGTAGCCGTGACAGAGCTGACGTCATTGCGCACAGGATGACGTCAGCTGAAACAGCGTGAAAATTAAAAAAACAAAAGAAAAAAATTGTAAATGACGGGTATTAGTTCACTGCACCTCTGTGAAGAAGCCGCAGCTCCACAGGGCGCTGCGGCGCACACTTTGGGAACCCCTGATCTACAGTAAATATATATATATATATATATATATATATATATATATATATATATATATATATATATAGATATACTTATTATCAAAAATACATTTCTTCAGTTAGAATGTAGACACCCAGTTTCACGAAAGTGAACTTATGTGAAAGTGCACTTTCGCGAAACTCAGTTAACTGAATCACGCTACAGTGGGAATAAGGAAATATATCCTTTTCCTTACTGTAGTGTGATCTTGGAGTTAGTATATATAAGTAGAGAGGGTGTGGGGGGTGCAGGGGGGCTTGCCCCCCTGCAAAAACATATTCTAGTGTGCTGGACACTCACTACAGTGGAGAAAAATATATGTTTCCTTATTCCCACTGTAGTGTGAGTCAGCTAACTGAGTTTTGCGAAAGTGCACTTTTGGGTAAGTGCACTTTCGTGAAACTGAGTGTCTACATTCTAATCTTCTGGGTGTCTACATTTTAATCTTCGAAGAAATGTGTTTTTGGTGATTAGAAGTAGACCCATATAGGTGTGTGTGTGTGTGTGTGTGTGTGTGTGTGTGTGTGTGTGTGTGTGTGTGTGTGTGTGTGTGTGTGAGTGTGTGTGTGTGTGTGTGTGTGTGTGTGTATGTTTTTGTGTGTATATATATATATATATATATATATATATATGTATGTATATATATATATATATATATATATATATATATATATATATATATAAACACTTGCTGTAGTGGGTTAATGCCAAGGTTTACTGTGGTGAGGGTGCATCATTTAAATCTTATATTTATCTGTGTATTTAATGCATAAGAAATTCTTCTTCCTGGCGACTAGTGTTTCCGCTATCCATGCACAGTGCATGTAATGTTTCTCCCTGACCCACTTCTGTAAAGTTACCCATGGTTGCTAGTGATCTCTCCCTGAAACAATGCTGCAGGATTTAGTCTAGGGTTATGGCAAAGGATTGCCACCCCAGCCAATACACAAACACAGACACACACACATGAGTACACACACACACACATACACACACCTCATCTATCCCCTGCCTAACCCCCCTCCCCCCACTGCTCAGGCAGACATACAAACTCACACATACACTTACACATGCAGCCCCTCACCTACAAACACCCTAGCACTATCTGACCACTAGATTCCCCAAAATGACCTCTAGTGCCATGGATGAGGATGACCATTTGACTATGTTTATTACCACATGCACCCAAGAGCAACAGTGCTAATTTATGCAGTCAAGTGATTCTCTGAATCACTCAGCTGTATAAATGACTTACTGCAGGCAGTTCGAAGGTAAGCGCACATGGCTAATTAGCATATTCTTCTTCTCCCAGACTGCCTCATTAACATGTAGTATAACCATGGTGGTGCTGCACATCTTCACATTTCAACACCATGATGGGGCAGTCACTGAAATGGAAATGGCTACCTTGTGGTATACACCTCACCTACATCACACAGCAACCTTTTTGAATTGGGCCTTATGCCTCCTACCTTGATGGATATTCCCAGTTAATATTGTCTGGTCTTAACACCTAGTCCAGCTACCTTATTACCTCTAGTGCTCTGCTACTTTGATTTGGGCTCCCTTGCACTTCACTGTATGTATACTTCCATTGCTATAACTTATTAGGGGTAGATATTTCAATATCACTGCTATGCAAATGATCCAAAACTCTACCTCTCCATTCATCTGTACAAAACGTCTAAGGTGAGGATCCGCAATGCATTCAAAAGATGATCGCTTGAAATTATGTAATGTTAAGCATTTCCAGGTAGGTGGCCATGACAGGGCTTGCCACTTTAGGGTCCTCAGATTGTCTGGCATTAACACTCACCATCATTTGTGACACTGATAATCTGGAAATGCATGTCTTTATTTATGTTTTAATACATTTTTATTGTGGTAAAAATTTAAAAAATCTTTGTGTGGTTTTTGATGACAGATTAACCCTCTGGAAACAAAGTTGTCAGATCATTTGTTTCCATCTGAACAACACAGCCTGCATCAAACATATTATCCTTTCTAAGGACCTTCCTGCTGTTCTGCATGCCATGATTTCCACTCATCTAAACTGCTGTAACTCCCTTTACGTAGTGCTGCCTAACACTAAATTTGACAGACTCCAGCTTGTACAGAGCTCCACGTACTAGCTGCATACTAGTCACAGTCATATTACTCTTCTCCGCTGGAATATTCTCTGGTTATCTGTTCAATTCTGAATCACCTTTCATTTTTACTGTTAGCTAGTCCTGCAAGATGTGAGTCTGAAAAAGCTCCTAGTTAAATACATGCCTGTTAGTTTTTGTTTTCCTTATCCATAAGACTTCTGTAAGTTACCAGAGTATACCTGGATACATCTGGCGATAACTTCTTTTCTGTGTAAAACACCCGACCTCTGGAACCTTCTACCCCAATGAGCAAGGGACTCCTCACACAGTTCAAAAGACCCAACATTTCAGTCTGGTCAATGATCCTTAATGATTTGTTTTAATGGTCATTCTACCTGCTAATCATTAGTATACAGTTAGAAATATCTCAAGGCAGTTGTGTACTTTTTTATTTATTCATTTATTTATTTAGTTAATTTGTTGTTTTATTGTGATGGTGTTTGTGCTCAAGTACCCTAATAAAGCTTGAATCTGAAATGATTAAATAGTATATTACATTTTAAACATAATATGGTATGAATTTGCTCAAAAAGATTTAACATTTTACAACAGTGAATCTGAGTTTTGATAGTGAGCTCAAAACTGGCCACTTGGCTGTCTCTATAGTGCAGAACATTTGGTCCATACTGTGGCCTATATGACCCTGGTTTCTTGTGGGGGACCTAAGCATGGGGGAATCCAGCTGCAAGGGTTGGAGGTAATTGGTCAATGCTTACTAAACCATTTCATGTAAGGGGTGGGGGTGAAGAAGGGGGAGTTTCACCACAAGAGCTTCATGTGAAGAAAAGATCTGAAGTACTGCTGAGAAGGACACAGGCCATAAGTCTGATAAAAGATGCTTCATCACTCCAAATAAATGTCATTAGTGTGCCCTTGTGCATATTAAGATAGAGCCATAACTAAGGTAGGGCAAAGTGGGCAGCTGCCCCAGCTCAAGCTGTTAGGGAGTACAATTAGCAGGTCATCAGCATTCACTTTTGAAGCTGAAAGGATATTGAGGCATCATAAATGAATGCTGATAATGCATTTGCATTTGTGGTGAAACTCAGTTTGTGCTAGTAACTCTAGTAAGGTGTTTGTTACAGATCACTTACTATGTTTTGTCCTTAACATGCAGAAGATGTTTTTATCTTTTCTTCTCTTGTGTTGAGGTGGGTACCAGTCTGTGGGACTACCCTGGGTACCAGATGTATGGGTTTTAGCAAGGCAAGCTCTATAGTATGCTTGCTGTTCCTCAGGTGTAGAGTGTTTGTCACATAAAAAAAAATCCTTTATCTCCATAGGATCCAGGTGACATTACCCACCTGTTAGCTCTCACACTGGCAAGTTCAGATGATAGGGAATGCAGAAAATAAGTACAGCCTTGGTGGTTATATGGAAATGGGAACCCAAAAAAAATAAATGTAAAAAAAAAAAATAAAGTCCCTCTCACTGACCAAGTGGTGTTCTGCATAATTTAACTTTTCAGTGTGAAATGTTCTATTTTGACCATCTGAGAAAACAAGCTAAAATATCTCCAGCTGTTATTGCAGTGATGTTCTGTACAGCTGAAGAATTCTCTCTGACTTTTCTAGAATCGTTGCCTTTAACAATGCAAGGAATATTCTATTAACTCTAGCCATTGTTTTCTTACATTAGTTTTTGTTGTTTATTTTAGGTATCTATTTTCAAACCATGCCCATTTCCTCCATAATTAGTGCCATTGCACCAGGATGTCAGACCTAATGGGAATCTTTGTGCCAAAGACAATGACCATGGGCAATAAACTCCAATTGCAGATTCTCTGCTTATGTAGATGCTATTCCCTGACTTACCTCTTTATGATCACCATGGTGTAGTCTGTTAACAAATTAACTTTATAATCTAGTCCATTTATGATCTCTAAGCAAAAGTACTGAATAAAACCAGACCCAGAACAAGTACTTGTAACATGTTCTGTAGTGCTGCTTTGTCACTGGTCAGCAGATGACATAACGTATTTCAGAAGTATTTTCCATACCCTCCCATAATCCAGATTGCAATCCCTAACCCCATTATCTCAAATGACTTAGAATTCCTATTATTTTTTCTCTGTGAGGTATGAAATAAAAGGAATTTGTATAATCCAGAAATACCACTATTCTGTCTGGTCCCCTCCTTAATAACTTGAACATAATATTAGATCATAGGTTCATAGGTTCATAGGTAGGTACTAGGCTATTGGCCCAAGGGTCTAAGTAAGCCTAGCCAACAAGGTTCCCTGGCTTATGCCACCCAGGAAAGTTAATTTCCTGTGCCCCTGTCTAGCAGAGCCACAGAAGTGATCCCCAGGGTGTATTTCCTATTTCCCATCCACTCATCAAGATTATTCTTGAAGAGTGCTAATGAGGAACTTTGCCTGACATAGATGGGTAGCTTGTTCCAGAGTATAGGAAGTCTCTGGGACAGGAATCTATCCCTCCAGCATGTCTTCTTTATTGTGGTGACAAGGTTTAGGTCCCTAGAGCGTGTAGCTCGGAGGGATTGGGATTTCTTAAGGTGTAGCATGTCCAACAGCTCTGGGTTTAACATAGCTTTATATGTTAGGCAGAGATCTCCTCAGAGTAGGCGATATGCTACGGAGTAAAGCTGGAGTTTTTTGAGACGGTCAGTGTAGAGCATGTATTTGAGGCCAGTAATCTTCTTTGTGAGGTACTTCTGTGGCCTTCCAGCTGCTGCAGATGTCATGTGAGGTACATTCCAAAAGGGGCGTTGTACTCTATAATGGGTCTAATGAGTGCCGAGTAGAGGGGAACAATGACCTCTTTTTTCCTAGATGAGAACCCTTTTGTGATGTTGTGTGCCACATAGAAGGATTTCCTGACTACTGTGGCAATGTGATTATCAAAGGAGAGACTACTGTCCATCTGGGTCCCAAGGTCTCTTATCACACATTCAGTGTTAAGTAGACTGCCCTTTATGTGGTAGTTCATGGGTACAGAGTTTTTACCAAAGGGGATGACAATGCACTTTTTGGCATTGAGCTTGAGGCCATGCCTCTGACACCAGGCATCTGTCTCAGTGAGGCCCTTCTGCAGGATGTCCACATCATTTGGGGACTCGACTATGGCTCCTAGTTTGCAGTCATCTGCAAACTTCATTAGCCAGAGGCCTTCTGTGTTAGCCTGTACTTCAGAGAAGTAGATACCAAACAGGAGAGGTCCCAGGACTGAACCCTGTGGCACTCCACTTGTCACTGGTTTGAAGTCAGATTTGGAGTCTGCAACTTTTACAGTGTGGGTTCTGTCAGTGAGACAGTTGGCAACCCATCTTGTGACATAGGGATTTATACCTAGTTTACTGAGTTTAGCTATAATTCCAGAATGGGGATGGTGCTGAAAGCCTTGGCAAGGTCAAGATAGGCTGTGTGAACCACCTTACCCTCGTCTATCGCTTTGGTGACTGCCTCAAAGAAGTCGATCAGGTTCAGAAGGCATGATCTGCCTTTCACAGACCTGAACTGGGTGGGGTCCAGAGTTTGGAGGTTATCAATGTCTTTGTTTGTGAGTTCCATAATGATACATTCCATGACCTTGCAGACCAGGCTTGTCAGGCTAATAGGTTCATAGGCTCATAGGTAGGTACTAGGCTATCGACCCTAGGGCCTATACAAGCCCAGCCAAAAAGGTCCCCTGGTTTTTGCCACCCAAGAAAATTATTTTCCTGTGCCACTGTCAAGCAGAGCCACAGAAGTGATCCCCGGGGTGAATTTCCTATTTCCTATCCAATCATCAAGATTTTTCTTGAAGAGTGCTAATGAGAATCTTTGTTTGATATAGATAGGTAGTTTATTCCAGAGTATGGGAAGTCTCTGGGACAGGAATCTATCCCTTCAGCATGTTCTGTTTATTGTGGTGACAAGGTTTAGGTCCCTAGAGCATGTAGCTCAGAGGGATTGGGATTTCTTTAAGTGGAGCATGTCCAACAGCTCTGGGTTTGACATAGCTTTGTATGTTTGGCAGAGATCGCCTCTGAGTAGGCGATATGCGACGGAGTAAAGCTGGAGTTTTTTAAGACGGTCTGCGTAGGGCATCTGTTTGAGGCCTGTAATCCTCTTTGTGAGGTATTTCTGTGGCCTTTCTAGTTGTTGTAGATGTCTTGTGAGGTACATACCAAAAGGGGCATTGTACTCTATAATGGGTCTAATGAGTGATGAGTAGAGGGGAACGATGACCTCTTTTTTTCTGGAGGAGAAACTTTTTGTGATGAGATGTGCCACATAGAAGGATTTCCTGACTACTGTGGCTCAGTGATTATCAAAGGAGAGACTACTGTCCACCTGTATCCCAAGGTCTCTTATCTCACTTTCAGTGTTAAGTATACTACCGCCTATGTTATAGTTCATGGGTACAGAGTTTTTACCAAAGGGGATGACAATGCACTTTTTGGCATTGAGCTTGAGGCCGTGGCTTTAACACCAGGCATCTGTCTCAGTGAGGCCCTTTTGTAGGATGTCCACATCGTTAGGAGTTTCGATTATGGCTCCTAGTTTGCAGTCATCTGCGAACTTCATTAGCCAAAGACATTCTGGGTTAGCCTGTACTTCAGAGAAGTAGATACCAAACAGGAGAGGACCTAGGAATGAACCCTGTGGTACTCCACTTGCCACTGGTCTGAAGTCGGATTTGGAGTCTGCTACTTTCACAGTGTGGGTTCTGTCAGTGAGCCAGTTGGCAACCCATCTTGTAACATAGGGATTTATACCTAGTTTAGTGATTTTATCTATAATTCCATTGTGGGGGATGGTGTCAAAAGCCTTGGCAAGATCTAGATAGGCTGTGTGAACCACCTAACCCTCATCTAAGGCTTTGGTGACTGCTTCAAAGAAGTCTATCAGGTTTAGGAGACATAATCTGCCTTTCACAAACCCGAACTGGGTGGGGTCCAGAGTTTGGAGATTACCAATGTCTTTGTTTATAAGTTCCATGATGATATGTACCATGACCTTGCAGATGAGGCTCGTCAGGCTAATGGGGTGGTAGTTCCCGGGGTGGCTCCCCCCTTGTGGAGTAGGATAACTGTCACTGTGCGCCATTCAGAGGGCAGAAAGCCTGAGGTGAGGCTATGATTGAACATGGTACTTAGATGGGGTGCCAGTTCATTCTGTAGTTTGTGTAGAACGCAGCCTGGGATGTTGTCTGGTCCCATGGATGCTGTGTTCTTGGCTTTGGAAAGTATGGTTTTTACCTGTGCAGCCGTGATTACAGGAACTTTGCATTCTTCTGGTATAGAGATGGGCCCTTTAGGGGGTGAGAGCACTGAACCTATCTGACAGGATGTTGGCAATTTCAGTTGGGTCTGTATATTTAGTGCCATTGTGCTGTAACTCAAAAGCAGATCTGAGTGTTGCCATTGAGATTCTTGACATAGCTATAGAATGCTTTTTGGTTGTCTTTAGGATCAGTGGTGATTTTTTTTTGTAACTAGCTTTGGAGGATTTTATCAGGGATTGCAGCTTCTTACTGAGGCTAACCAGGGAGCTCCTCCACTCATGGGATTTTACTCCCTTTTGCAATAGTTTCTTCCTTCTGTTGTACAGTTTGTTTATGGCAGGGGACCACCAGATTGGCTTCCTTTTTTTGGAGGATAGCATCTTGGCTCTATTTGGGATAGCATGATCCATGCACTCGTGTAAGTGCTTATAAAGTGCAATTGTGTAGGATTCAGTAGTCATAACTGTATTGTCTATCTGCATGGGTGTCATGAAGTTCACCACTTCTGTCTTAAGAAGCATAAAGTTGGCTTTGAAGAATTTTTTTACCATGGTTTCCTTAATGGGGGTGGGGGCAGGATGTGGATATCTAGGGTGATTATCTTATGGTGGGATCGGACCAATGAGGCGTTGACTTCAGATGTGGAACACTGGTCACTCATGTTGGTAATGACTAGATCTAGGATATTGTTGCCCCTGGCAGGGGTATGGATAAGTTGATCCAGGGCATTGGAGTTTATGAATTCCAGAAAGCACTGAGTGAAGGAGTTGGTACTTGAGTAGTTTTCCCAGTTAATGGTGGGGTAGTTGAAATTGCCCATTATTAAGGTGTTTGGTTGAACCCTAATATTTTCCAGTACATCAAGAAAAGAGGAGTGGGAATCCTGGGGCATGGTGCAGGATCTGTAGCAAGGTACAATTTGGATTGCAGCTTTGCCCAGAGTTAGTTGCACTTGGATAACCTTGGATGCATTATGCTGAGCAACTAGCCTGGAGGTGTGGATATCCTTAATGAATATGGACACACGTCCGCCTTTGGTGTTCCGGTCCAGGTTACATGGCCGAAAAGTGTGGTATGAGTTATAGCCTGGTAGTGCAGGGGTGCTCTCTGGAGCCTTGAACCAGGTCTCAGTCACTGCACAGATATCGATGTTCTCCATTTTAAGGAGTGCCTCGAGTGAGTGCATTTTGAGATTTAGACTTCTAGCATTGAGTAGCATCACCCTCAGTTTTTTCTTGCCTGTTCCTTTTCCGGTGGTGAATTTGTCATTTGAACCTTGCCTAAAAAGGTACTATAGGGGCGGCAAGAACCTTAGCCAGTATCCGGAATCCCAGGGGTGACAGGTGCAGGCCATCTCTGGCAAAGCATCGTGGTCTGTCAACCATGTCATCCCAGGCAGACAGATACTGGATCCCTTTAGAATGACACCAGAAGCTTAGCCAATTTTTGAAGTCAATTATGTTGTCCTTATACTGCGGTGTCATTCTGGGTGATGGCAGAATGCTACTCAGGGCTTGGGTCATACCTGCCTGGGCTACAAGATCAGAGAGCTCTTCCACGTCTGTTTTCATGTAGTCCAGGGAGGTACGTCTCAGGTCGTTCACACCAACATGGACAATGACAGAGTCATATTTGTACTTGTTGTGAGGTGACCTGAGTGCATGGGTTATGTGGCGGATCCTGGCACCCGACAGGCAGCTGACAGTAACCTTCTCCTTGTTTAGCCTGGTGAGTGGGACATCAGTGTGCCTGACTATAGAATCACCTATGACTAGTGTGTTGGGTACATTGTTTTGCCTTATTGGCTGTGGTTGAGTGGCACACTGAGTCTGCAAGCTATGTGTCATTTAGGTTGTGTTGGGGGGTGGAGGTTGCTTGCATTTCTGCTTTGGTTGTCTCTGTTGCTTGAGCAGATTATTATTGAGAGCCTCTGCGAATGTTTTTGTGTTTCTATGTGTGGATTCTGGTGGTGTAGATTTAGTGAGACTATGTGATGAGTGTGGTGTGGTGCAAGTGTTTACCTTCTCTTGACTGTCAAGTTCAGTCTTGGTTGGATGGAGCTTTACCTCCAGTTTGGCTAGATAAGTGCATCTCTCACAGGTTGTAGTGTTGGGTGGTAGGAGGAGAGGGTTGTCATATAAATAGTAACTAATTTTGGAGTGTGCCAAGTTAATCTCATTTAAAGATACCAGCTCATATTGATCTACTTCCTGTAACATCTCATGTAAACTTGTGTCATAATCTAAGAAGTACATCAAAATCAACTTGGCACACTCCAAAATTAGTTACTATTTATATGACCACCTGCTACAAGGTACAATTAATGAGCAGTTATATAATTATTTGCATGTTGAGAAACCAAAAGTGCCAGTAATATTTGGTATCCCCAAGACCCATAAAGGGCTAGACCCTCTTAGATTTAGGCCTATTGTTTCTGGTGCAGGAAGCATTACCGAGCCCTTAGCAAAATTTATAGATCATGTTGTGAAGAGGGTTCTATCTTCTATCACGCATATTTGCAAAGATTCATGGCATTTCTTAAAAGGAATTAACCAGCGGATGTTTAGTTTGGACCTCTTCATGGTAACTATTGACATTATTGAAGTTTTTCCGAGTATTCCCCACTCGATAGGATTGGAATGGTTTAGGCAGGTACTCATGGTGGACATCAGGTTGGATAACAGCATCACCAACCTAGCAGTAGAACTTATGGAAATTGTGCTGGAAAACAACTTTATTTATTTTAATGGGGAGTTCTACCGCCAAAAGAAAGGTGTGGCGATGGGTGCACCTTGTGCTTCACTCTATGCTAACTGTGTACTGAACCATTGGGAACAGAAATATGTTTTTGATACACCATGGAAGGAGTTCATAGTGCATTACACGAGGTACCTGGACGATATCTGCTTGTTATGGAAAGGTACCATCAACGACTGAAATAATGTTTTGGAACACATACATAAAAGTACGGAGTTCTTGAAATATACCCACAGTATTGACCCAGATAAATTAAATTATTTAGATGTCACACTGTTTAAAGACTATGAGATCCACTGTTTTCAATCGAAATTATACAGGAAAAGTACATTTTCTAATGCGTATCTCCATTTTGACAGTGGACACCCTTTCTATCAAAAGAAAGGGATAGTCAAGGGCCAGATTATTAGGGCTTCAAGAATGTGTAGTACTTTGGAGACTTATTTAGATGACGTAAACACCCTTCGTACCCTTTTTAAAGAAAAGGGTTATCCTGTTAGCCTGACTGACAAGTTGACACAAGAAGTGACTGAGAATAGGGATTTGAAATATTACCCGTTGTTAGGAACTGGGATATCTAGCTTAGAACAGGAGATAAACCAGAATCGGTTGGATTTTAAGAGTAATTTTATTCACACTTTTTCTTCTAGTTCCCATGAAATAGAGCAGGTCATTTCAAGGTATTGGCCTATACTATCTTTGCATGAGGAGATAAAACAATTTGTCCCATTAGATCCTCATTTTGTTAGAAAAAGAGATTTGAATTTAAAGGAACTTTTTGAGAAAAATAGGGATCCAAATAACAGATCCAGTAGACTCAAGGTGGGTACATACAGGTGTGGTTCCTGTAAACAATGTACCTTTATGCTGGACCAAGACACTCTGTCTATTCCCTCTAGAAAATTTAGATACAAATTCACTAAATACTACAACTGTGGGACTAAGGGAGTGGTCTACTTAGGAATTTGCTTACATTGTCACAGTTTCTATGTGGGTAAGACGGAGAGGCAACTTAGAAGAAGAGTGTATGAACATCATTATGACATCTCGAAGGGTAAAGAAAACAATGCCTTCTTCAAACACTCACAAGTATGTGAAAAAATGGAGCTTAAATTTACTATTTTAGAACAAGTGACACCGGACACATGGAGTGGTAATTTGGAAACTAGATTAGAGTATCGTGAATTATTTTGGTAGTTAAGGTTGGATGCAGCGAGATCGCCTGGGTTGAATGAGACCATCAATATTAGTAGTGTACTTAAGTTGCGAATGGCTCGGTTATAATATTATAATAATAACATGACTGTTTGGGGTATGAATGTGGGTGGAGATGAGTGCTAAATCCAGCATCTTGGTCCTATAGGTAGCTTAATGAGTCCACATAGATCAATGAGTTTTTAGAAGATGGATTTATTATGAGAAGATTTGGTATTGTAACATATGTATCAAGCTCTCATTTGATTGTAATGTATGTTGTTAATATTTTTACAATAGATGTCTTTTAGAGTTTTTAAATATTTTTTACAGTACAATGCACACCTTTATATTTTGTCCTTAAGAAATGGTTAGGTGTTGATTAATTTGAGGGGGATAGGACTATCGTGTGACTGTTGATTATTTAATGAGCCTCAAATGCAACACCAGGTATTACACTCTCTGAAGAAGCTCAGTATTGACCGAGTGAAAGCGCTTGGATTTTATTTTGTTTGGGCTCTTTTTTTGTGCTCGTGGAGGAATAAAGTTCTGCATTTAACTCAATTGGAGTCAAGATATTTGGATTGGAGAGATCCGGGTCCTGTGGCTTTGGGCATTTTTACTGGTTTTGGCTTTGGTCCGTTTTTTTCTGATATTCTGAGATTTACAATATTTACACATAGGAGCATTTTCCATTCAAACAATGTTAAGACAAGTACAATATGTACATAAAGGAAACACTCTTGCAAGTCCAGTTCTAGAGTTAAAAGTCTAAGACTTGGAAGTGGTAATTACAATTAACCTGTGTGATGAAAGCAGGTGCATTTTGCTGCTTAAGATTTTTTTAATGTCTCCACTTTTTGTGGTTTTTAATATCTGGAGGTAGCTGATTCTATGTCATGGGTGCTTTCCTAAAGAAATTTTTTTCTGCAATAGTGAGCTTAAATCTGTCTCTTATTTGAAGTGCTGTTTTTAGTGGGGCAGTAGTCTGCTATTGGGTGGAAAAGTCGTACTGTAAGTAATGGGGAGACAGTTGACTTTTAATAGTAGGAAGCAGTGATGACTATTTGGATCTGTTAGTAGAGCAAATCTGAATATTTTATTTTTGCTTTTTAGATTATTTAGGCATTATGTAAAGAATGAAAGGTGTTCAAAGTACAGTTCATATTCCAGCTTGGGTATTAGGACAACTTTGGCTATGGCTAAGCATGCTGCTATTGAAAGAAAGTGCTGTAACACAATTTATCTCAAGACCTTGGTTGTGATATTGTCAGTATGAATATTGAAGCTTAGCAGGGGGTCAAGTGTTATACCTAGATATTTTTGCTATGATTTAGGGATAATGTTTCCTTTGATGGCGCTTATTGTTTTTTAAGTAGTTGAGAATATCATGTTATTTGTTTCAGTGAGATTAATCAAAGCCACTTACATAGGTTGGAGAATTTAGATTCTATCTTATATTGCAAGGATTTATGGGTATTACTGGCTTCCAATAAAAGGACATTATCTGCACACATAGTTATTTTGTGGTCGAGTAGCTCGTGTGTGATACTATTAATAAGCAGTGTGAATAGACAGGACCTAGCAATGAGCCTTGAGTAATTCCACTACTAAGTATGTCTTTTGCAGAAAGTATAAGAGTAGGTTCTATTTTATAGACAGTTTTTGAACCACAGTATGATGTTATCTCTGATGCTAAGATTTTGAAATTTGTTACGAATAAAATAAAGTTATTGTTAACTGTTTCAAAGGCATGTGTCAACTGAACTAATTCACCTGCTGAAATAAGGCCACCATTAATGTTATGATAGATGGTATCTGTGGCTAAGAATAGGGCTGTTAAGAGTACTAAATGACTTTATGTAACCATGGTGCTCATTGCGCAGTAGACCATGATCATTTATGTGTTTGTATATCAGTTTTTCAAATGTTTTAGTTATGGGGCAGAGGTTAGAGACTAGCCAGTAATCCTTGACTTGAGAGGGGGAATAGACCTTAGGTAATGGATTTATGGTTGTGCAGTTAAATGCAGGAGGAACAATACCTGTGGTTAGGGAAATATTAGAGATATGCATACGGGGCTTTGTTATTCCTTCAACTGACTGTTTAAGAAAAGAAGGATGTAACTTACTGAGTTCTACTTCTCAGTCATTAAGTTTTGACAAATGATTTGGACAGTTGCACCCAGAAGAAAAATCTGTAAGCCAGTGTATTAATCTATTTTGTAGTATACCTGACAAAAAAGCAAGCTTTCTGTCTATTTATTGCTTCTGAGTCAGCATGTTAGCCAGATGAGTCCTGCCTGTAGCTTTGTCCTGAATGAATTGTTGGTAGGTGCATTGCAGATTAACATGGAATGATCAGTGTGTTCGATTGCTGTTGTGTGATCAGTATAAGAGGTCATATCATTAGTGAACAATGCAAATAGCACCCATCTGAATACAGACAGTTGAGGTACTCTGGCTGTAGTAAATCTTGGTGAACACAGCTTTGTTGCAGTTTATTCAAAAGAAATGTTTTCAGGCAAGTTTGAACCTATTTAATTTTGAGCCGCTTCATTCAGATTCCGTCAATGTTCTTTTAGTATGGTTAACTGTATCAAAGGCCTTTGGGTAGTACAACTACACAGCTACAGTACAAAGCCCTTGACTGCTTAACTAAGGGCCATTTGAATGCAATTCCCAGTCCTGAAGACATGTCGCACTTCTGATTAGATTTGTTATTCATTTAGGTACTAAGACTCTGATGCACCACCTTGATATTGTACATCACATGCTGTAGTTGTTGACTTTTTTTATCACTATATTTTTGTTATGTGTATGACTGCTGTACTTAGAACAGACTCACATTCTCACAAACTGTGCTGTTACTTGTGTGGGGCCCCAGTCTTCTGTACCAGAACTATCAATAACATGGAAATGTAAGTTGTTTCAGTTTGCCTCTTTTGGGACTGGGAATATCAGGGGCTCTGTACTTGGCTTGTTGTTGATGTTTTTGTCACTGACCTGTTGTACACTGTGGCCAGAAGAGATGCTCTCCTTCCCTCCACATATATATAGTAATTCTTTTCAAACTGATCCTTATACAAATGGCTCTTTTTATATATTTCATAATAATTTCATCAAACTTGAGGACTTGTTAGTTATCACTGGTCATCACCTTACCCCCATATGAAATAAGGCTGAATTCCTTCTTATTAAAAATAAGGTACGGGCTTTACTTTCTTCTTGGACTGCTGACTGACTCTGCTGTTCTCACAGTCATGGTTCATGAAATTATATATCTGGACAACTAAGCTCATTCAGGAACTTACAATAATGATTCAGACTAACAAACACAGAGTAAAAAAAAGAAAGGCAAACTAATGATTTTCCAAAGTGTATGCTACCAACCATTCCCTAGTGCTATGTTTGTGACACTTTAGGGAGAGCTGCTTTCTGTCTTCATTGCTGGTGTTCCAATTACAATGTGATATTCCAGGAGGGAGTCACTCCATCTCAGTCTCTAAGCTTCAGATACAGTATCACATCGTATGTATATTATCTTCACTCAGGTTTCTGCAGTGGAGTCATTTGTTGCCTGTCTTGTGTCAACTTCAGAGAAGACTTCTGCAAACTGACTTTGTATCTGGCTTCCAGGGACTTTTCTATCCTCCTTGTATGTAAGCCTCCAGGGTCATAAAGCATATTGGAGTTGGACCATTTAAGGCTCTAGTCACCACGGCTGAGAAAACGGTGTCTACTTAAGCTCAAAATTTGAAGTCTTCTCCCTCAGTGTTTTTGTCACTGAAATTCAAAATTTTCAAACTGGAATTAATATGTTATACGATTCCTGGCAACAATCCAGACTTAGGAAATGTGTGTGTCTTTCAAGATGTCATGTTGACAAATGTAATATTTGAACTTTTATCTCATATTTATCTGTTGATGAAATCATTCTTGTTTAGTGTTTTTGTAAATACTATACTGTGCATATTACTGCTTTTTCTGATTAACCAAAATATGTTTTTTATGCAGTTTCATAATCTGTTTCTATATTAGTTGCTTATGTTTCTGTCTGTGTGACATATATGATAATTTTAAATGAATATTTTTTTATTTTTAATTGTAAAAGCCTTTAAAATGAGCACAGTGTAACCACCTACTAAATAAATGAATTCATGAATAAATAAAAGACTGACAGATGGATAAATATGATATGCCTTTGGGTTGTTGAGCTCATTAACAAATGTTTCCCTTTAAGGAAAGAAAGCTTATACAATATTTACAGTTTACAAGAAACAGGTTATACGAGAAAGTTAAGCGAGCTGTAAACACGATACAATTGAAACAGTATGTACTGTGAAGGTAGGTCATATAGTCAAGCAAATGTGTACAATGTACAAGGCATGCCAAGCATAGTTCTGTCAGCACTGAGCAATTCTAATCATGTTTGGCACAGACAGCATAGGCCGTTACAAGCAAAGTATGGGAAATCTGTGAACCATGCTATCACTGGTGGGAAGAATTTCTGGGCCACTGTGAAGTCTATGCTAAAGGATAAAGCGTATACCCCTTCTATCAGGAATTAAGAAGATGGCCAATTAACTCCTGAGCACTGGGATATTGTTGAAATATTTTATTCTGTTTGCATCTTTCCCGGACGTCATCAATGCTATTTACCACATATTCCTAGATGTTTAATATTGATTCTATTTCTGCCTCATATCTGTCTCCATAGCTATAGTGAAAAAATGTATTACAGCTTTGTGATGTCTAGATATACTAATTTTTTGTTCACTCCAAAATTATTTTTTCCATCAGTGTCAGTTTCTACCTGGCCTTTTCCTCTGATCTTTAGTTCTGTTCAGAAAATCTACCCTAACCATTCCTTCTCATATACAGAGATGTTAATATTCCCTTCTGTACATATTAATGCACTACACTGGCCCAGCCTCAAAGCCCTAACTTGCTTATTACACTGAGAATATAAGAATATTCCTTCAACACATACTCAGCTTTTCTTAAAGCATATGCATCTTAACTTAGATTTTGCAAAATTCCTTCCTGCCAGTCTGTTCTCTGGCCTGGCTTATAACATGTGCTTGACTGTCATCAGACTGGCATGCTTGCTGATGCTGCCAATGTCTAGCTGCTCAAGGCCAGTTACACAGCCCAGCATCCATAGGTTCACTCCCTGCTTCTTCCAGTTTGGATCTTAATGTAGTGCTAACAACTGGATATTCTCTTACCTGCTTCACTTTGTCTAATTTGCTTTAATACACAGCTAGTACCCAGGGAACATTCCTGTAGTCCTGTCACAAGTTCATAATCGGTGCCTTACATTCCTCCTTAATGTTTAAATGTCTCCTTTTAGTCTACAAATGTGAAATTACATTGTATGCTCGTAACACCACCGTTATTACAGAATCTTGATACTTTACTGCCCTCTGTCCTTTGGCTCTCATTTCTAAATAAATAGGTAGATAGATAAATAGATGATTGGATGGATGGATGGATGGATGGATGATGGATGGACGGACGGATGGATGGATGGATAAATATAGACAGACAGATAGATAGATAGATAGATAGATAGATAGATAGATAGATAGATAGATAGATCGAAATATGAATGGACAGCTGACTAGCTAGGCAGATAGATGGTAGATGCATAGATAGATAGATGGATGGAAGGATAGAATAAATGGATAGATGCAGAGATGATGGATTGATGAATAGATAGAGCAATTAGATTAGATAGATAGATAGATAGATAGATAGATAGATAGATAGATAGACGGAAGGATAGCTAGCTGGATAGACAGAGAGATGATGGATTGAAATTGATAGATGGATGGATGGAATGCTGTTCTTCACAACCCATATAGCATTTATCGTTTAACATAACCCACTGTCCTTATTGCTGATTGGTTTTCATATGCATCCAACTGGATTTATACTCAGTTATCAGCCTTCTCTCTTCAACTATCAGTTTACCTTCATAGACTCCCTCGTGACAGTAGTAATTATATCAGGGACCTGCTCCATACCAGGAGTCATTATGTATGGTGCTAATACAAGCTCCTGTCTCTTGCTTCCATAACCTCAGAAGAACACTGACTACTACCAACTAATATTCACTTTATTATATTACAGAAAGGGTGATGGATGGATGGATGGATGGATGGATGGATGGATGGATGGATGGATGGATGGATGGAACAAACATCTTGAAGACCATGCAGGGTCAAAGGAAGTAATGGAATTCAAGAATGCATGAAACATTCCTATATTAATTCTAAGCGGGAAAATTAACAAAATGAAGAAATAATTTGCAATCCAACAGTGATATACACCTTATGAAAGAGAAGGAAAATTAATCAATGAGTTGGGCGAAATATTCCTTTCCTGCCATTAGTCTTTGCTTCAATGGTTTGCTTATCTACATCTACATTAATATATCTATATCTCTGTCCATCTATGTAGCTGTCTGTCTGTCTATCTATCTGACTATGTTTTATCAAATTTGGAACAATGAAAGATGATCATTTTAGATTGAATCTAAAATGATTGGAAAAAAAATATATATTTTTGCAGGTAGGCATCTCCGTGTCCCTGATCATCATCACCATCATCATCATCATCATCATCAGGCCCCTTTTTCCATTTTTTTTTCTACATGGGGTCAGGGTATCATGTTAACTGTCACCAGTTATCTTGATTCAGTGCCACACTCCTGCCTTCTTCAACACTTATGCCTGACTGTCGCAGATCTTCTTTCACACAATCCATCCACCTCTTTGCTGGACATTGTCGCTTCCTATTACCTTCTTCCTGTGTGTCCCAAATCTTCCTCCCCAGATTGTCTTTTGCTTTCCTGCACATGCCCAAACCACAGCTATCTGTTCTCTTTGATCTTTTCTGCAATTGGAGCTACTTTGGCTTCTGCTCTTATGCCCTCATTTCTTCATCTGTCCCACACTGTGCATCCCACCATCTTTCTCAGGCACTTCATTTCCATCACCTCTAGCTTCTTCAGCTGTTCTGCATTTACTGCCCAGGTTTCTGTACCATACAGTAGTACTGGTCACGGCACTGTCTTATACACCTTACTTTTCAGCTTCTTTGGCATTATTCTGTCATAGACTACACCTGAAACTCTATGCCCTTCCCTGATACCCCCTGCTGATCGTATACACCAACTTCAAGATCACACAGCAGCAGGATATGGGCAAATTCCATGACTCCGCTGCACCACAATCTCATACAAAAAGCTGCCAGCAAAAATTCATAGATAAGAACGTTTACTCATACAAGTATTCACTCTTCTTTACAGGTTCAAAAAGCATTCACTTATATTAACATTCTCTGTTTTGACCTGTAACCATATAAATGTGCACACATGAATATACTTTTATGTTCATAGGTGTGTACTAGACTAATGGTCCTGGAGCCTTTACAAGCCTAGTCCATAGGATTACACTGTCGAGTAGAGCCACTGGAGTGATCCCCAGGGTGAATTTTCTATTTCCCATCCAGTCATCAAGATTTCTCTTGAAGAGGGCCAGTGAGGTCTTCTGCTTGACATGTATGGGAAGTCTATTCCACAACATGGGCAGTCTCTGGGTTATGATCCTGTCCCTCCAGCATATTCTGTTGATTGTGGTAATGAGGTTGAGGTCTCTGGAGCATGTGGTGGGGAGGGATTTCTTTAGATGTAGCATTTCTAACAGAGCTGGGTCAGACATGGCTTTCACAGTCAAGCAAAGATCGGCTCTAAGTAGGTGATATGAGACAGAGAATAGTTGGAGTTTTTTGAGTCTGTCCATAGAGGGCAAGTGTTTAAGGCCTAGGATCCTATTTGTGAGGTACTTTTGTGGCCTCTCCAGTTGTTGCAGGTATCTAGTGAGGAACATGCCAAATGAGGCATTGTACCCAATGACTGGCCTAATGAGGCAAGAGTAGAGGGAGACACTGACCTCTTTCTTCCTGGATGCAAAACCCTTAGTAATGAGATGTACCACATACAAGGATTTTCTGACCACAGTGGCAACTTGGTGGTCAAAAGAGAGGTTGGTGTCAACCTGTTTTCCCATTTCTCTTATAATGCCTTCTGTGTTCAATGGACTACCATCAATGTGGTAATTCAAGGGAACTGGGTTTTGCCCAAGGGGGATGACACATTTTTTGGCATTGAGCTTAAGGCCATGGTTCTGACACCAGTCATTGGTGTCATTGAGGCCTTTCTGTAGGATGTCAACATCACTTGGGGAGTTAATAATAGCTCCCAACTTGCAATTGTCTGCAAACTTTGTCAGCCAGAGTCCCTTTGTGTTAGCCTGGACTTGATACCGAACAGGAGAGGATCCAGGACTGAACCCTGTGGGACTCCACTCGTGACTGGTCGGCAGTCTGATGTGGAGTCAGCTACTTTCACACTGTGGGTTCTATCTGTGAGCCAGTTTGCAACCCACCTAGTGATATAGGGGTTGATGCTTAGCTTAGTGAGTTTTTCTATGATTCCTGAGTGGGGAATGGTATCAAAGGCCTTGGCCAGATCAAGGTAGGCTGTATAAACCACCTTGCCTTCATCCACAGCTCTGGTGACTGACTCAAAGAAGTTGACCAAGTTGAGCAGGCATGATCTACCCTTCACAAAACCAAACTGTGTAGGATCCAGAGTTTGGAGATTCCCTATATCCTTGTTTATTAGGTCCATGATGATGCGTTCCATAGCTTTGCATATCAGACTCATCAGGCTAATTGGGCGATAATTCCTGGGGTTTGTAATGGCTCCTTCTTTGTGGAGAGGGATGATTGTAGCGGTGTGCCATTCAATAGGGACAAAGCCTGAGGTGAGGCTGTGATTGAACAGGGCACCACAGGTAAGCTGCCAGTTCACTCTGTACAGTTCATGTAGAATACAGCCAGGGATATTGTCAGGTCCATAGAAGCTGCAGTCTTCATAGGTTCATATGTTCATAGGTTAGTACTAGGTTAACTGCCCTTGTGAGCCATTGTAAGCCTAGCCAATTATCCCTTGTGAGACTCAAAGCCTGCACCTTGTGTTTGTAAAGCAAACACCTTAACCATTAGGCCACCCTCCCAAACCTCCATCTTGGTCTTGGACGGTGCTGTTTTAACCTGTGCAGCAGTATTACTGGGTGCCTGCCAATCTACTGGTATTGTGATTGGTCCTTTGGTGGGGGAGAGAGGGGTAAAGTTAGTACTGAATCTGTCAGCTAGTATATTGGCAATATCTGTTGGCTCAGTATAGGAGGTACCATTGTGCAGTAGCTCAGAGCAAATCTGGGTATTGCCGTGGAGATTCTTTACATAACTATAGAAGGCCTTGTGGTTGTCTTTGCTATCTGCTGCAATTCTGTTTTCATAGCTAGCTTTAGAGGATGTGATGAGGGATCTCAACCTTTTGTTGAGGCTCATAAGGGAGTTTTTCCAGTCTTGGGACTTCACTTTATTCCGCATCAGTTTCCTCCTTCTGTTGTAGAGTTTGTTTATGGCAGGGTACCACCAGATTGGCTTCCTTTTTTTTGAGGAGAGCGTCTTAGTTCTATTGGGTATGGCGAGATCCATGTATTTGTGTACGTGTTCATAGAGTGCACTGGTGTATGATTCAGCGGTCATGCAACTATTCTCCATTTGCATGGGTGTCGTGAAGTTAGCCACCTTTATTTTTAGGAGCTCAAAGTTAGCTTTGGAGAAGTTTTTCATGGTGGTTACCTTTGGACTTTTGTGGGGGTGGGGGGTGGGAGGGATGTGGATTTCCAAGGTGATTAGTTTGTGGTCGGATCTAACCAGGGAGGAGATGATTACTGGTGTAGAGCAACAGTCGCCCATGTTAGTAATGACCAGATCAAGGATGTTGCTACCTCTAGTGGGGGGTAAGAATGAGCTGGTCCAGAGCATTGGAATTATGTCACCTCAGCCCCTTATAACCAGTATCTTGAACCACAGTGAATTGTTTTGGAAAAAGACAAGAAAAACTCTGTTTTAGCATCATTACCCATGCCAGTCCATCTACATTATGCCAAATCCTAAGCCCTACAAGAGAAGGAAATCCTCTAGCCTGGGCATTCTGATTGCAATATGCTACAGTATCCTGCAGAGGCACATAATCTCTTACTGTGTAAGTCATACGTTTAACTGACTTTTCCCACACATTACCTCACTGACTGAGATAAAACAGCTGAAAAAGGCTTGGGTACCTACTGCACAGATAGCTTAGACTTGACTGTAATTGTTCCAGGTAACCAACCTAGGTTTGTTTGCACTGAAACCAGAGTGGCAGGGGGTAGCAGACCTGCATATTCCTTTTATAGGCATATGTCAATGACAAGGCCAAAAACTGCCACATTTGCTTTACATGGGATACTTTGCTGCTCCTTTTATTTCACTACTGTTTATTGTGTTTATGTATTTTACAGAATTATATTAGGTGCAATGAAAATAATTCAAATGCAGCAATAGAAGTAACGGTTGATTAGACAGACAGATAAGATTTTTTTATAGAAGCAAAAAATATAAATTTTGTTTCTATAACACACCTTCTGAGTTCCACGTAATGCTTAACTAATATAAACATTTCAAGCCAGTGTTTTAATTGCTGCATGTGTAGTACTGACAAGTGACATGGGTTATGTTTACATATATGCCTGACAAGTGACATGGGTTATGTTTACATAGTGAAAGGAAGCAAAGCATGTGAAGTTGGAGGGGAGTGATCCATATGAAGGACTGAAACAGGGACAGAGAAAAGAGAAAGATAATGACTATAGAAGTGCTGGGCAGTGAGCACACTACAAGCTACAGTTTCATAAACTCATACAGGTACACAGAAAGAGAACATCCACAGTTGTGTTCTGTTTACCACAAACCAAGAACACTTTTAGATGTCCTAGCACATAGTAACAAAGTGGAGAGAAAATCTTCATTAATCTACATAAAGCTAAGCATAAATACTGGAAAAACAGACTGATAAAAGAGGAGGTGTACCTCCTTGGGTGGGTCATTTACAAGTACAATTATGTGTATCTGCCTCTCTTGGGTAGTAAGCACAACAGCCGTGTTGTCCCTATTATGTAGCAAATGTATGCCATCTGTCATATTGCTTAGGTGGTTTTGTGTGAAGCATAGTGTATGCTTCATGTTAAAATATTGAAGAATCGTGATGCGATGGGGTTATAATTGCCACATTAAACACATGCTGTTGACTTTATTACCTTTCATTACTGTCACCACGTCAGCATGGTGTCTCTACAGTCTCCCATAATTATGACTAGTAGCACTTGTCTTATGTTTTGTTCTGAAGCTGAATTTGAACAACAAATGAGAAGTATCCTAGTTGTTATATCATATTAGCCTAGATCTAAAAAAACAGATTGTCAAAATGCAGGATGTGGTCTAAAGGAATATTCAAATCGTATGCTTCCAGCTCAAATACTGATAACTACACAGATTTTTGGAGCTACCTTTATCAAGTTAAAGACATTCTCATGATTTTGATAGCTTTCACAAGTTTTGCTATACATTTTAAACTTATGTTTTCGTGACTTTTTATGATCAAATGCTGTTTGTAATTAATACGGAAAAGCCCCTGACCTGGATCTGAATAAGGATGGCTATTACTTTTAGGATGTGGATGAAAATGATTACAGTTAAAACATTAAATCCACTTCATTTGTGGGTGGCTATTTACTCCTGCCTGGCTTTAAGCCTACAGTGGGGACCAAAGGTGCTAGGCAAGTAGTTAATACAATACATGAGCAGATCATCTGCAGAGGAATGGGAGAATCAAGGAAACAATGAACAGCGTTGAAATCATTACATGCCATGTGGGATAGAAAGGCCTAAGGATAAGTATTAGTGAAAATTTCTCTCTGTGATCAGGATGGCTTCCTACTGGGATGTACCTAAATTTTCTCTTTAATAGTTTTGCAGTTTTGTAGACCTAGGAATAGTGAGGTACCAGCACTCAACTAGAAGGAGATAACAGGATCAAGACAAAAAGTGCATTGAAATATCCCGGTGTTATGAGCGTGTCATATATAACTCACAATCACACTGTAGCAGATTTCTGTATGCTTGCTTCAGATTTCAAACTCAGCCATTATGATCCAATTTTACAAGCTGAAGTAGTAGAAGTCCTACTCGAATGGTTGCTTTGCAGAGTAACCGCGTAATGTTTCTTTCAGAACAGGACAGTGTAAGCCATATTACACGAGGAACGGGTGTATAGATGGCACAGCGAAGATGCATACCCAGTACATTGTAATCTAAGTTAAGAACAGGCATTCATTTAACAAAGTGCAAGAATTCTATCATGTTGAATATTAGTAATAATTCTGAACCAAGATTTCAGAATATTTCATTTAGGATTCCACCTCATTACGTATATATGCTGTTCTGCTGTTCTGAAGAGTTATTTTGTAACGACAACGTGAAATCACATCATATCAGGATTACATTGAGGCAGTGATACAGTTCATGAATCAGGGAGAATTCAATGAATGGAATATTATTAACCTTGACCTGAAATATTCCAAAAGTGAAATGTTATTCAGAAACACTTATATGTTGGACTGCAGTTTCTTACCTTTGACAGTCACTGGCAGTTCACAGTAGTACCACATCACATTATAGTCACCAACATTTTCTCTACCAACAGACAGCTTTATTGTTTGATATGACTTTCTGCAAGACTTGCATTGGATATATATGGTTATGATTCTTCTTTCCCACTAAAAATATAAACTACTATATGCATAACTTTGTGTATAAACGATCTGCATGAATAAACATCCTACTACTATACACATTTTAGTTGAACTTTGTAAACACAATAGCAATCTTAAATTTTAAAACAGTATTATGCAGATACTGAAAATGCACTTTGTCTTTAATCTGTGTTATGGCTGAAAAAGGTCAAGGACCAATCCATCTACCTAGTAAACAAATGAGAATAAATAGATTATGGGGTGTACAAGTTGTGGAATACTTATATTAACACCTAGTCAGATCAAGTATGGCAGTCTTATTGCAAAATGTCATCCAGCAGTGTCATGAAGTTATGAGATGAGGCTTTGTATACAGCAGATTACAAATGTGGCCCCAGAATCCTATCAATTCTGTCTGTCTACCTACCTATCTATCTATTTGCCTGTCTATCTGTTTTGATCATCAGCTATTGATCTAGGTCAGGGCAATTCACAATGGAAAATTAGTAAATAGTTTCAGTTAAAATATTATAATGACAGAAGAAAGCTATAAAGTAAAAATAGATTTTAAGTACAATTATATCAGTCCGAAAATCAGCTAAAAACCATATTCCATTATGTTAACTGTTAAAAGTTAGTATATTTGTTGTTTTAAGCACAATTTCATTACCTATCAGGGCTATGAACAAAGTTATTTTAAGAAAAGCACAAGTTATAGTTATTTTTAAGGTATTTTAAAAGGGACTGTGCTCTGTCAGGTTACAACTATCTCTCAATGAACAAAAGTACATTTGTGGTCAGGAAAGAGGATGATTCTAGTAGGTATGGCATAAATCATCTGTGATCCCATGGTCAAATGGGGCAGAAAGTTCAATTTTCTGTAATTACAAGAAAACAGAAACACAACTGTTAGCATTATTTCAGAGACCTGACTCTGGGAATATTGACAGGAGACTTCTGATGAAGTGGGGACACTAGGCAACCTATGATGTCATTCTGAAGGGTTCTGGGAATTGTTGCTCATGAAAACCTACTTGAGGGTAGACAGTAAGCCCCCACACACACACACACATTATAGCTTCCCTTCTTGCCTTCTTGGGCATACAACTGCTTAATGGACATTAATAAGAAACAGTTAAATGTTAATATCTTTTTTTTTTTTTTTTTAGAATACATATGCCCTTTAGGGTGTTTATTTAGTGGATGATTGGTGTTATCATCACATCAAAAAATAATCATCTCAGCTGATCAAAAATGAGCTGATCAAAGATAGATTGCTTTCTTTCTGTGCGATGTCACAAATCATGGAGATTGGGAGGTTGCAAAGGTTGCCCTTTCCCACTGTAGAGTGATCTTGGAGTTGGTATTTATAATTAGCAGGTGGAAAGGGTGAGGGGGTGCAGCTGGACTTGCCCCCTGCAAAAAAAGATCAACCATTTTTTGTCAATTGTTTGCATGTTGATTGTATGAGTAAATGACTAATTGTCATATAATTGCCCTTTGATGTAAGATAATATGATAGTCTCTAAATGTGCAAGATGGGGAAATGAAAGTGAAGAATTTCTTTGAATGACTCATTAAAGTAATGTCTGTTTAACAAAATGGTCATATATTGAGCAGAAATCTTTATTTCTGTGACAGGCATAATGAAATATAATTTAATGAACAGACATAATAAATTATAATGAATAAAGTTTAAAGTTCAGTAAACATGTCCCAGAGTCTCCCGTTTCCTTGTCTATATTACATCGAAGTTTTAGTTAATCGAATAATGAAAACTTGATCTTGTAATATCAACAGCTAAAATTGTCAAATGGTCGATTCAACCAAGGGAAACACTTCCCTTGGCTGAATAAAAAAAAAGACCTTTACATCCGAAATCAATTGGGGGACTTCGCTCCTAACAACCCCCAGATGTAAGGACACCCCCCCACCTAAATATACCAACTCCGAGATCGCTCCAAATTGGAGAAATGGGCATACTCCACATAATGACTGAGGGAAGTGTTTCCCTGGGTTAAATCGGCTGTTTGAAAATTTATGGTTTAGATATTACAAGTTCGAGCTTTACTAATTCGATTAAGTAAAGCTTTGATCTTGTAATATAGACCCGAGTCTCCTAATAGCTGACCTTGGTTAAACCAAATAATTCAATGTAATGTATATGGAAAGAGGTGTAGTTTTGCCTCATGATATACATAGCAGAACTCAGGTAAACACCAGTTCAGATGCAAACTCACACGCAATAAAAAGAATAAAAACAATAATTTGTTGGTGATATTCCATGAGACTAAATGAATTTAGTTCAGAAATGAAAACTGGTAAGTTATGAATCACAGTATAAAATATAGTGCTGAATAAAATGCATTTTTTTTCAGTGGCTTGATCTCTAAGTACATATTAAGCGCTAATGTGCTTGACAAGTATACACTGCAGTATTAAACAAACAGCTAGCAGATAAAATGCATTTGCTTGATGGCAGAAGGAAATCAGCTAGTCTGCCCTTTTGAAGTGTGTTCAAAGTTTTATCTCCATTTCATCCATACCTTCCAGCTCCCCCCATCTTACCCTCTAGAATGCCTCCATGAATTTGCTAAATGCCACCTATTCCAATAAGTCCACTTCAAGTATCTACAACATTGACATCTGGGGAGTAGTTAGTCCTTACAAACTGCTGTCTTTGCCCCTTCACTTCCCTGCCCTTCTTGTTCAGGATGACCCCCATCACTTCTCTCTGATATGAGCTTGTGTACCAGTACTGGATACCACACAAGAACTCTGATTTTAAAATTTCTGTAAAGAAAAACTGCACAGTGCTAAGAAAGGAAGAAAAAAATTCTGGCCCTGTGAGATGATGACTTGGCTTGAAAGTTTCCTTTCCATGATGTAACACTTTAGCATTATTCAGTATAGACAGAGCAATTATTCACGGATGATACTATAAAAACATGCAGCATCTTAAAGCAAGTGGTATCAAAGCAAAAGCAATAAAAAGAAGAGAGAAAGATATTACGTTTGACAATGATAATAGTACAGGTCACTAATGTACCCAAAATAGTTTTTCTCTAAGGCCCAATCATGCAATTCAATTATCATTGCAATTTAAGACCCTTATCCTGGCAGAAATAATTGGAAAAAGTGAAACATGACTTTGTCTCTTGCCACGTGACTGTGTTCTAAGATTAACTCACAGTGTATCTCCTCAATTATGTTTCATTTTAACTGTGTTTATTCTTGACTGTGGCATATTACCGAAAACTGTCCAAGTTATCCAGTGTAGAAAGTAATAGCTCCCAAATATAAGCAAAACATGAAAACTGTGACAAGAACAACATAAATATGAAAAGCAAAATTCAAATGGCATTATTATTTTTCTATATGTTTTATAGTTATATTTCTGTAACAAATTATTTTATCTTGATATTGTTTACTAAGATCAAGAGGAACATGTTTATTTAAATACTCCACAAAGAAATATTTAAAGTAGATTTGGAGAGACAACGTCCAGTAATTATTTTAATAACTGAAACAGGGAATATATACAGCTGTCATTTACTTCCACCTCTATGTCAGTGGTATGGAACTGATTTTAAGATTATTTTTATGTGATGATAGAATTAATGGAACTCTGTAAAAGACTGCGGTATTACCTGTCGGCTCATATTTACATACATCTGACATATGTGTTTTTGAGCCTTAGATTTGTATGCATATGTATAAGATTTTGGGGATATTTTATGTTGCCATTAAGAATGTTCTCTTTTTAATTACAGATCCTGTGGAGTTTGACATAACGTCATATTGCATTCAAACAACATTCTAAAAATGTTCTGGCCTGGCTGCTTTATATGAACTATTAGATCGTGTGTATGTACCAATAAGTATGCATTGTGTGCCATTTTTTATATACACAGTAGTGTTATTGTACATGTAGTGTGAAACTGATGTGAACACCAATAGTGCATCTAATAGGGGAACTGGAAGTGAAAGTAATACAGATGCTATATTTTAGGTATTGACTAAGCAGCACATCCATGGAAATACATACAGGAACTAAAAGATTTAAAATAATGTGTTGTGCTCCATTTTTAGTGACCTGGTGTCCACATCATATATCATTTATGACATTGTCTTTCTTGTATCCATTTGTTCAAGTCAGTTTAAGGGTCCCATGTTGTAACTTTCTGATTTTCATTATAAGGGTCTCCACCATCTTAGCCATGATTCCCACCTACACATTACTTTCCAGACTGATTTCTAGCCTCTGTTTTAACCCAACAATATACAATTCACAGTAACTTTGCACATATACCTGCTTTCTTTTAGGGTGAAGAGCCCTTTCTTTCTTTTTTTTTCATTTATTTCATTCTGGTATGCAGAAGGCTATCCAGTAGAATTGTACTTCCATAGTTTCTTTAGGTGATAAACATTTTATAGCTTGCACAGAATATGGGGCCTTCATTCATTAACTCCTTTCACATACTGCAAAGCTTGCCTTAATTGAATGGCGTAACATGACTGTTTGCAATACTAAGACAATAATTATCAAGATATCACAGCTTAGTACTAACCTCTCTAGCTGTCATGAAGCTGGAGATCATCACTGAATGGGGTTGTACATGCCCCCCTCCTTTGGGACTTTGCATGGTTCAGGAAGCTGCCAATAAAATTTTTGCACAGTGATGAGCTTCTTGTCAAGGACTGTTTCTGTATGGTTAGTGTAGGTATCACTTTAACAGTATGAAATAAATAACTGGCACTAACAGAGGTCTGAGTGGCCAACACAGGGCATGATTATGTACTGGTAGAAAATGCTGTGCTACGGATGATATGGCATGTCATTCACGTCATGTCCTTTCTGCTACTACAGTGTCCTAGAAGCTGAGGTAGCCCATTAAAATATTATAATTATATGAATAAAATCATGTTTTATGTATTATAATTATAGTCCATAGTTATTGCTATTCCACAGGTTCCACAGTCGCATCAACCTCCTGAAATTTCAATAGAATAAGTCTTCTCAGCCCTGTGAAAAGATAAAGACAACTCATCCATGCACCCTGATAACATAACAGGTTGCCAGATTAGCAATACCAAAAATGACCTATCTGAATCTCCTCATTAACTTCTTTAACCTGAGCCTCTTCACTGGTTACATTCCTGAAGACTGGAAAACAGTCACTGTAATGCAGTTATGCAAGGGTGACCTAACCATGGACCCTGGTATTGACCCGTTAGTCTCACTAAATTCATATGTAAAGATATGGAGCATGTTTGTAAAGATATGGAGCATATTATCTCAGACCTCAATAATCTGGACATGGAGAATATCTTAAACTTGGACCTTCATCAATTAAGCTTTGTTAAAACAGATCCTGCCTCTTTAACCTAATTAATTTCTTTGAAAAAGGCACTGAAGTAGTCATGCAGTACATACAGCATATTTTGACTTTTGCCACTATTCCCCATACAGACATCATTGTCAGACTTGTAAGTCTGAAGATAAACCCATATATTGTGCTGTAGATTGCTAACTGGTTGTCACACAGAACCGATGTGGTTTGAGTTGTAGGAGTCACTTCTGAAAGCAAAGAAGTTACCAGTTGTGTACCACAAGGCTCAGTACTGGGTCTTCTCTTATATGACATTTATTTCTCAGACCTTCACACCAAAACTCCTGACCTATGGTTATATAATTTTGCAGGTGATTCTAAGTTGGATGTTATTATTTGATCTTCCATTGATTCACAATTGCTCCTATATGGGTGAGATTATGTCAACGGCTGGTGTAACAGCATAAAAAAGTAATGTAAAATTACATGTTAAAATGCAGCATAGTCCTTTTTGGTAAACATTTTCACATCATACCTTATAAGTGACACACCACTCTAATCTAATACTGCCTTAAGGGATCTAGGCACTATTATTGATAATGCCTTAGCTTTTGATGATCATGTCTCAACTGATAATGCCTTAGTATTTGATGATCATGTCTCGATTGATAATGCCTTAGAGTTTGATGATCATGTCTTGGCAGTAGTTTAGAAAGCCCCCTGTCAGGTTTGTCTACTTTCCAGAGAAGTTTTAGTTCCCCATAACTCATCAGACCCATTGTTCATGGCATGAGCACCTTCAGCATGTCATGGACGTCCTGGGCAGACTGCAAAGGGCAGGATTGACCATTAAGCTCAGTAAGTGTCAGGTGGGTATGGCAGAGGTCTCCTACCTGGGACATAGAGTGGGGAGTGGTAAGATCAGGTCAGAACCTATCAAAGTGGAAGCTATTTAGGTGTGGCCTGCCCCTGTTACCAAAAAGCAGGTGAGAGTGTTTTTGGGGACAGCGGGAAACTATAGAAAGTTTGTTCCCAATTATAGTACAACAGCTGCTCCTCTGATAGACCTGATGAGGAAAAACAGGCCAGATAAGGTAGTATGGATCCCAGCACATGAGCAGACATTCCTGAAGTTTAAACGGGCTTTGGGAGAACCCCCTGTGTTAGCCAGTCCAGATTACAGCAAAGAATTCTTTTTTGCGGGTGAATGCTTTGAACTATGGGGTGAAAGCTGTAATCAGCCAGGTTTCCTCAGAGGGGGAAAAAAGCACCTAATTGCATATCTCAGCTGTAGACTCCAATATAGCGAGGAATGTTATGCAGCAGTAGAAAAAGAATGTCTAGACATAGTATTGGCACTACAGAAACTTCAACCCTATCTGTATGGAAGAAAATTCACTGTAGTTACAGTCGACATTCCCTTAACATGGCTGCAATGAGCCAGCCAGCAAAATGCCAAGTTATTAAGATGGAGCCCAGGGTTGCAGGCATATGATATGACAGTGCAGCACCATAGTGGTGTCAGCAATGCCAATACAGATGTGCTCTCAAGACAGGGTATAGGTTAATGTGTTCCCAAACAGTCTGATGTCCCTCAAGCCATGTCTCTCAAGGATCACTTGAAAAACTAGCTTCAATCTTCAAAGGGGGGAGATATGTGATGATGTGAGGTATTGCAAGCTACACCAGGAGAAGTAAGGCAGTGGATGTGTAACATATTCCAGCATAGTTAGCTGGAGTTTTGTAAAGAATTATATGCCATTTGTATATCAAACTGATTAATACAGATGCTTGTGTTAAAAATGTACCAACAGTGGGTCCTGCTGGACAGAAAAGAAATACACCTGTATGTCAGACTGTATTGAGATGAATATATTGTAACAGAGGACACTGGAAGAGAAGAGGTTAATCTCAGTTCAGCTAACTTTGAAAAATAGTCTGAAATTAAATTACCTGGTTTAGGCCATAAAGATCTCGCAGTTCTGACTGCAGCCAGAAATGAAATGTCTGTGAAAAACAGGACAAAGAATCCTACTCTGTTGTCCTTAGGGGTGATCTAATTGCTACCTAGGAAGGGTGGAAGTTTTCAAATGGTTTTATAGTTTCCAGATGCTATAACACATCTCAGCAAAGCTCTGTCTCTGTGTATGGTAACACGTATGTGCTAAATTCTGGTTCAGTTTCTAGCAAAGTGGGTACTGTGGGAGCCAGAGTCAGATGACCAGATGTATGTGATGTGATTCTGTAATCCAGCACTGAAATGATGTTTTAATACTAGATGAGACAGAAATCTCAAGGCAGTCTGATTTTGAAACCTGACCAAGAAGGAAGACCACTCACCCACTTCATCTTGCCTTTCTTTAGTAAGTAATCAGGGAATAGTAATTCTTTAGATCAGTCATAATAATATAGAGAGATTAGTTAAGTACTGTTTTTCTGTATCTGTGTGAATTTATTTGTCTATGTTATTTTTCCTGTGATATAAATTCTGGTGTTATTGTAAATAGATCTTTTGTACTTTCATGTTCTTTTATTATTTATTATTAAATATATTTAAACTTTTCATTATGGCTGGTCTTTTAGAGAATATTTTAAGCTTTGAGAGTAATTATATTTATTTGGTGACACTGTGGCCATTCCTGAAAGCCTTGGTGCATTGGTCAAATACTACCATTTGTATTAGTATTAATTTTACTCAGTATAACTAGGTTCCCTTATAAGATCTTTAGAGTAGCTGGCTGGTGGCAATATAACTATCTTATTATCTGGTCAAAGGTAGCAGAGCTAGTAAATCTGTGCCTGCCTTTCCCAGGTGTGTGTGTGTGTGTGTGTGTGTGTGTGTGTGTGTGAAAATCAAATCTCAGAGAATGTGTGTCAGCTACATGGAGCAGGGACAAGGAGCCCTGGTTGGGCTTGGAACACTTGGCTGAGGACCCAGCTCTACAGCTGTGCCAGTGGAGAATCTTGCTGGAGGCCTGGAGAGAGAGAGATGGGGGAAATCCACCCCCTGGACTTAGTACGTTCCCTGTGTGCTCTTAAGAAAAATTGTGCTTCGTGCAGACAGCTGCATCTGGAAATACTGTGTGTATCCATTTTTGTTCCAAGTGAACATCCCTCACCAGTGTCCATGGTGAGGATTGGTAATCCTTGATTATTGGTCTAGAAGAGGGACGTCACAGATGTCATGAATAGTTATGGCAACAGTCTTGGCTATGTTAAGACACAGTTGATTAACAGTCTTTCAGCTCTGGATGCATTCTAGATGTGCATGTAATGAGCCCACAGCAGACAACTTGTCTTGATGGAAAAAAGAGGTAGATCTGGTTAATCCTTTGTCTAGCAATGATACTGAAGACACTTCTTCCTAAAGAATCCAGTGAATAGGAGCATATACATGGAGAACTATAAAGAGTCCAGTTTAGAACTATGTAGAATTTCATATGTGATAGGATAAGTTGATAATAAATTTATCCCACAAACAGTTCACTGGGTTTATAATGTCAGGTACACAACATTGAATGCACCAGCGGATTCACAGTAGCTTCACAGCCAGTCATAAAAAATGTTGTTATGAACTGTGATAAATGCTGAAGAGAGATCAAGGAAGGCCAGAACAGAACAATGTCACTGAACATTCGTCATTAGAAATAATTCAAAACATATGTAAGGACTGATTCCATACTGTGTCTGCTACAGAAACCAACCTGCTGCTGATCATGAACACTGTTCTATGATAATAAATGTATGCTGTACACAAGCAACTTTCTCAATAACCTTAGCTAACTGCAGAAGGTTTGAAACTGGAATGTAATTACACAGACTGCGAGGATCTAAGTTATTCATCTTCAAATCAAGAGTGGCCAAGACCTCCTTTAAAAATAGATGTAAAACTCTACTGCTTAAGAAGCAGTCATAATTTGATAAATCATTGCTCCAAGCACATGAAGATTGTCAAAAACATGTCCTGTCTAGAAAAGCTGCAAACTATATGTAACAGCCCACATACGTGAAATCTGGGAAAACAGTTCAAAATATCCAATCTCTTAAAACTCACACCTACTCCAGGCTGGAAGTTTTACTCTGGAATTGCCCTTTGAGTTAATCATGGAAGTCAACACAGTCCACAATGAGGTCAGCTAGATTGTTAAAAAACTGTCTAACTCTCATTCTTCTTATGGAATGCTGTATGGATGGAGAGGCAATCCAGACTATTCAGGTTGTGAACCACCTAACAGGGTGAGGCTGTTTGATTAGACACACAAGAGATCTCCTCCCACTGTATCTCCATTTATACTTAGGCCTTCATCCTTGTCTCCACAAAATACAAAAGCTCTGTGTCAAACTTGGACTCATATCGTTAAAATAAACATGGCATACATAATGTGGGGCAATCAAGTCAAGTACAGAATGAGCAGCTAAATTATAAGCTGCAGGTAACTCATCAATACCACCTGTACAGGACACCAAAAGGAGCTGGTGAAAGTCAAGGGCAAAATGAATTCAACTTATAGCATGGCAATTTTGTCAGTCTATCTGTTATAGTGGAGGGAGACAGAAAGTGAAGTAGAACAATTGAAAATCAAAAAAGGTTGTGGTCAGACAATGAGATCTGTTCCACCAACAAGTCTGATGCAGATACATAATCTCTCCCCAACTGTAAGCCCTTCCACCTTTCACCAGTCTTACAGTACAGTGTCCAGCCCTGCACTTTGCTCTTGCCATCAACCCGCCAATACCAGAAGCATTAGTTCTAGATTAAAACATTATTATAAACTCAAAAATAAACTACTGAAGCTCATCACTAGGTTTAAAACTATCCTAACACTTGGTGGTGGCATCCACACCAACCCCGGCCCATCTACTTCAGTCAGTCCTACCCCCCCAATTGTAATCCAAGTTATAATCCTACAATTGATAGGCCAGCTAACTCTCTACTGGCTTGTCACCTTAACATTAGAAGTATTAACAACAAGGTACATGAACTTCATGAACTCCTAGCTATCCACTCCCCTGAGATTCTCTGTTTATCTGAGACATGACTAAAACCTGCCATTACAGACAATGAAGTGCTACAACCTGGGTATAACATATACAGGCTGGATCATGCTTCCAGGAAAGGGGGTGAGGTAGCTGTTCTATATAAATCTGCATTGAACATCACAACTGAAGCTATACAACCACCTCAAATTAACAACTCAGAAATTCTTGCCACCAAACTACAAATGAATAAAAACAAATGTATCTATATCATCTGTATGTACATTCCCCCAGGTAATAATGTAGCCACACTTGAAGATACCCTTCACTGGCTAACATGTCACTACCCCCAAGAAACCATACTACTCGGAGACCTCAACATAGACTGGAATACCTGTTCCCCAGACTCCCCAACAACCCATGTCAACTTGCATGCATTCTCACAAGTCATCACAACCCCTACCAGGATAGGTAAACCAAACCAAAAAGAAAGCATACTTGATTGGGTACTTATAAACAGTCATCCCCAGTTGTACACCTCTGGGACCCTCCCTGATGACATAAGCAAAAACCTTCCCACTTATATTATTAAGCACAAAGCCATTAACCCCAAAGAAACAATAAAAACTTTCACCCCTCCAAATTCCAACAAGAGCTAAACTCATGTAAATGGTCAATTTTAATACACCTCCCCTTAGATGAAGCAGTCGGGTACTTTAACAACAAATTCATAGAAATCCTTGATTCTCATGCACCCATTCGTTCAACAAGAACTAAGGCAAAACCTGCACCATGGCTTTCCAAAGAGTCTAAACAAAAAAGTCACCCTCAGAAATAAGGCATGGGCATTATGGCAAACTACTAAAGACGCCCAAGACCACATTAAATATAGGCAACTGAGGAACATCACTAAAAAATCCATTCTACTAGACAAAAAAAAATTACTACTATAATCTACAGGAAATAAATCATAGCAAGCCTCAGAAATTCTGGGCAGGTATAAACAAACTACTACATCCCGGACAAACTTCCACCCCAGTCCCCACAGCCTCCATTGATAAACCTCCCGAGGAAGTCTCTGACAGTTTTAACTGTGAGACCATTCAAGCCCTAGTGAGCCAACTACCTCCTAGCCACCCCTGTCATGAAATCAACACCCACAGAAACCAACCTATATTTAGATTTCAACCAGTTGCCACCTCCCTCATCCATACCCTGATTAAAAAAATGAAACCAACTACACTCTCCGCTGAACAACTCCCTGCCGAGTATCTACAAAAAGCAGCCAGTGCCATTGCTTACCCCATCTCGATACTAATCAATCGAACAATAGCAGAAGCCAAAATCCCCTCTATTTGGAAAATATCCTGTATAATCCCACTTCACAAAGGAGGTAGCCGATAGCAATACTATCCCCACTTGCAAAAATTATGGAAAAATGTATCCATAGACAACTGATGCATCACCTAACTCAGAATAACCTCATGGCAGACTCCCAGCATGACTTCCAACCTCATGACAGCACTACTTCAGCCCTTCTAGCCTTCTCCAATACCATAAACCATAACCGCAATAACAATAACATATCCTCAGCCTTCTTCTTGGATCTCTCCAAGGAATTTGATATGGTGGATCACCAATTACTAATCAATACCCTGAAAACTTTCTGCCTAGATAATACAGTCATCCAATGGTTCCAATCCTATCTGAAAGATAGACAATAGGCTGTCTTTTGGAAAAACAAACTTTCTAAACTCTTACCCAACAGACTAGGTGTACCCCAGGGATCCATACTAGGCCCCCTTCTTTTCTCCATCTTCATTAACAACTTCTATTCTGCTATCCCTACAGTCAGCTGTGTCCAATACGCTGACAACTCCATCCTGATTTGCTCAGCCACTTCTCCAAATGAACTGTGGTCAGCTATACAAACCACCTTTAACACTATTGAAAACTGGCTTTCTGGTCATTGTCTGATTCTGAATCCCAAAAAACAAAAACAAACTGCTGCTATTCTCACCAACACACAGGTCTACTGCATTCACTTTTACCATTAAATCTAATAATGGCACAATAATCTCCCCAGACTCCTCTACAAAACTGCTAGGTGTTTTAATCATCAATAATCTCAAATTCAACCTACATGTTAATCAATCTATAAAGACCATCAATAAAAAACTAGGCTCACTTTACAGGATAAAAGCCTTCTTAACCCCTCCTGCTAAATCTGCCATAGCTTGCTCTCACCTATTTTCAACTCTGCTGTATGCATCCCCGATACTCTCCAATCTAAACAAATCTGTCCTCAACAAACTCTCTATCTGCTATAACCATATTGCCAGATTTGCCACCGGCCTGCCTTATAGGACTCACCATTGTATTAACCTAAACCAGCTTGGGTGGCTAGAACTACCAAGCTTGATTCAGTATAACCTCATGATAACTGCCCATAAAATCCTTTACAATCCAGATAATACTGCTGCTCTTAAAAATATTACAATCACCTGCCACTTCGATCCTCTAATAAATTACTAGTCCAGACTATCAAAACTAAAAACTCTGCTGGTGACTCTCTCTTCGCAAACTCTGTTAGCATATCCTGGAACTTTCTCCCAACCGAAATTACTTTGCTCAACTCCCCGAGCCAATTGAAGACTAGACTTAAACAACATTTGACATTAAACTGTCTATGCCAACGTAGCAAACCTGACTAACTCTTCTTGACAATGAGACTAAAATAGTTATTTTAGCTTACCTGTGGCACTATCCTGACCTTTACCTTGCCTAACTCTAATGTGTTTTGGCATGTAACCACTGTAATTATTGTATCTGTAAATAACTGTATGAGGTAATAACAGCATGCTTAGCTGACTTGAACTACTTAATGAAGACCTAATCTCTGATTTTTGTTAACCCCAGAACTACTATTATTTGCCTCTGTATGTAACCTCTGTACAATTTGTAATCATAAACCTTATTGCTTGCTTAGACATGTTAACTACTGTATATATACTCCATTTTAATCTAATTTTGGTGACCTTGGAGCTTTTCTCCTAGATCCTCCACTGAAAATGGACATGTATCCAGTCGAACTATCCCTATCAACAAATGTAAAATAAATAAATAAATGTCCAGAGTATGCCCAAAATGATGGGTTGCAGAAGTAATTACAAGAGAAAAGGCAAAACATTTCATAATAGAAAGAAAATCATGTGCAAGATTCATGGACTCATTGTTGACCCAAATGTTGGAGTCACAAAAAAATTAGCCTATTTGTTATCAACAATGCTGGGTCAGTGAGGATATCTGTAATTTTGGGAGGAATGTTTTCAATATAGTGGGTGTTCAGTAAATAGGAAGGGACATGCAGCTCACTCCTATACCCATGGCATGCCTGAAGTCAATGACAGCCCCAGACTTAACCTAGGAAAGTCTCAGTGGTCAAAGAACACAAGTTGATAAACCCACTTACGATCCTGCCCAATTAGGGAGACTGCATTATGGGGAATCCAGGTGTACAACACCTACTAAGTAATGACCAAAATTGTCTTCTAACATTATCTGTGGTAAACGCCAGGTCCATATCTTGCAGCAAGCCTGAGATGATATCAGGCTTCTTGCAGATGTACCTCATGTTGGTATAAAGTGCTTACATAAGTGCCAGTGGTCCTCAGGTCCCCATTTTCAACTGGCATACAAGACCAAAACTCAGAAACTTGCATAGCAATTCAGCCTGAGTGGTAGCTAGACACCCTGATAGCTGGCAGGTTCAGAAAAGTAGGAACCCCCATGCAAATACACCTCTGGTGCTTACACTGTGTCCTTTCAAAATTTATATGTACAACAAAACAAAAATATGTCAAGGCCAGGTTTAAAAAGTCAAAAGGTGTGTTAAATGAGGAGGACAACCCTTAACTAATATAAAAATATATGCCCCCATTACATACAATTTAAACTAATGTACAGTATGGATCCCTGCAACTCTACCACAGCAAGAACAGAAAAAATTAATTCTGCGGTATAAAAAAGTAAATTAAATCCAGTAGTAATACACACAGCACTGGAGCTATGATTGCTTCATAAATCAAGTTGTTTCATGGAACAAATTCCAAAGGTAAAATGAACTTCTTAATGTCTGCATACTGGTGTGTGTGTATTAACCAGGGTGCAATAAATAAAATGAGATACAGCTCTAAAGATGTAAAGGACTCACTATGGAAACAAGCTTAGCAAAGAACAGCCGACCAATCAAGAATGGTATATTAACATTAAATCTCCAAGGCCATCCTCTTAGAAACTTGACAGCATCATCTTGGAAACAACAGTAATTTGGAAAAAAATGAGTAATCTACAAAAAAACCCAAATAACAGAGACAGAGGGCTGGAATCCCACATTCATTGTGCTAAGGTATGCTGAAGATGCTAAAGATTATAGAAACACTGAAAACCTTAATTAAATCTACAAAACTAAGACAGGATATCTACTCCTCCATAAAACTGACAAGGAACAATAAAGCCTGCAGCAGGTGCAGTGTAACATACAACACTAATGGTGTCCATAACCTGTAAATGAAAGCAGTGGAAAAATACAAAGTTTCCAGTAGCAAGCAGACAATCCATCAGTAGTCTGCAAATGCTAGGCACAGCTAAGCACTGCACAGAAGCTGAGCTAGTGATAAGCATAATTCAAAACAAAGATACTGACTTCTGTAGGAAACACCAATATGGTACTAAACACAACACAAAAACTGTGGTACTAGGCAAGGACCACAATAAGCAATGGCAGATAAGACAAGAAAAACAGGTAAAATACAAATCAAAAGCAGTAACCATAAAAGACTCAATAGCCACCCATTGCCATCTTGCCTAGCTGAGAGCACCAAGTGGGTAAAATGCCCAATACTCAGTCAAACAGGCTCCTTATAGGCATTGAATCAACTTAATCAAAGAAGAACTGCAGATATTGAATCTGAGGTAACCCTTGAATCCAACAGTCTGTGGACATTTATGGTGGTGTTGGAACTAAAATGTATGAGAGCACCAGGTTCTGTGTACAATATATGGAACAAAATAGTCAAACTGAGTCAGATGCTCACCCCATGGGCAGAACAGCTGATGCAATAGAGTAGCTGGGTGGGGCTAAAAGTCTGACCATTACTGCCCTGATTAAGGGTTAACTGCAGGTACCCTTGGTGCCTGCAGTAAGGGAGACCAGAATTTTTTTATTCTTCTTTGGTTGCTGGAGTGCTCTAAAATGAATTTTGGGATGAAGACTGCTCATTAACTTTCCAGCCACTGTTAGACTGCACCATAGTGGGACCTGCTGACCATGGTCTTGCTTACACAGGCGATACTGTAATTTTATTTGGTCTTTGCAGGAAAATGTGTGACTTGTCAGGAATAGGTGAGCAGATTAAAACAGGTGAGGTTGTGTATTAAGGCAAAGGAATGTCAAGTAGGAATGACAAAAGTAACTTATCTGGCCATTGGGTGGTTAGTGGCAACATCTGGCCAGTGCCAGCCAAAGTGGAGGCAGTCCATGTATGGCTTACCCCTCTTACTCAAAAGCATGTAGGGGCATTGCTGAGTTCAGACTGGGTACAGGCATAGAATCCCCCCCCCCCACAAAGACACAAATACTGTACAACAGACACAGACCAAATACTGGTGCCAAAGATGTGGTCTAAAACTCTTTGTTAAGGAATGCATAATAGTATCCTTTGGGAAGACAGCTACCCCTGGAAAATACCACACTGATAATACACCCCTAAGAGCAGATCTAGTGGTCAGGGATGTGGTAACACTTGTGGACAGTAACCTTGCCTTTAACCATCATGTGTCTACAGCAGTAAGAAACAATGGTCAGGAAATCATTCTGTGTTGCACAACTTATAAGAAAAGGTGTAGCATCTAGGTTCAAGGATGTCATTGTTCTGCTGTAGTTGCCCCCCCATCAGACCAGTCATTGATTACTGTGCCCCCTTAGTTATGTGCTTGACTAGGTATATGCAAAACTGGATTGTCTACAGAGGTTCTTCACCTAAAGAATACAGGGACTAAACAACATGTCCTATTCAGACTGTCTCAAATCCCTAGCCCTGTAATTGGTCTCCTGTAGACTGCTGAGAAGCAACCTATGCCTGGCCTACAAAGTATCCTTTAAGCCTGCTCTAAGGGACCTTTTGCACATCCACAAAACCAATAGCATCAGAACTACTCAATGTAGGTTCTTTTACCTTGCTTGCCACATAAACAGGACATGTTGGAGGCATAGGTATGTGTCTCAGCCTACTACTTCTTAGAACAGGCTTCTATCCATATGAAGCAGAGCTCTTCTCTAACCCAATTCAAATGTAACTTGGACAAATGGCAAAGGAATTGGAAATTTACCCCTATGTCTCTTCTCTGTTAGACAGAGGCAGCCTGTAAATGCTTGACCACTTAAGCCCAAGCCTACATATAGCCCTTAAAATAACCATAGGGTATCAAGACTTGTCAGATACATTTGGGGAGCATAGCTAGCCTTAAAAAGGCCCCCAGGGGTCATTAGTCTAGTAATCACCTATGACCCTATCAGCAGGTAAGATCATTTCTCTAAGTCACTTTCCATGTTGACATCAGAAATAGAGTTGTTAAACATGCAGAATTCATCTGGGCTGTCTGGAGTTAGGAGACACTGTTTGGAAAATGGAGACTGTACTGTATTGTCCAGAAAAAATAAAATATTTCCTTTTAATTTAAAAAAAAAACTTTTTTTTATAAAGGGCATTCTTCTTTAAGAACGCCCTCTGTGTCTGGTTGCACAGACACAAAAGCCGAGATTGTTTATGTCATCGTGTTCCCTGCAGGTGGAATCTGAATTCCAGAAGACGTTTGGAGTGCGCAGTGGCTGCAGACCACCACGAATGGTCAGACAAGTGAGAGGTGTGTGTGTGTGTGTGTGTGTGTGTGTGTGTGTGTGTGTGTGTGTGTGTGTGTGTGTGTGTGAAAGTAGTTTCGGCAGGTCCTGGTTATTGTTAAGATTGCACTAGAATGTACTGGGCTCAGTTTTTTGATCTGATATTTAACTGGAAGTTTGAGAGATCCGATGGTAGCAGTCAGGACAGTGTGATGTCAACTTCCAGATTTGATAGTGAGTTTTTCACAGTTTCAGGTAGTGCTCATACTTGTTTTGATTTATTCACATAAGCACATTTATTTCTGAAAATCACTCAAACAATTTGAATCAGGTAGCTCGGGACATATCTACAACATGCAGGACGCAGGAAAAAAGTATGCTTTTCTACAAGCATCCTTTATATGATTATAAAGAGTTGGTAAAAGCATATGTACCTCTTAATCCCTGAACATTAAAATACACACTGTCATTTAAAAAATTACAGCAAAGGGACAAAGGAGGGGCACGCCATACTGCTGATCTGTCCAGAATGTCCAGATTTGTCTCATATTTCTGCTCTGCTGTACATAAAAGTTGAGATTTTCTGGCAAAACAATAAAGACTGAAGTCACTAAATAATGGCAAACATTTGAGTTTCATGCTTTGTATTAATCACTTAATGCATGCTAATTTAAAACCTACTAAACTAGCAATGATGTAAGTTTATAAGAACAATACTGAAGTATTGTTCTTGATTTTGAGCCTTTGTCACCGCATTATTTTTGGGTTTATCCAGAATTTTTGTGCTAATAGGTTGACGAGTATGGACCACATTTTTATTTTCCAGACCAGAGGTTTTGAGGGAACAGAGTCCATAAAATTAGTGACTATAAGTATTCTTTCCATGAGTTTAAATAGTTATTTAGTGAAGCAGAAATCCAGTAAATCTAGGAGGAATAAGGTTAAATACAAGATCAAAAGTCAGTGCTGTATATCAAAGATATAAATGGAGAGGTATGACTAACACGGATGTTTTTTTTGAGCAGCAAACTAATTGTATTTTTTATGAAAAAGCTATAACATTGAATCACAGGGAAAGTCTGTAATACATATATATATATATATATATATATATATATATATATATATATATATATATATTTTTTTTTTTTGGTATTTGTTGATGAACTTACCTAAATTAAAATGTTTGTATGAAATATCAACACCTGTTGATTAGTGTGAATTGGTAGGTTACACATCTTGACAGGTAAACAAGCTGAGAATTATGGAAAAAAAACTGGCATTACCACAGTTCAGCGGCACAGTGACTATGTAGCGATATAATGCAGTTAAAAAGGGGGAACTAGAGGAACTTTTTGTGAAATGTGGATTGTTTTTGAAGGATAACTACATGAAACAAAGCCCTGACCAAGCTGCAGTGTCAGTGGCTCAGCAGATAGTACACATCCTTCAATGCTAGAAGGCCATAAAGCTGTGGGTACAGTCCCTAGACTAGTTTAAATCATAGGTTCATAGATGAGTATCAGGCTAGCTACTCTAATGGGCCATTTTAAGTTTGTCCAATTTTCCTTTCAAAGGGAGAAACACATGACAACATACAAGTACTGATGATAGAAATGGTAATGTCTGGTGTAGTGTTTCTCACATGAAGAGGTCAGGCCCATTGCAGAAGAGGCCCAAGCTAGTCTGAAATGTCATATACTGTATTTGGTGTAGTTTTCATTTACATAGAGTTAAGCTAATAGAAAAAAATACGTAAATAATCAAAATGTGAATTTTACTGCATACTTACTCTGGAAATAGAAAAATGTACCAATATGTGTTCTAGGGGATGTGGTTGGCCTTTTTGTGTACACTGCAGCATGTGTGTGTGTGTGTGTGTGTGTGTGTGTGTGTGTGTGTGTGTGTGTGTGTGTGTGTGTGAATATATATATATATATATATATACACACACACACACACACACACACGCACGCACGCACACACGCACGCACGCACACACACACACACACACACACACACACACACTCACACATCTGGGTTCCCTGCAGAGTTTTGAGTCTGTGTTTCATCAACAGCTGTTTATTCAACTGTATATGATTGACTAAGCAGCTGGTAGACAGATGTGTGAAATCGCAGATGAAGGGCAGATTACCAGTTTACCATTTTTTTAATGTAAACAGGCAATTTATTCTTCAAGGGCAACAGGCACTGAATTTGTAGATGAAACACTGAAATATAAAGATGGTTGCTAGCAGCAACCTTTTCATTAGTTGCAGATCTCTTTAACATAGAATTATTCAGATGACTTTTACTTCTGCAGAGATTGTGCATATTGATGGATATTAGTGGATTGTAATGATAGAAGTGAGTGGCCTTTTATGGTTGAAATGTTTTGAACTGGGCAGTTTTTTCTTTATTGGTTCATATGTTTTCTTTCATTGCTTACTGGAAAAGTGTTCAAAACTATAAATTTAAAACATGCTCTAACAAGTGGTGCTGTATTATATAAGGGATATAATTTAATTAAATATTATAATACAATACAATCAGTAAGGTGAATCAAAGAACTGTTGCATGGTCCTAAAAATGTGTGCAAGGGGCCTATGATTTGAAAACAACCCAAAAGTAAAGTTAATCCACCACTGGCCAGATGCATTTTCTTTGAACATGGGTTTCAATGCCATTTCAATGAATGTGATTTTCAAAGACAGAGAAGAGAGAAGTTTTAATGTTAAGTCTGTTTTCATTGTGAGACTGTATTGCTTTGTCTAAAAAATGTCTATCAGTGTTTGTGCTATAACATTTTAAATAAAAGTTTTAAATTAATTTCAAATATTTGTAATCATTGCAGAAGTAAAGTAGAAGACAACATGCACACTGAGTGTTTTGAACAGTGTTTATGGTAATTGGTGAGAAATGGAGAAATAGCCAAGTAATGGGACACTGGAATAGCTGCTTGGGGAAGTGTATCAAAAGTACATGCATTTTGCTTTCACATACATGTCCAGAAGTTTTGACATGGAAAAATGGCAACCCTAAGCAGAAGTACAGTTTGTTTTATATCTGGCTATGGTCGCAGTGAGGAAACAGAATAGAAACAATTGTTCATTTTTTTAAATGAATTCCATTTTCCACAGAAAATTTGTCATTGAAATAAGAGAATTGTGGAAGTAAGGAAGTTTATCTTTCCAATAAAGGTTGTATAATCTTTGAGTAATTATATCTAAAGATAAAAGTGTGTTGGATGTAGGGAGGGCTTGTTCTTCTGAAAAAAAAAATCTATTAAAGCTGAAAATGTGCATTGCCGATTTAACATACCTGTTATTTCCTGATATGATGGTTTAACATACCTGTTATTTCCTGATATGATGGCTCCTAGTGCAACACTTTGCTGCAGATCAGTTTCAATATTGTGTCTGACAATGTATTTAGATACACAATTATCATTGCAGAGAAATGTATAAAAAATTGAACAAATCTCTTGGTTATAAATTTATCTTACAAGACGGCTAGATCATAAACATGGTGGAGTAATTATTCATTTACATATTTATGTACAATTTAATGCACGCTAAAGTTAAACAGCTAAATTAACCCACCTCCAGGGGTATAAAAGACATAGAGCATAAAAAGAAAATTTAGTCATAAAGTATAAATACACTATATAGCAAAACTGAAATGAAAGAATGATACACTGATAAAAGAACTGTATTTTATTCTACAAAGATAAAGTGACTAGCTGAAGTATAATGAATCCATCTGTATTACATTGACAAAGAGAGTATAATCCTCCAGTCAGCATTCAGTTTGTATCATGTATCTCATTCGGGAATGTCTGAATTTGATACAATACGTAATATAAAATGCTGTTGTATGATTCTTATGGTGTCATATGATACACCTTTGAAATTTCTTTGCTCAAATATATACATTCTTGTGTATACAGTTTTATAAAATGCATTGCTGGAAATGGCGTACTAGCACTATATTACGTGCTCCCTTATTTCAGCTAGTGATCTGAAAGAAAAAGTGCTAGTGCTGAATAAGCCAACATTCTGTTACTACATGTCTAGCTGAAACTTGACAGCTGACAATGAGAGTCAGCGAGCTAAAGAGCTCACGTTAGCCTGCCTGTCAGTAATGTTACCTCCGACCAGAGCCAGCTATTTACTTTTTAACAAGTACCTTGATAGTAGCGTGTATTTTTAGGATTTAGAAAGCGATACTGAGTGAAATTAGCATTATCTGCTTACTTATTTATTGGTTAAGTCTCATAAGATGGGTACATCTGCTAAGCCAAGCAGTTCCTATTTTCAGGGAAGCCCTTAAGCAGGAAATAAAAAAAACATGATATCATTCCACCACATAAGATATTGAAAGCAATTCCATTAAGTGAGCAGAGAGATTACAACCAGTCACCAAAGGGTCTTTAAGGTTAAAGATCAAGTTTAATACAGATCATGTTCTAAGACAACTATTAATTAAAGTGATACATAGTGTTGCACCTTAAATCCTGCTAGCATTTGATGGTCCACGTGTCCAACAGTAACACTAATGCATGCAGTAGTTCTTGCCCTGGTATAGAAATTAACTTTTTTGCTCTTTGTACAGTCAAAGGAGAAACCAGGTGCATCTTAAGGGCTGCTCCCTCCCATCACAGGGAGGAGAAAGATGTGACTGTTCTACCTGACTGATCTCTGTTGAAAGAAAGAAGCAAAGTAAATATGTTAACGAAATAAAAGGCGGTGGGCATAGATGAGGCTGGTCATCCATTCATCATGTCTGCTGATACAGTACAAATTTGGGAACATTATATTAGAAAATGAATCTTGCTGGGGGTTAGGGGAAGGAGTACAGGTGCACATCCACAGCATCATAATATTCAGTTGGCCCAAATGAATGCTTAGAATTTCCAAGAGAACATTTCTCTTTTTTTACCCATCCTGGTACAAAACTATGGCTCCATGTCATGATAATACTGGCTGTGAACAGGAAGAAACAATTTATTTATTTATTGATATTTGTTTACCATGAAAATATGACTAGGCATGGGTGCCCTTTTTCAGTGGAGGTCCGGGGAGAAAAGCTCCACGGTATCATATGTAATACAATCAGTATTTACAATAACACATTTTATAATGCAGTTTCAGTGAATACATAGCATAATAGTCAGTATAATAAAGTTTGTATTGATATTACAAGTACAGTAATATATATATTATGTATGAGAACACACAGTAAGTATTCAGACGACCTGGACTCATGACCAGGTTTTGTAACGTGTTAAGTGTGACTGCCCTCTACAGAGATTTGTACCTTATGACATGCATTGCTTGTCTCTGACCTCTCTAACATGTTAAGGTATATACCCTAAGATACAATTTTCATCTTTATCCTAATTTGAAGATACATTATTTATCCATATTCTAGGAAGAATTATCAATTACTGTATCATAATAACTTTAAATTATCTGTAACTGTACACTAAGAATGCCTTTGGCTTTTTACAGAAAATTCAGTCTATTCAATTTCAACAGACACGCAAAGTAAATGCATGTTTTCGGTCTTTTTAATTTACTGGAACTTTCAGACAGTGATATTACCCGTCCATTTATCTGATCAGCCTTTTGATAGCTCTTTTGTATTTTGATAATTTCAGAGGGATAACACAACGTACAGGAACTTAAAATAAACATGGAGGCACCATTCTTTACTGAAACAAGATATGCTAAGTGCTTTCATCTCGAACCTCAGAACATTTCAAAACTTCTGTTATGTATTATTTAAATCTCCTGCTTTTGCAAGGGCTCATTCAGCCACCAATCAGAACCCACAATAATTTAAAAACACATTACAATATTAAACCACTCTTGTATACCAGTGTTCAATAAACTAAAAACTCAGTCAGACTAATTAATGGAATTGATAAAATACATTATGCAAGATTAAAAAAGTTTTTTTCCTTTTACAAAAATAACCTATCCCAACCTCATCATAGTACATACACTAGACCTTGCGTGATTTGAACTTTGAAATACTCCCAATTGACAACGTCCCATTTAACCCCGGATTGTTATGAGCATTCGACCTTATTTGCCATTTAAGCTCAGCATATTACATCAAACCATTGCATGGACTACTCCTCGGATTCCTAACTACCTTATCCAAACCAAATAATAATGATCAGGAAATTGATCAATATGCTTAAAAAGACCATTGTTAATATTACACACTGAAATATCATACAAATGCTCATGTTCCTTAAACATTTGTGCAATTTTTCCGACATAAGAACTAGGACAGTGTTCACACAATATCAAATATATAATATCCCTTGTATTACAATTATAATACTATTTGGCTCTAATTATAATGTTGTCACTTAGCATCACTACATAACCAACCAGCAAATGCCGACATTATGAACAACAGCCACATTTGTATGTACCTCTTCTTCCTTTAGCAGTCCATTCACATAAATCATCATTCTGCTCCAAAAATACTTTTATAGATTTAGCTTTTTTATAAACAACCTGTTTTATTTTTACCTAATATATCACTAACCTCATTATTGGTGGAAAACAAACATCACCCAGGTTTTGTCAATAACCTGTCTAATAATTCCACAGTCAATACCAAAAGCCAACACAAAAGAATGGGTTAGCTCCTTACTCTTACCGCTAACCCTATTAGGATTTATCCACACACATTAGCAGTTGGTCAAGTTAAGGAAGGAAGTGTGACAGTACAGAGAATCAAATCATGTGTCCCTGTGGCAGCTCAATAAGAGCTTGGAGTCTTAATATTCCACACCAAATCTCACTTAACCAGCCATTAGCATATCATTGTTCTCGTTGTTCAGAAAATGTATGCCTACCTAACACCATCTGTAGTTCTATTAACCTTTTAAGAGAATTAGCGTTGTCTGCCACTTAAAGCTCCAAGTTGTTAATGAATTGCTTCCTGTAGTCAAAGGTACAAAGTCTGAATCCTGCAACCTCTATTTGCTATGGTGTGACTGTGAGCAACTCACTCAGACAGTACTCCTGGGTCACCCCATGGAAAGGGACACTTTCTCTAGTGGGTTTACTTAGCTAACAAATATGTTAAAAAATAGTATTTAAGATGTGTCCATTCACCCCGCCCCCAATTATTTTTGGCTTTGTCCAAATTTCTTGACTAAAGAAATTAAGAGTAATTTTGGTCTGTTCCTTGTAACATTTGTAGCTTCCTGACAAAATATTGTTTATTACAGTCAATAAATAACATCAGGCATGTGAGTTTCAGACTCTGTGTCTTTCAGGAAATGCTTGCTAAAGCAACCTTTAACCATATAAGAGAATGATTTAAAAATTGTTCCTGATTCTTGTGACTTTAACTCTGATTCTTGAGTTAAGAGGTTGGATTGACATGATGTATATGCAATGGGATGTAATGTATTGTTCTCAAAGTGATAAGCTGAAATACATCTCAGGTCATTATTTATATATTCACTCATTCATTTTATCACAAGCAAACTTCTGAATCTTTGCAGTCACACAAAGGATTATAACTGATGGTCACATTTGTTTTTGTGTGTGTGTGTGTGTGTGTGTGTGTGTGTGTGTGTGTGTGTGTGTGTGTGTGTGTGTGTGTGTGTGTGTGTTGCATTTGTGTGTATCCTGCATCACAGAGTAGTTATGCTGTAAATGAAGGCATAGATTGTAGTAAACACAGGCTTCAATGTATGAGACATGTTCTTTATATATGATCCCTGGTTACCTTGTTTTGTTCACTGTTGAGGATGCAGTTATTTTTCTGTGAATCAGCTGCACAACATGAAGTCTATGAGTTTAATGTTAAAATAGAAACTATGAGTACATTTTTAATTTAACTTGTTTTTATGCAGGCACAAAGGTGTGAAATGCACTTTGTTGGATTACAACAACTTCGTACTTAGTGCAGATGAATTAAGGCTGTGAGCTCTTAATAAACTGTTTTCTGCGGTGCAGCTTTTCATTCCCTCTCCTTCAGTTGTCTAGTGTGAGTCTGATCAAGACATTTTACCAGACAGTACTCCTGGGCTGCCCACGAATTAAGACACATGAGTCTAGTAGACTGTCCCAGCTGTTAACACTTTCATTATGTATTTGTCTTTTGAATTCCTGCACCCTTCAGATAGCCCCTAATTAGTGTTTCACTATATGCAATCTGACTGTGAATCCCTGCATGTCTGATGTTTAATGGACTGTTAGGTATATTTTCAATAAATGTAAGTTTAAAAGAAAAATATGTTTACTGTTGCCCATGCTGTCTGTTTTCAATGTGAGAATATTTTATTTTGTCCATTAAATGGCTATCAATATTTTTGCTGTAAAATTTTTAATAAAAGTTTTAAATTAAATGTAAATCTCTGTGATCATTGTAAAAGTAAAGAAGAAAATGGTATGCACGTGGTCCATTACTCTGTCTGGGGCCTCATTTGACCATGATCCAGCTCTGCTCTTATTGTTCAAAAACTACATATGAGTATTTAGCCCCATATATGCCCCTGGTTTTTGTTTTACTATCTTTTAAACCAGGTAAAGGGGCAACCGAAGAACATTGTCTGGTTTAGTGGCTTATTTAGAGTTATACAGGCAAATGGAGGTAGAAAGAATCAAACCCTGTACCCTTGACTACAGGAAGCAGCTCACTAAGAGTTTAAGGCCTTAATTCTCTATGCTAACTCCCAGACTTTTACTTGTGACTTCATTTTCTGATAAATCATTGAAGATTAAAAATCACTAACATTTACAGTCAGTCAGTAATGCCATTTATTAGAGTTTCATTGTTTCATTGTTCAAGTGTTAAGAAAATGTATTTTGATGCAAAAACTGTTATGTTAACTTTTAAGTGAATTAGAGTAGTTTGCCACTTATCTGTTTCCAATTCTGTAAACATCACAGATTTTTGATCATATTTATACCCTATCCCTCTTTAACTTCTTTTTTTTCTGGTAAATCACTGAGGTATAATGTCAGTCAATAATGCCACTCATTACAGTTTTATAGTTGTTATTGTTCAGAGAATGCACTTCCATGCAAAACTTATTGCTCTGTTAGTATTTTAAGTGATTTGGAGTTGTCTGTCACTTATTAATGAACTGCTTGTTATATGTGAAAGGATTATAGGGTTTGAATCCTTTTACATCCATTTGCCTAATTTGAAACTTGGAGCAAGTAATCTAACTAGACTGTGCTTCTTAGTCACCCTGTACCACTGGCAATTTGTCCATTTGGTTTACCTGGCTAAAAAATGCATCAAATAATAATTAGCATTTGTCTCTTATTGTCTCACATTATTTTTGGCTTTGTCCAGAATTCTGGAGCAAAGAATCTGAAAGGTAGTTTTGTGTCTTTCTTTTAAACTGTGTGACTTCTAGCAAATAGTTTCAGATTCTGGTGACTAAGTAATGAAAGGCATGTGAGTCTGAGATTTTGTATCCTTTGAAAATGTTTGATAATATAAAGCTTGTTATTCTGTCAATGTTGTAATTATATAAGGGAATTATTTAAAAGCTGTTCCTGATTTTTTTCCTTGTTTCTGATTCTTGAGCTAAGAAGTTGAGAGGGAAGTTGGAAGTTACACTATATGGTTCTGACATCAGCGAGCTGAGACACATTTGTGGGCCATTAGTTATGAATTTATTCATTCACTTGATCTCAAGCAAATAACTTAAGTGTATAGTCATAAAAGTGGCTGTAATTGATGGGTGCTTATGCACATGTGCATGTGGGTCAAAGATCAAAGTATTAGTAATGTAGTGGGTACAAAGAAGAAATAATAACTGAGATGGGAAGTTATGAAATGGTTTGTCACTGAGAATTTATAAGTAGAGATGTTAACAGAGTACGACAATAATTTGATTACTTTTTGGGTGGGGGGATCATGGACTTTTTCAACTTACACTCATCTCTAGTGTTTGAAGAACTGGGTGTGTGGTATAGTACACCTGCTGCATAACTCTTTCATCTTATAAATAGTGTCAAAGAACACTTTTATGTTGTAGCCAAGCGAATGTTCTGACAAGCAAAAATATGCTGGGGTATCAAAGAATTTTTTTATAAATATAAAGTCCACAGTTTAACTGTTAGTAAATGAGTCACATTGTACAAGATAGTGTAGTAGTCTGGATTTTGAAGATGGAAGGTTGTCTATGGCTGTAGCTTATTTAATTATTGTTGATGTTACGGATGGTATTGTATTTCTGTCATTGTAAGCCTGCTCTTACCTGTATTTCTGGATTGCTCGGTGCTGACTGGAGCTGATTGTGCTTTTTCTGGGGGCGGGGGGGGGGGGTACTTGGCTTGTCAATCTGGGGCCTTGGACTTTTGAAACTTGAGTTGTTTCTCCAGAGAGTCTCTAATGACCGAATAACTGGGTATGTAGTAAAACAAGTATAAAGAAACATTTTTAACCATGCTGTAAGGTCCCTCCTTAGTTAGTAAATATTCCACATTTTTCCCATTTGTTCCACCCTATAAAAGATAGTTTAGTGTTCCATATTTTGAAGATAGAAATTTGATTGTACCTGCAGTCTTCTTAATTCTTTTGCTTGTTAGTGCTATGGATGTTATGGTAATATCGAACCATACTAAACTGTCAGAAAATGAAGATGTTTCCTCGTAGGAATTGAAGGATATGTAGTTTTAATTATCTCAGTCATTAAAACTACAAATTCTTCTGCTGAAACTTGCTCATAGATAGTTATAATAGCATTCAGAACATCATAATGCCATTATTTAAAAAATGCATATCCAAAGAAGTACTAAAATTCTGGACATTTCCTTTAAGTACTAGACATACCTCTCAGATGTCTCTGTTTATGTAGAATGTCTGTGATTTTGCTTCAGCTGTTTGTCCTGTCCCACATCATATTTTTAATTTTTATGGTAAATCACTCTTGATTACAGTCAGTCAGTAATGTCAGTCATTGGAGTTTTAGACTTCTTATTGTTCAAAAATATATGTTTATCCAAAAGATGTTGAATTAACTTTTTATGTGAATTTCAGTAAATTTTTAAAACTGTTCCTAATTTTATTACCCCCTCCTCTGAATTATTGTTGGCTTTGTCCAGAATTCTTGAACAAATAAATCAAGAGGTATGGTGTTACACAAATGGATTCAGATCTAAATTATTTCTACTGGAGTTATTTCAGCAAACCAGAAATAGAGTACTAGGAAGCTCATGTTGCTGCATTTGCTTATCCCCATTTTTGCCTTTATTAATGCTGTTTTCCTTGGAAGGAGCTGAGAAAACTAATGTGTTTGTTTGCACTCAGAGAAGCTGAACAGGTAGTGCAGTAGCTTTTGCTGTAGAAGACTGTGGGTTTTGTTCCCAAACCAGGTACTTGGATTAATTTTCCAATACTGACACTGCAGTGCAGCATGGGGGGGGGGGGGGGGGGCACTGAACATTTGGGTGTGCTAACCTTGGGCTGAGATGTTAAACTGAGGCCTCATCTACCTGAGTTAATGGTAGCTCTTGTGGCTATAAAAGATCCTATAAAACTTATCAAAAAGACTAGGGGAAATTCACAGGTGTTCTGGGGCCAAAGTTTGAATACCACCTCGGGTCTCCCCTGAAAGGAGGCCTAGTAGGGCTAACTCAGTCAACAAAAAGTATAAATAAATACATTAAGGTTGCTACTGTTATTTCATTATATTGTTGTACTGCATCAGAATGATTAAGTGGCCATGGCTATTTTATCTTAACGAACCTGCTGCTGTAAAGTGATCTTGGAGTTTTTTTTTTCAGAATGCACTTTAAGCCCCGCTTTATATCAGTCATGCTAGACATAAGGAAATAACTTTTTTTTTTAACTTCCATGTAAATAGAATAGCAGTAGGTATACATTCATTCGTGTGGAAGGCATTTGTGCATTTGCACTATTGTGCGACTTTAAATGCCGAAAGACAATAGTTCGAATGGAACAAGATGTCGAAAATGGTAATCTGAAAAACCAAATTCGACCATTTTCAAAATTGAAACATCTCCAAACATCGTTATGCAGGGTGAAAGCCCCCTGCAACCCCACACCCCTCTACTTTAATATACAAACTCCGATATCGAAAAGGTTAATTTCCCGATCCCCACTATAGTGCGATCTGCACCTGAAATGCTGACTTCCAATGAACGAATGCCAATGTGCATTCACTCATTGGAAGTCGAACCATTGTCACTCAGCATTTCAGTAATCTGGAGGTTGTACTTTCGCACTTTAGTGCATCGTACAACCTCCTTTCACACAAATGAATGTATACCTAGCAGTAGTGTGAGTCACAGGCATCTTGCTCAGATTCTGGAAATTATTTTCATTTTAATTATTTTGCTTGAATTACTCTGATATGTGTTCTCAGAGCAGCTCTTACGTCATTAACAGTAGTTGTAAACGGTCAACAAAATAACCTCGCTGAACTACACACTTTAAAACTTCAGTTTTCAGGCCAAGTGCTTACAGGCCCTCTCCCACATTCTTCCTGAGGTGTCAAAACTATTACAGTAATCCAAGAGCTGTTAACTGACCAGTCTTGCTTCTACTTCAGAAACATTTTTAACAGACATTTAAACTAAGTTGTATTCACTAGTGTCTGTAGTGGGAAGGTATGTGTCTTACACTGGATGTTGGCAAAATGTGCTGTATTTATTTAAAATATTCCTTACAATGCAGCACACGCAATGTTTGGCTTTCTGTTGAATTTGGATTAATGACTTTTTTTTTCTACAGAGGCAAACATGTTTGTGCTTGACATTTTTCTACCTCTGCTGTATTGGTAGCTTTACCTTTGACAGGGTACACTGCTGCACATTGATACTTCATCTGAACCACAATCTTTGAGCACAACAAATGAATAGTTTTTTATGTGCTGTGAACATTGCTATGACTGGTAAGATTATGGCATTTACCATTATTTTGCAGTGAAATTGTATTTTATTTTTAACAATGGATTATGGGTGAGTTACCATGTATCATGCATTGGTACAGTGTTTTGCTACTTACTCACATGTCCTATGTACCCCACCAGCTATCTACTGTGCCCCTTTTGTGACCCGGTACAAAATGGAACCTGGGGGCACAACTCAGAGGACCACTCATTGCAACCTTAGAATCAAAAAGAAAATGAAAGAAAACATAATGCTTAAATCTCTTAAATTCCATATCCAGGAATAGTGGACCATTGTCTAATAAGAGCAAAAGAAGTATGCATTGTCTTGAGAAAATCAGTGCTCCCTGTGACTCTGTGAAGTCACTTTAATTTTCTGTCATATCTTTCTATCAGTAGATAGAGTTGAAGCTTTTCATTTGCCACCACTGTGTATGATTCTTATCTTGGCTGATGTCTGTGAATGAGACATACTATTGAATCCTATTACCACATTGAAGAGACCTTGCTAAGTACAGCCCCACACCAAGGTTTGAAGCATCTGAGTGCACAATAAACCCTTGACTATAATCAGGACTGGCTAGTAGAAGGGCTCCACTAAAGACCTTCTTGAATTTTTGGAATGCCTGCTTACAAGTGGGTCTCCAAATAACTTAATCTTGTCTGTTCCTTTGGGTCAGATCAGTAAGAGAAATGGTTAATGAACTGTAGTGAGGGGAAAACTTCCTATAACATCCTGCAGATAGAAGAAATACCCTTGCTTACCTTTTGATAATAATGGTAGACCATGTTGAAATGCCTCCACATCTGCAGGCCATGACCTGATTTGACCAGCACACACTTTACTTCTGCCATACCTACTTGACATTTTCTTGCCATTATGTTTGGCTCTGCCAATTCTATACTGACAATATAATATATATAAGTAAATGTATAGCCTTAAGTCCTACAAATAGGAAAGTTACCAGCTTCTAGAAAGTTACTGTGACATTTTCATCCCAATGTGCATTTTGGTAAATTTGTACAACTGTAAAGGGTTAACAAAAGCTGAGATTTGTGTGTAAGGGTCAAGGGTAGTTGCCAGTGGCTCTTAGGTCAACAGCTGCAAGAATAAAAACACAAAATTCAGTTTTGATGTGGTATGGTGTAGTGCTTTCAGTTTTGTCATGGCTCAATGTGGTGTTTTCAGTTTTGGTATGGCTCAATATAGTATTTTCAGTTTTGAAGTGGCTTAGTGTAATGTTTTTCAGTTTTGGTGTAGCTCAATGTATTTTTTTCAGTTTTATTGTGGCTTGGTGTAATGTTTTTCCATTTTGATGTGGCTTAATGTAATGTTTTAGTTTTGGTGTGGCTCAATGTAGCATTTTTAGTTTTGGTGTAGCACAATGTATTTTTTTCAGTTTTGGTGTGGGGCTTGGTATAGTATTTTCCATTTTGGTGTGGTTTGGTACAGTGTTTTCAGTTTTGTTGTGGCTTGTAGTGTTTTTCAGTTTTGGTGTGGCTTGGTGTAGTGCTTTTAGTTTTGATGTGGCTTGGTGTAGTTTTTTTTCAGCTTTGGTGTAGCTCACTGTATTTTTCTTTCAGTTTTGGTGTGGCTTGGTGTAGTGTTTTCATTTTTGGTGTGGCTTGGTGTAGTGTTTTTCAATGTTGGTGTGGCTTGGTGTAGTGTTTTTAGCTTTGGTGTGGCTTGGTGCAGTGGTTTTCAGTTTTGGTGTAGCTCAATGTATTTTTTCAGTTTTGGTGTAGGGCTTGGTATAGTGTTTTTAGTTTTGGTGTGGCTTGGTGCAGTGGTTTTCAGTTTTGGTGTAGCTCAATGTATTTTTTCAGTTTTGGTGTGGCTTGGTGTAGTGTTTTCAGTTATCACATGGCTTAGTCTAGTGTTTTCCATTTTGGTGTGGCTTGGTATAGTGTTTTCAGTTTTAGTGTAGATTGGCATAGTGGTTTTCAGTTTTGGTGTGGCTTGGTGTAGTGTTTTCATTTTTGGTGTGGCTTGGTGTAGTGTTTTTAATTTTGTTGTGGCTCAATGTAGTGTTTTCAGTTTTGGTGTAGCTCAGTGTATTTTTTTCAGTTTTGGTGTGGGGCTTGGTATAGTGTTTTTAGTTTTGGTGTGGCTTGGTGCAGTGTTTTTCAGTTTTGGTGTAGCTCAATGCATTTTTTTTCCAGTTTTGTTGTGGCTTGGTGTAGTGTTTTCAGTTTTCACGTGGCTTAGTGTAGTGTTTTCCATTTTGGTGCAGCTTGGTATAGTGTTTTCATTTTTGGTGTGGATTGGCATAGTGGTTTTCAGTTTTGATGTGGCTTGGTGTAGTGTTTTCAGTAGTAGTAAGATAGTTGATCCCACCAAACTGCTCTAACACTTAATTTGCTATAAGCTTGGACTACGTATCTGATTCTGTGTGGCTCTTCAACTTTATACTATAGTCAGTGAAGAACCTGGTATTTGCATCTTTCTTTGACATCATGACTACTAATGGAATTCTGGGACTTTTGAATTCTTGAATTGCCTCCATATCTAGTATTTCTTTCATTGCCTCATGCGTGATTTACTTGAGTCTTTTTCTCTCAAGTATCTTGTAAGGGGCTTGTTTGACTGGCAATTGGGTCCCTGTACCCACAAAATGTTCCACCAATTGATTCTGCCCTGGCTTAGCAGCAAATATGCCCTGCATCTGATTAAGGGATATCTTCTTTGAAAGTATTACCTCATCCACTGAGATGTTAATCTAATCTCACAGATAAACTGTAGTACATGATCATCCTCTGTTTTCTCCTGAAGCTCATTGCAGGTACTAATTACCACTATCTGTCTCCTGCCACATAATTAACACCAGCAAATAAACCATGCCATGCTGCTTGCAGCTTATTCTGCCAAACAGCAGTAAGCACCATCACCTTTTGTCTAAGTATGCATTGTCTGTCTCTAGCTGAGTGGTCACAATAGGCATTTTATTGATGTTGCACTTGTGCGAGCTTCTCCTGTGACAACCCCATGAGCTCTCTGGACATAGTCCTGAAATTTAGGGCATACACCACAAAAGTCCACTTGTGTGGAATACATTCACCCTCCCACTCACCCTGAATTAAATCAAGGTGCCCCCTCACTCTGTGACCATAACATAACTAAAATGGTAAAAAATGGGCTTTTAGTGCACTTGTTTTTGTGCAAACAGGGATGAGACAGATACTTGCCCTAGTCTTGCTTGAATTGTTGTGTGTAAATGCTCTCATCATGCTCTTAAGACTGGACTTAAATCTCTTCTCCAGACCATTTGTTTGCAGATGGTGGGGATAGTGTTTAGTTGCTTTCAGTCACAATACTTCCACAAATAGATCAGCAGGCCTGTCATGAAACTAGCACTTCTACCTATCAGAATTACTATGGGGAACCCACTTTGCTAAACATTTGTAACAGCATTTGCCACATTTTATGTCTCAAAAGAGTTCAGAAAAGCCACCTCAGGCATGTAGTAAAATAATTTGCCATTATGAAAATATAATTCTTATCTGTGATGCTTGGTGTGATGAGAGGCTTGCAGTGCTCATAGCTACCCTTTAAATGGTGGTTCAGTAATGAGTAAAGTCACCAAAGTGGCCAAAGCTTTATCTCCTACCATGCCAATCTTTCATCACAACTTGCGCATCTTGAAGTACTCTGTCTCATGTCTTTTCCAATACCTGGAAATCCCTTTTGTTTCCCTTATGTTCACATGGCCTGAAAAAGAGTTATCATGGGATATGGCCAGAAGTTCTTGGCAGTAGTCCTTGGGGTTACTAGCTGTTGTATTACTTTACCTGCCCTTCAGGAGTCCACCATGTGTAATAAACCATTGTCCCAGTATACACTCTACCCCCTATCCTTGAAAATCTAGTGACTTCTTTGATACTGCTCTTAAACCTGTGAGGTGGTATCACAGAACTGAGCTTATCTCAACTTTTCTTTGTGTTTTTTTTCCCAGTTCCTTTTCAAAGGGAAGTCTAATGACTTTTGACAGCTGTTTTTCAGATTTATGTTTTCTACTATGAACAAGCTCTTTATTTTGTTTTATTTTATCATATTTCTTCAATGCGTAATCCAACTGGACATAATGGGTGAATTGGGACCACTCTCTGATTAAGAGCATTGCTCAGAATCACATAGTAAATAAGTGGAAGTTGAGGAGTCAAACCATGGAGAACAAGATGAAGCTTCTTAGAAGTTCATAGTATTAATCCTGGAAGTTAGCTGACCTCCCACAGAACTGCCACTTCCAAAGGAAGTTCAGTGCCTTTAACAGCTATCACTCAGATTCAGGCTGGCTGCTACTACCCAGCTCTTCTCCTGAGCTACGTACATCTCCAGCATCTGCTGAAAGTGTGGGCACTGGTTGGTTCTTCTCCTGCTGCCTTACCCATGCGATTGTCTCAATGCTTGGTAGCATGTAATTGCATATACACAAGGTCCTGTTTTATCCAAATCATTTCCTATTAGCACATTTGGAGGAAATGACTTCACACACACTGTCATTTGCTTGTTTTCCTGCCTGTTTTCCAGTCCAAATACACTACAGTGAATGGTACCGGAAAAGGTATCTTTCCCATGGCCCTAAAAGAAGCAGACTGCCTGGGCTAGTACTGCTTCTTTAAAATAAACAGGCTTAGATATAGTTATGTTTAACATAGTATCTCAATTAGCAATGATTTACTGTCTGTCTATGAGGATAGGTTACAGGCCCTTGTGGTGGTAGTTCAAAACAGCTGTTGTCTGAACACAACTCACTACAATATTGGTGCCACCTTAGATACCTCCTTTATTTTCCTTTTCTTCCCCAACCAGTCACAATAGATATTTGCACTCTACCCTCACCATACCCGAAACATCTAACCACAAGACCTTGACATACACTAGAACCATTCTCCTCCTTTTCCTACAAAATCTGCTGTGATCTTTTATACTTAGATCCCTCGGTTTCCCTAGTCCCATTGTAGTACTAGCTAAACCTCTCTAGCCTAGTTTGCACCCTGTTGGGTTGGCAGAGTTAAGCCTTCTGCCAAATTCCTCTGCTGTGTTACACTCCCTATCTGTCAACCGGATTATTTTATCTTCAGCCAAAGCATGGAGTCCTTGTTTCCTTATCATAAGATCTAAGAACATTTCAATAGTTGTAATTTGATATCCACTCCCCCACCTAGTAAGTAATTACTTTTGCAGAAAAATCACTGATGCTGTCCTCTGCACTTCTGAATTATCTTCATATTTCTTGTAAGTTTCAGGAGTTAAAATGTTCACACAGATTGTTATTGTTATTATTTTTTTATATACTCCAGATAATCATTGTCACTGCATACATTGACTTACACTGAGAAGAGGAATCAGAGGTCTTACCCTCTGAATGTGGTTTGTTTGTTACTGACTACACGCATACTTCAATACCTGAAAAAAAAAACTATCAGACTCCCTCTTTATGCAGAGGAAACAATTTAGTACTGATCTTAGCATCCAAGGCTGAGTTTTCAACTATGTTATTCAAATGCATTGGGTTAATAGACTATGTTATTCAAATGCATTGGGTTAATAGTGATCAGTTCTTTTTCACACAGTCATTCTGTCCTCTGTATTGTGCCCTATGTGCATGCTTTCTCTCCCTTTGGTATCTTTAGTCATTTTTTGTTTTCACTCCCTTTACACCGCAAGCCATTTTATTCTGTCAGCTACACCAAAGCATCTTGTCCCCATCTCCAGCTTTTACAGTTCAAGATGCCTTTTGAGATAATCTGTAAAGGCAAAGAGTTGCTCTTTTGTACCTTCAGCCACTACAAGACTGTCTCCAGATTTATTGGACTACATATCTACTGCACACAAGT